>NC_054481.1:25944158-26279991 GCF_017639515.1 Carcharodon carcharias | reverse complement strand
AGAGAGGGGGACAGCGGGCGGGAGGGCGAGAGAGAGAGGGACAGCGGGCGGGAGGGCGAGAGAGAGAGGGACAGCGGGCGGGCGGGAGGGGGAGAGACAGGGCGGGCGGGAGGGGGAGAGACAGGGCGGGCGGGAGGGGGAGAGACAGAGCGGGCGGGCAGGAGGGGGAGCCACAGGGCGGGCGGGCGGGAGGGGGAGCCACAGGGCGGGCGGGCGGGAGGGGGAGCGACAGGGCGGGCGGGCGGGAGGGGGAGCGACAGGGCGGGCGGGCGGGAGGGGGAGCGACAGGGCGGGCGGGCGGGAGGGGGAGCGACAGGGCGGGCGGGCGGGAGGGGGAGCGACAGGGCGGGCGGGCGGGAGGGGGAGCGACAGGGCGGGCGGGCGGGAGGGGGAGCGACAGGGCGGGCGGGGCGGGAGGGGGAGCGACAGGGCGGGCGGGCGGGAGGGGGAGCGACAGGGCGGGCGTGCGGGAGGGGGAGCGACAGGGCGGGCGGGCGGGAGGGGGAGCGACAGGGCGGGCGGGCGGGAGGGGGAGCGACAGGGCGGGCGGGCGGGAGGGGGAGCGACAGGGGCGGGCGGGCGGGAGGGGGAGCGACAGGGCGGGCGGGCGGGAGGGGGAGCGACAGGGCGGGCGGGCGGGAGGGGGAGCGACAGGGCGGGCGGGCGGGAGGGGGAGCGACAGGGCGGGCGGGGCGGGAGGGGGAGCGACAGGGCGGGCGGGCGGGAGGGGGAGCGACAGGGCCGGCGGGCGGGAGGGGGAGCGACAGGGCCGGCGGGCGGGAGGGGGAGCGACAGGGCCGGCGGGCGGGAGGGGGAGCGACAGGGCCGGCGGGCGGGAGGGGGAGCGACAGGGCCGGCGGGCGGGAGGGGGAGCGACAGGGCCGGCGGGCGGGAGGGGGAGCGACAGGGCCGGCGGGCGGGAGGGGGAGCGACAGGGCCGGCGGGCGGGAGGGGGAGCGACAGGGCCGGCGGGCGGGAGGGGGAGCGACAGGGCCGGCGGGCGGGAGGGGGAGCGACAGGGCCGGCGGGCGGGAGGGGGAGCGACAGGGCCGGCGGGCGGGAGGGGGAGCGACAGGGCCGGCGGGCGGGAGGGGGAGCGACAGGGCCGGCGGGCGGGAGGGGGAGCGACAGGGCCGGCGGGCGGGAGGGGGAGCGACAGGGCCGGCGGGCGGGAGGGGGAGCGACAGGGCCGGCGGGCGGGAGGGGGAGCGACAGGGCCGGCGGGCGGGAGGGGGAGCGACAGGGCCGGCGGGCGGGAGGGGGAGCGACAGGGCCGGCGGGCGGGAGGGGGAGCGACAGGGCCGGCGGGCGGGAGGGGGAGCGACAGGGCCGGCGGGCGGGAGGGGGAGCGACAGGGCCGGCGGGCGGGAGGGGGAGCGACAGGGCCGGCGGGCGGGAGGGGGAGCGACAGGGCGGGCATGATGGGGAGCGACAGAGCTGGCGGGCGGGAGGGGGAGCGAGAGAGCTGGCGGGCGGGAGGGGGAGAGAGAGAGCGGGCAGGCGGGAGGGGGAGAGAGAAAGCGGGCAGGCGGGAGAGGGGGAGAGAGGGAGAGAGCGAGCGGGCGGGAGGGGGAGAGAGAGAGCGCGCGGGCGGGACGGGGAGAGAGAGAGCGAGAGCGGGCGGGCGGGAGGGGGAGAGAGAGAGAGCGGGCGGGCGGGAGGGGGAGAGAGAGAGCGGGCGGGTGGGAGGGGGAGAGAGAGCGCGGGCGGGCGGGAGGGGGAGAGAGAGAGAGAGAGCAGGCGGGCGGGAGGGGGAGAGAGAGAGAGAGAGTGGGTGGGAGGGAGGGGGAGAGAGAGAGAGAGAGCGGGCGGGAGAGGGAGAGAGAGATTGGGCGGGCGGGAGGGGGAGAGAGTGAGTGAGAGAGAGAGAGTGCGGGCGGGCAGGAGGGGGAGAGAGAGCGCGCGGGCGGGAGGGGGAGAGAGAGTGAGAGAGCGCACGGGCGGGGGAGGTGGAGAGAGAGCGCGTTTGAGTGGGAGGGAGAGAAAGAGAGAACGCAGGTGGAAGAGAAAGAGAGAGGGCTAGCGGGCAGGCGAGCGGACGAGCAGGCAGGCGGGAGGGAAGGAGCGCGGGCGGGAGTGTGCGCGGGCAGGATAGAGGGAGAGAAAGAGTGAGAGGGAGGGTGAGCGAGCAGCAGAGAGAGAGGGAGGGCGAGCGAGCAGTAGAGAGAGAGCGAGAGCAAGCGAGCGGGAGGGAGAGAGCGAGAGAGCGGAAGCGGGAGGGAGAGAGCGAGAGCGAGAGGGCGAGAGAGAGAGCGGGGAGAGGGCGGGCGGGGAGAGGGCGGGCGGGGAGAGGGCGGGCGGGGAGAGGGCGGGCGGGGAGAGGGCGGGCGGGGAGAGGGCGGGCGGGGAGAGGGCGGGCGGGGAGAGGGCGGGCGGGGAGAGGGCGGGCGGGGAGAGGGCGGGCGGGGAGAGGGCGGGCGGGGAGAGGGCGGGCGGGGAGAGGGCGGGCGGGGAGAGAGAGGGACAGCGGGCGGAAGGATGAGAGAGGGAGAGAGGGACAGCGGGCGGGAGGGAGAGAGAGAGAGGGACAGCGGGCGGGAGGGAGAGAGAGAGAGGGACAGCGGGCGGGAGGGAGAGAGAGAGAGGGACAGCGGGCGGGAGGGAGAGAGAGAGAGGGACAGCGGGCGGGAGGGAGAGAGAGAGAGGGACAGCAGGCGGGAGGGAGAGAGAGAGAGGGACAGCGGGCGGGAGGGAGAGAGAGAGAGGGACAGCGGGCGGGAGGGAGAGAGAGAGAGGGACAGCGGGCGGGAGGAAGGGAGAGAGAGAGGGACAGCGGGCGGGAGGGAGGGAGAGAGAGGGACAGCGGGCGGGAGGGAGAGAGAGAGAGGGACAGCGGGCGGGAGGAAGGGAGAGAGAGAGGGACAGCGGGCGGGAGGAAGGGAGAGAGAGAGGGACAGCGGGCGGGAGGGAGGGAGAGAGAGGGACAGCGGGCGGGAGGGAGAGAGAGAGAGGGACAGCGGGCGGGAGGGAGAGAGAGAGAGGGACAGCGGGCGGGAGGGAGAGAGAGAGAGGGACAGCGGGCGGGAGGGAGAGAGAGAGAGGGACAGCGGGCGGGAGGGAGAGAGAGAGAGGGACAGCGGGTGGGAGGGAGGGAGAGAGAGGGACAGCGGGCGGGAGGGAGAGAGAGAGAGGGACAGCGGGCGGGAGTGAGGGGGAAGAGACAGGGCGGGCCGGTGGGCGGGAGGGGGAAGAGACAGGGCCGGCGGGCGGGAGGGGGAAGCGACAGGGCCGGCGGGCGGGAGGGGGAGCCACAGGGCCGGCGGGCAGGGAGGGGGAGCCACAGGGCCGGCGGGCGGGAGGGGGAGCCACAGGGCCGGCGGGCGGGAGGGGGAGCCACAGGGCCGGCGGGCGGGAGGGGGAGCCACAGGGCCGGCGGGCGGGAGGGGGAGCCACAGGGCCGGCGGGCGGGAGGGGGAGCCACAGGGCCGGCGGGCGGGAGGGGGAGCCACAGGGACGGCGGGCGGGAGGGGGAGCCACAGGGACGGCGGGCGGGAGGGGGAGCCACAGGGACGGCGGGCGGGAGGGGGAGCCACAGGGACGGCGGGCGGGAGGGGGAGCGACAGAGCGAGCGGGCGGGAGGGGGAGAGAGAGAGAGAGAGAGCGGGCAGGTGGGAGGGTGAGAGAGAGAGAGAGAGAGCGGGTGGGCGGGAGGGGGAGAGAGAGAGCGGGTGGGCGGGAGGGGGAGAGAGAGAGCGGGCGGGCGGGAGGGGGAGAGAGAGAGCGCGCGGGCGGGAGGGGGAGAGAGAGAGCGCGCGGGCGGGAGGGGGAGAGAGAGAGAGCGCGCGCGCGGGCGGGGGAGTTAGAGAGAGAGCGCGTGAGTGGGAGGGAGGGAAAGAGAAAGAGTGAACGCGGGTGGGAGAGAAAGAGAGAGAGGGCTAGCGGGCAGGCGAGCAGGCATGCGGGAGGGAAGGAGTGCGGACGGGAGGGTGCGCAGGCAGGAGAGAGGGAGAGAAAGAGTGAGCGGGAGGGAGAGAGCGAGAGAGTGGGAGGGATCGAGCGGGAGCGAGAGGGTGGGAGGAAGAGGGCGGGAGCGGGAGGGCGGGAGTAGAGGGCGGGAGCGAGAGGGCGGGAGTAGAGGGCGGGAGCGAGAGGGCGGGAGCGAGAGGGCGGGAGGGAGAGGGCGGGAGGGAGAGGGCGGGAGCGAGAGGGCGGGAGCGAGAGGGCGGGAGCGAGAGGGCGGGGAGCGAGAGGGCGGGGGAGAGAGGGCGGGGGGAGAGAGGGCGGGGGAGAGAGGGCGGGGGAGAGAGGGCGGGGGGAGAGGGCGGGGGGAGAGGGCGGGGGGAGAGGGCGGGGGGGAGAGGGCGCGGGGGAGAGGGCGCGGGGGAGAGGGCGCGGGGGAGAGGGCGCGGGGGAGAGGGCGCGGGGGAGAGGGCGCGGGGAGAGGGCGCGGGGGAGAGAACGGGGGGGAGAGAACAGTGGGGAGAGAACGGGGGTTGGGGGGAGAGAGACTAAGGTACAGCGGGCGGGAGAGAGAGAGAGAGGGACAGCGGGCGGGAGAGAGAGAGAGAGGGACAGCGGGCGGGAGAGAGAGAGAGAGGGACAGCGGGCGGGAGAGAGAGAGAGAGAGCGCGCGGGCGGGGGAGGTGGAGAGAGAGCGCGTGTGAGTGGGAGGCAGAGAAAGAGAAAGAGAGAACGCGGGTGGAAGAGAAAGAGAGAGAGAGGGCTAGCAGGCAGGCGAGCGGACGAGCACGCGGGCGGGAGGGAAGGAGCGCGGGCGGGAGTGTGCGCGGGCAGGATAGAGTGAGAGAAAGAGTGAGAGGGAGGGCGAGCGAGCGGGAAGAGAGAGCGAGAGAGTGGGAGGGAGAGAGTGGGAGGGAGAGGGCGGGAGGGCGGGGAGAGGGCGGGCGGGGAGTGGGCGGGCGGGGAGAGGGCGGGCGGGAGAGGGCGGGGGGAGAGGGCGTGGGGGGAGAGAGAGAGGGACAGCGGGCGGGAGGGAGGGAGAGGGACAGCGGGCGGGAGGGAGAGAGAGAGAGGGACAGCGGGCGGGAGGGAGAGAGAGAGAGGGACAGCGGGCGGGAGGGAGGGAGAGAGAGGGACAGCGGGCGGGAGGGAGGGAGAGAGGGGGACAGCGGGCGGGAGGGAGGGGGACAGCGGGCGGGAGGGAGAGAGAGAGAGGGACAGCGGGCGGGAGGGAGGGAGAGAGAGGGACAGCGGGCGGGAGGGAGGGAGAGAGAGGGACAGCGGGAGGGAGGGAGAGAGAGGGACAGCGGGCGGGAGGGAGAGAGAGAGAGGGACAGCGGGCGGGAGGGAGGGAGAGAGAGGGACAGCGGGCGGGAGGGAGGGAGAGAGAGGGACAGCGGGCGGGAGGGAGGGAGAGAGAGGGACAGCGGGCGGGAGGGAGGGAGAGAGAGGGACAGCGGGCGGGAGGGAGAGAGAGAGGAACAGCGGGCGGGCGGGAGGGGGAGCCATAGGGCGGGCGGGAGGAGGAGTCACAGGGTGGGCGGGAGGAGGAGTCACAGGGCGGGCGGGCGGGAGGGAGAGCCACAGGGCGGGCGGGCAGGCGGGCTGGAGGGGGAGCGACAGGGCGGGCGGGAGGCGGAGCGACAGGGCGGGCGGGCGGGAGGGGGAGCGACAGGGCGGGCGGGCGGAGGAGAGAGAGAGAGCGGGCAGGCGGGAGGGGGAGAGTGAGAGAGAGAGAGAGAGAGCGGGTGGGCGGGAGGGGGAGAGAGAGAGAGAGCGGGCGGGCGGGAGTGAGAGAGAGAGACAGCGCGCGGGCGGGACGGGGAGAGAGAGAGAGAGAGCGAGCGGGCGGGAGGGGGAGAGAGAGAGAGAGAGAGCGAACGGGCGGGAGGGGGAGAGAGAGAGAGAGAGAGAGCGGGCGGGCGGGGGAGAGAGAGAGAGAGCGGGCGGGCGGGAGGGGGAGAGAGAGAGCGAGCGTGCGGGCGGGAGGGGGAGAGAGAGCGCGCGGGCGGGAGGGGGAGAGAGAGCGCGCGGGCGGGAGGGGGAGAGAGAGAGAGCGAGCGCGCGGGTGGGGGGAGAGAGAGAGAGAGAGCGCGCGGGTGGGGGAGGTGGAGAGAGCGCGTGTGAGTGGGAGGAAGAGAAAGAGAGAACGCGGGAGGAAGAGAAAGAGAGAGAGAGAGGGCTAGCGGGCAGGCGAGCGGACGAGCAGGCGGGCGGGAGGGAAGGAGCGCGGGCGGGAATGTGCGCGGGCAGGATAGAGGGAGAGAAAGAGTGAAAGGGAGGGCGAGCGAGCGGGAGAGAGAGAGCGAGAGAGTGGGAGGGCGAGAGAGCGAGAGGGCGGGGGGGAGAGGGCGGGGGGGAGAGGGCGGGGGGGAGAGGGCGGGGGGAGAGGGCGGGGGGAGAGGGCGGGGGGGAGAGGGCGGGGGGGAGGGGGCGGGGGGGAGAGAGAGAGAGGGACAGCGGGCGGGCGGGAGGGGGAGAGACAGGGCGGGCGGGCGGGAGGGGGAGAGACAGGGCGGGCGGGCGGGAGGGGGAGAGACAGGGCGGGCGGGCGGGCAGGAGGGGGAGCCACAGAGCGCGGGGGCGGGCAGGAGGGGGAGCCACAGAGCGCGGGGGCGGGAGGGCGAGCCAGAGCGCGGGGGCGGGAGGGCGAGCCAGAGCGCGGGGGCGGGAGGGCGAGCCAGAGCGCGGGGGCGGGAGGGCGAGCCAGAGCGCGGGGGCGGGAGGGCGAGCCAGAGCGCGGGGGCGGGAGGGCGAGCCAGAGCGCGGGCGGGAGGGGGAGCCAGAGCGCGGGCGGGAGGGGCAGAGAGAGCGCGGGCGGGAGGGGCAGAGAGAGCGTGGGCGGGAGGGGGAGCCAGAGCGCGGGCGGGCGGGAGGGGGAGCCAGAGCGCGGGTGGGCGGGAGGGGGAGCCAGAGCGCGGGCGGGCGGGAGGGGGAGCCAGAGCGCGTGTGGGTGGGAGGGGGAGCCAGAGCGCGCGCGGGCAGGATGGGCAGAGAGAGAGCGCGCGCGGGCGGGACGGGCAGAGAGAGAGCGCGCGCGGGCGGGATGGGCAGAGAGAGCGCGCGCGGGCGGGATGGGCAGAGAGAGCGCGGGCGGGATGGGCAGAGAGAGCGCGCGCGGGCGGGAGGGAGAGAAAGAGAGAGAACATGGGTGGGTGAGAAAGAGAGAGAGAGGGCGAGCGAGCGAGTGGGCAGGTTGGCGTGCGGGAGGGAGGGCGAGCAAGTGGGTGGGAGGGACGGATGGCGGGCGGGAGGGAGGGAGAGAGAGGGGGAGAGAGGGGGTGCGGGAGGGATAGCGCGGGGGGGAGGGGGAGCGCGGGGGGGAGGGGGAGGGAGAGAGCGCGGGGGGAGGGGGAGGGAGCGAGAGCGAGCGAGAGGGAGAGAGAGAGAGCGCGAGGGAGAGGGAGCGGGAGAGGGAGAGAGCGACAGCGCGAGGGAGAGGGAGTGGGAGAGAGCGACAGCACGAGGGAGAGGGAGAGAGCGAGAGCCAGCGGGAGGGAGAGGGAGAGAGCGAGAGCCAGCGGGAGGGAGAGGGAGAGAGCGAGAGCCAGCGGGAGGGAGTGGGAGAGAGCGAGAGCCAGCGGGAGGGAGAGGGAGAGAGCGAGAGCCAGCGGGAGGGAGAGGGAGAGAGCGAGAGCCAGCGGGAGGGAGAGGGAGAGAGCGGGAGCCAGCGGGAGGGAGAGGGAGAGAGCGAGAGCCAGCGGGAGGGAGAGGGAGAGAGCGAGAGCCAGCGGGAGGGAGAGGGAGAGAGCGAGAGCCAGCGGGAGGGAGAGGGAGAGAGCGAGAGCCAGCGGGAGGGAGAGAGCGAGAGCCAGCGGGAGGGAGAGAGCGAGAGCCAGCGGGAGGGAGAGAGCGAGAGCCAGCGGGAGGGAGAGAGCGAGAGCCAGCGGGAGGGAGAGAGCGAGAGCCAGCGGGAGGGAGAGAGCGAGAGCCAGCGGGAGGGAGAGAGCGAGAGCCAGCGGGAGGGAGAGAGCGAGAGCCAGCGGGAGGGAGAGAGCGAGAGCCAGCGGGAGGGAGACAGAGAGAGATAGCGGGAGGGAGAGGGAGACAGAGAGAGATAGCGGGAGGGAGAGGGAGACAGAGAGAGATAGCGGGAGGGAGAGGGAGACAGAGAGAGATAGCGGGAGGGAGAGAGAGACAGAGAGAGATAGCGGGAGGGAGAGAGAGACAGAGAGAGGTAGCGGGAGGGAGAGAGAGACAGAGAGAGATAGCGGGAGGGAGAGAGAGACAGAGAGAGATAGCGGGAGGGAGAGAGAGACGAGAGAGATAGCGGGAGGAAGAGAGAGAGATAGCGGGAGGGAGAGGGAGAGACAGAGAGATAGCGGGAGGGAGATAGAGACAGAGAGAGATGGCGGGAGGTAGAGAGAGAGAGAGAGAGATGGCGGGAGGGAGAGAGAGAGAGAGAGATGGCGGGAGGGAGAGAGAGAGTGATGGCGGGAGGGAGAGAGAGATAGAGTGATGGCGGGTGGGAGAGAGAGATAGAGAGAGATAGCGGGAGTGAGAGAGAGAGAGAGGGGGCGCAGGAGTGAGAGAGAGAGGGGGCGCGGGAGTGAGAGAGGGGGTGTGGGAGAGAGCGTGGATGGGAGGGAGAGAGAGACAGAGTGGATGGGAGAGAGGGCGGGTGGAAGGGGAGAGAGAGAGAGCATGAGCGGAAGGGGTGGGGATGGGAGAGCGAAATCAGGTGGGAGGGAGAGAGTGCAGGCGGGAGCGAGAGTCGGGGAGACAGAGCATGTGCTAGTGGGAGGGAGAGAGACAGCACAGGCGAGTGGGAGGGTGAGAGAGAGAGGACAGGCAAGTGGGAGGGAGAGAGAGAGAGCTCAGGCGAGTGGGAGGGAGAGAGAGAGAGAGACAGCGCGCGAGTGACATGAGAGAGAGACAGCGCACGAGTGGACATGAGAGAGAGACAGCGCGCGAGTGGGAGGCAGAGGGGTGGGAGAGAGAGGAGTGGTGGGAGGGAGAGAGAGAGCGAGATCAGGTGTGGGGGGGAAGGGTGGGAGGAGGGAGGTAGCATGGGCGGGAGGACGGGAGGGAGTGAGCGAGAGCGGGAGGGAGAGAGAGAGCGAGAGAGAGAGCGAGTGAGAGAGCGTGTGAGCGGGAGGGGGAGAGCGTGAGAGCGGGAGGGGGAGAGCGTGTGAGCGGGAGGGGGAGAGCGTGTGAGCGGGAGGGGGAGAGAGAGAGAGAGCGGGAGAGAGGGAGAGAGAGAGAGAGCGGGAGAGAGGGAGAGAGAGAGAGAGCGGGAGAGAGGGAGAGAGAGAGAGAGCGGGAGTGAGGGAGAGAGAGAGCGGGAGTGAGGGAGAGAGAGAGAGAGCGGGAGTGAGGGAGAGAGAGAGAGAGCGGGAGGGAGAGAGAGGGCGCGGGAGGGAGAGAGAGGGCGCGGGAGGGAGAGAGAGGGCGCGGGAGGGAGAGAGAGGGCGCGGGAGGGAGAGACAGGGCGCGGGAGGGAGAGACAGGGCGCGGGAGGGAGAGACAGGGCGCGGGAGGGAGAGACAGGGCGCGGGAGGGAGAGACAGGGCGCGGGAGGGAGAGACAGGGCGCGGGAGGGAGAGACAGGGCGCGGGAGGGAGAGACAGGGCGCGGGAGGGAGACACAGGGCGCGGGAGGGAGACACAGGGCGCGGGAGGGAGACACAGGGCGCGGGAGGGAGACACAGGGCGCGGGAGGGAGAGAGAGGGCGCGGGAGGGAGAGAGAGGGCGCGGGAGGGAGAGACAGGGCGCGGGAGGGAGAGACAGGGCGCGGGAGGGAGAGACAGGGCGCGGGAGGGAGAGACAGGGCGCGGGAGGGAGAGACAGGGCGCGGGAGGGAGAGACAGGGCGCGGGAGGGAGAGACAGGGCGCGGGAGGGAGAGACAGGGCGCGGGAGGGAGAGACAGGGCGCGGGAGGGAGACACAGGGCGCGGGAGGGAGACACAGGGCGCGGGAGGGAGACACAGGGCGCGGGAGGGAGAGAGAGGGCGCGGGAGGGAGAGAGAGCGCGCGGGAGGGAGAGAGAGCGCGCGGGAGGGAGAGAGAGCGCGCGGGAGGGAGAGAGAGAGCGCGGGAGGGAGAGAGAGAGCGCGGGAGGGAGAGAGAGAGCGCGGGAGGGAGAGAGAGAGCGCGGGCGGGTCAGAGGGGGAGAGCGGGCGGGTCAGAGAGTGGGGCGCGAGCGGGCAGGTCAGAGACGGGGGCGCGAGTGGGCGGGTGGGTCAGAGAAGGGGGCGCGAGTGGGCGGGCGGGTCAGAGAGGGGGGGGCGCGAGTGGGCGGGCGGGTCAGAGGGGGGGGCGCGAGCAGGCGGGTCAGAGAGGGGGGCGTGAGCAGGCGGGCGCGTCAGAGAGGGGGGCGCGAGCGGGCGGGCGGGTCAGAGAGGGGGGCGCGAGCGGGCGGGCGGGTCAGAGAGGGGGGCGCGAGCGGGCGGGCGGGTCAGAGAGGGGGGCGCGAGCGGGCGGGCGGGTCAGAGAGGGGGGCGCGAGCGGGCGGGCGGGTCAGAGAGGGGGGCGCGAGCGGGCGGGCGGGTCAGAGAGGGGGGCGGGTCAGAGAGGGGGGCGCGAGCGGGCGGGCGGGCGGGTCAGAGAGGGGGGCGCGAGCGGGCGGGCGGGTCAGAGAGGGGGGCGCGAGCGGGCAGGTGAGAGAGGGGGGCGCGAGCGGGCCAGAGAGGGGGGCGCGAGCGGGCGGGTGGGTCAGAGAGGGGTGGCGCGAGCGGGTGGGCGGGCACGTGGGGGCGCGAGCGGGCGGGCGTGTCAGAGAGGGGGGCGCGAGCGGGCAGGCGGGTCAGAGGGGTGGCGCGAGCGGGTGGGTCAGCGAGTGGGGGTGCGAGCGGGTGGGTCACGGGGGGCGCGAGTGGGTGGGTTACAGAGGGGGGGCGCGAGCGGGTGGGCGGGCACGGGGGGCGCGAGCCGGCGAGCGTGTCACAGAGGGGGCGCGAACGGGCGAGCGGGTCACAGAGGGGGGCGTGAGCGGGCGGGCGGGTCAGAGGGGGGGCGCGAGCGGGCGGGTCAGAGGGGGGCGCGAGCGGGCGGGTCACAGGGGGCGCGAGCGGGCGGGTCACAGGGGGGCGCGAGCGGGCGGGTCACAGGGGGGCGCGAGCGGGCGGGTCACAGGGGGGCGCGAGCGGGCGGGTCACAGGGGGGCGCGAGCGGGCGGGTCACAGGGGGCGCGAGTGACATGAGAGAGAGACAGCGCGCGAGTGGACATGAGAGAGAGACAGCGCGCGAGTGGGAGGCAGAGTGGTGGGCGAGAGAGGAACAGCGGGTGGGAGGGAGAGAGAGAGAGCGAGATCAGGTGTGGGGGGGAAGGGTGCGAGGAGGGAGATAGCGTGGGCGGGAGGGAGTGAGCGAGAGCGGGAGAGAGAGCGTGTGAGCGGGAGGGGGAGAGCGTGAGAGCGGGAGGGGGAGAGCGTGAGAGCGGGAGGGGAAGAGCGTGAGAGCGGGAGGGGGAGAGCGTGAGAGCGGGAGGGGGAGAGAGAGAGAGAGCGGGATGGAGAGAGAGAGAGAGAGCGGGAGTGAGGGAGAGAGAGAGAGCGGGAGGGAGGGAGAGAGAGAGAGAGCGGGAGTGAGGGAGAGAGAGAGAGAGCGGGAGTGAGGGAGAGAGCGGGAGTGAGGGAGAGAGCGGGAGTGAGGGAGGGAGAGAGAGAGAGCGGGAGTGAGGGAGGGAGAGAGAGAGAGCGGGAGTGAGGGAGAGAGAGAGAGCGGGAGTGAGGGAGAGACAGGGCGCGGGAGGGAGAGACAGGGCGCGGGAGGGAGAGACAGGGCGCGGGAGGGAGAGACAGGGCGCGGGAGGGAGAGACAGGGCGCGGGAGGGAGAGACAGGGCGCGGGAGGGAGAGAGAGCGCGCGGGAGGGAGAGAGAGCGCGCGGGAGGGAGAGAGAGCGCGCGGGAGGGAGAGAGAGCGCGCGGGAGGGAGAGAGAGCGCGCGGGAGGGAGAGAGAGCGCGCGGGCGGGTCAGAGGGGGAGAGCGGGCGGGTCAGAGGGGGAGAGCGGGCGGGTCAGAGGGGGAGAGCGGGCGGGTCAGGGGGGGGCACGGGTGGGCGGGTCACAGAGGGGGACGCGAGCAGGCGGACGGGTCAAAGAGGGGGGGCGCGAGCGGGCGAGCGGGTCACAGAGGGGGGCGCGAGCGGGCGGGCGGATCACAGAGGGTGGCGCGAGCGGGCGGGCTGGTCAGAGGGTGGCGCGAGCGGGCGGGCTGGTCAGAGGGGGGCGCGAGCGGGCGGGTCACAGAGGGGGGGCGCGAGCGGCGGGTCAGAGAGGGGGGGCGCGAGCGGGCAGGTCAGAGAGGGGGGCGCGAGCGGGCGGGTCAGAGGGGGGGCGCGAGCGGGCAGGTCAGAGACGGGGGCGTGAGCGGGCAGGTCAGAGACGGGGGCGCGAGTGGGCGGGCGGGTCAGAGAGGGGGGCGCGAGTGGGCGGGCGGGTCAGAGAGGGGGGGCGCGAGCAGGCGGGTCAGAGAGGGGGGCGCGAGCGGGCGGGCGGGTCAGAGAGAGGGGTGCGAGCGGGCGGGCGGGTCAGAGAGGGGGGCGCGAGCGGGTGGGTCAGAGAGGGGGGCGCGAGCGGGCCAGAGAGGGGGGCGCGAGCGGGCAGGCGGGTCAGAGGGGTGGCGCGAGCGGGTGGGTCAGAGAGTGGGGGCACGAGCGGGTGGGTCACGGGGGGGCGCGAGCGGGTGGGTTACAGAGGGTGGCGCGAACGGGCGAGCGGGTCACAGAGGGGGGCGCGAGCGGGCGGGCTGGTCAGAGGGGGGCGCGAGCGGGCGGGTCACAGGGGGGCGCGAGCGGGCGGGTCACAGGGGGGCGCGAGCGGGCGGGTCACAGGGGGGCGCGAGCGGGCGGGTCACAGGGGGGCGCGAGCGGGCGGGTCACAGGGGGGCGTGAGCGGGCGGGACACAGGGGGGCGCGAGCGGGCGGGTCACAGGGGGGCGCGAGCGGGCGGGTCACAGGGGGGCGCGAGCGGGCGGGTCACAGGGGGGGCGCGAGCGGGCGGGTCACAGGGGGGCGCGAGCGGGCGGGTCACAGGGGGGCGCGAGCGGGCGGGTCACAGGGGGCGCGAGCGGGCGGGTCACAGGGGGGCGCGAGCGGGCGGGTCACAGGGGGGCGCGAGTGACATGAGAGAGAGACAGCGCGCGAGTGGACATGAGAGAGAGACAGCGCGCGAGTGGGAGGCAGAGTGGTGGGAGAGAGAGGAACAGCGGGTGGGAGGGAGAGAGAGAGAGCGAGATCAGGTGTGGGGGGGAAGGGTGCGAGGAGGGAGATAGCGTGGGCGGGAGGGAGTGAGCGAGAGCGGGAGAGAGAGCGTGTGAGCGGGAGGGGGAGAGCGTGAGAGCGGGAGGGGGAGAGCGTGAGAGCGGGAGGGGGAGAGCGTGAGAGCGGGAGGGGGAGAGCGTGAGAGCGGGAGGGGGAGAGCGTGAGAGCGGGAGGGGGAGAGAGAGAGAGAGCGGGATGGAGAGAGAGAGAGAGCGGGAGTGAGGGAGAGAGAGAGAGCGGGAGGGAGGGAGAGAGAGAGGGAGCGGGAGTGAGGGAGAGAGAGAGAGAGCGGGAGTGAGGGAGAGAGAGAGAGAGCGGGAGTGAGGGAGGGAGAGAGAGAGAGCGGGAGTGAGGGAGAGAGAGGGCGCGGGAGGGAGAGAGAGGGCGCGGGAGGGAGAGAGAGGGCGCGGGAGGGAGAGACAGGGCGCGGGAGGGAGAGACAGGGCGCGGGAGGGAGAGACAGGGCGCGGGAGGGAGAGACAGGGCGCGGGAGGGAGAGACAGGGCGCGGGAGGGAGAGACAGGGAGCGGGAGGGAGAGACAGGACGCGGGAGGGAGAGAGAGCGCGCGGGAGGGAGAGAGAGCGCGCGGGAGGGAGAGAGAGCGCGCGGGAGGGAGAGAGAGCGCGCGGGAGGGAGAGAGAGAGCGCGGGAGGGAGAGCGCGCGGGAGGGAGAGAGAGCGCGCGGGCGGGTCAGAGGGGGAGAGCGGGCGGGTCAGAGGGGGAGAGCGGGCGGGTCAGAGGGGGAGAGCGGGCGGGTCAGAGGGGGAGAGCGGGCGGGTCAGAGGGGGAGAGCGGGCGGGTCAGAGGGGGAGAGCGGGCGGGTCAGAGGGGGAGAGCGGGCGGGTCAGAGGGGGGGCACGGGTGGGCGGGTCACAGAGGGGGACGCGAGCAGGCGGGCGGGTCAAAGAGGGGGGGCGCGAGCGGGCGAGCGGGTCACAGAGGGGGGCGCGAGCGGGCGGGCGGATCACAGAGGGTGGCGCGAGCGGGCGGGCTGGTCAGAGGGTGGCGCGAGCGGGCGGGCTGGCCAGAGGGGGGCGCGAGCGGGCGGGTCACAGAGGGGGGGCGCGAGCGGCGGGTCAGAGAGGGGGGCGCGAGCGGGCGGGTCAGAGAGGGGGGCGCGAGCGGGCGGGTCAGAGGGGGGGCGCGAGCGGGCGGGTCAGAGACGGGGGCGCGAGCGGGCAGGTCAGAGACGGGGGCGCGAGCGGGCAGGCGGGTTAGAGAGGGGGGGCGCGAGCAGGCGGGTCAGAGAGGGGGGCGCGAGCGGGCGGGCGCGTCAGAGAGAGGGGGCGCGAGCAGGCGGGTCAGAGAGGGGGGCGCGAGCGGGCGGGCGGGTCAGAGAGAGGGGTGCGAGCGGGCGGGCGGGTCAGAGAGGGGGGCGCGAGCGGGTGGGTCAGAGAGGGGGGCGCGAGCGGGCCAGAGAGGGGTGGCGCGAGCGGGCAGGCGGGTCAGAGGGGTGGCGCGAGCGGGTGGGTCAGAGAGTGGGGGCGCGAGCGGGTGGGTTACAGAGGGGGGCGCGAACGGGCGAGCGGGTCACAGAGGGGGGCGCGAGCGGGCGGGCTGGTCACAGGGGGGCGCGAGCGGGCGGGTCACAGGGGGGCGCGAGCGGGCGGGTCACAGGGGGCGCGAGCGGGCGGGTCACAGGGGGGCGCGAGCGGGCGGGTCACAGGGGGGCGCGAGCGGGCGGGTCACAGGGGGGCGCGAGCGGGCGGGTCACGGGGGGCGCGAGCGGGCGGGTCACAGGGGGGCGCGAGCGGGCGGGTCACAGGGGGGCGCGAGCGGGCGGGTCACAGGGGGGCGCGAGCGGGCGGGTCACAGGGGGGCGCGAGCGGGCGGGTCACAGGGGGGCGCGAGCGGGCGGGTCACAGGGGGGCGCGAGCGGGCGGGTCACAGGGGGCGCGAGCGGGCGGGTCACAGGGGGCGCGAGCGGGCGGGTCACAGGGGGGCGCGAGCGGGCGGGTCACAGGGGGCGCGAGCGGGCGGGTCACAGGGGGGCGCGAGCGGGCGGGTCACGGGGGGCGCGAGCGGGCGGGTCACAGGGGGGCGCGAGCGGGCGGGTCACAGGGGGGCGCGAACGGGCGGGTCACAGGGGGGGCGCGAGCGGGCGGGTCACAGGGGGGCGCGAGCGGGCGGGTCACAGGGGGGCGCGAGCGGGCGGGTCACAGGGGGGCGCGAGCGGGCGGGTCACAGGGGGGCGCGAGCGGGCGGGTCTCAGGGGGGCGCGAGCGGGCGGGTCACAGGTGGGCGCGAGCGGGCGGGTCACAGGGGGGCGCGAGTGACATGAGAGAGAGACAGCGCGCGAGTGGACATGAGAAAGAGACAGCGCGCGAGTGGGAGGCAGAGTGGTGGGAGAGAGAGGAACAGCGGGTGGGAGGGAGAGAGAGAGCGAGATCAGGTGTGGGGGGGAAGGGTGCGAGGAGGGAGATAGCGTGGGTGGGAGGGAGTGAGCGAGAGCGGGAGAGCGAGCGTGTGAGCGGGAGGGGGAGAGCGTGAGAGCGGGAGGGGGAGAGCGTGAGAGCGGGAGGGGGAGAGCGTGAGAGCGGGAGGGGGAGAGCGTGAGAGCGGGAGGGGGAGAGAGAGAGTGGGATGGAGAGAGTGAGAGAGCGGGAGTGAGGGAGAGAGAGAGAGCGGGAGTGAGGGAGAGAGAGAGAGCGGGAGTGAGGAAGAGAGAGAGAGAGCGGGAGTGAGGGAGAGAGAGAGAGAGCGGGAGTGAGGGAGAGAGAGGGCGCGGGAGGGAGAGAGAGGGCGCGGGAGGGAGAGAGAGGGCGCGGGAGGGAGAGACAGGGCGCGGGAGGGAGAGACAGGGCGCGGGAGGGAGAGACAGGGCGCGGGAGGGAGAGACAGGGCGCGGGAGGGAGAGACAGGGCGCGGGAGGGAGAGACAGGGCGCGGGAGGGAGAGACAGGGCGCGGGAGGGAGAGAGAGCGCGCGGGAGGGAGAGAGAGCGCGCGGGAGGGAGAGAGCGCGCGCGGGAGGGAGAGAGAGCGCGCGGGAGGGAGAGAGAGCGCGCGGGAGGGAGAGAGAGCGCGCGGGAGGGAGAGAGAGCGCGCGGGCGGGTCAGAAGGGGAGAGCGGGCGGGTCAGAGGGGGAGAGCGGGCGGGTCAGAGGGGGGGCATGGGTGGGCGGGTCACAGAGGGGGACGCGAGCGGGCGGGCGGGTCACAGAGGGGGGGCGCGAGCGGGCGAGCGGGTCACAGAGGGGGGGGCGAGCGGGCGGATCACAGAGGGTGGCGCGAGCGGGCGGGTCACAGAGGGGGGGCGCGAGCGGGCGGGTCAGAGAGGGGGGTGCGAGCGGGCGGGTCAGAGGGGGGGCGCGAGCGGGCGGGTCAGGGGGGGCGCGAGCGGGCATGTCAGAGACGGGGGCGCGAGCGGTCAGGTCAGAGACGGGGGCGCGAGCGGGCAGGTCAGAGACGGGGGCGCGAGCGGGCAGGTCAGAGACGGGGGCGCGAGCGGGCAGGTCAGAGACGGGGGCGCGAGTGGGCGGGCGGGTCAGAGACGGGGCGCGAGTGGGCGGGCGGGTCAGAGAGGGGGGGGCGCGAGTGGGCGGGCGGGTCAGAGAGGGGGGGCGCGAGCAGGCGGGTCAGAGAGGGGGGCGCGAGCGGGCGGGCGGGTCAGAGAGGGGGGCGCGAGCAGGCGGGCGGGTCAGAGAGGGGAGCGCGAGCGGGTGGGTCAGAGAGGGGGGCGCGAGCGGGCCAGAGAGGGGGGCGCGAGCGGGCGGGTGGGTCAGAGAGGGGGGCGCGAGCGGGCAGGCGGGTCAGAGGGGTGGTGCGAGCGGGTGGGTCAGAGAGTGGGGGCGCGAGCGGGTGGGTCACGGGGGGGCGCGAGCGGGTGGGTCTCGGGGGGGCGCGAGCGGGTGGGTTACAGAGGGGGGCGCGAACGGGCGAGTGGGTCACAGAGGGGTGCGCGAGCGGGCGGGCTGGTCAGAGGGGGGGCGCGAGCGGGCGGGTCACGGGGCACGAGCGGGCGGGTCGCGGGGCGCGAGCGGGCGGGTCACGGGGCGGCGCGAGCGGTCGGGTCACGGGGCGGCGCGAGCGGGCGGGTCACGGGGGCGCGAATGGGCGGGCCACGGGGCGCGAGCGGGCGGGCCACGGGGCGCGAGCGGGCGGGTCACGGGGCGCGAGCGGGCGGGTCACGGGGCGCGAGCGGGCGGGTCACGGGGCGCGAGCGGGCGGGTCACGGGGCGCGAGCGGGCGGGTCACGGGGCGCGAGCGGGCGGGTCACGGGGGCGCGAGCGGGCGGGTCACGGGGGGGCGCGAGCGGGCGGGACACGGGGGCGCGAGCGGGCGGGTCACGGGGGGGCGCGAGCGGGCGGGTCACGGGGGCGCGAGCGGGCGGGTCACGGGGGCGCGAGCGGGCGGGTCACGGGGGGGCGCGAGCGGGCGGGTCACGGGGGGCGCGAGCGGGCGGGTCACGGGGGGCGCGAGGGGGCGGGCCACGGGGGGGCGCGAGCGGGCGGGTCAAAGGGGGGGCGCGAGCGGGCGGGTCACGGGGCGCGAGCGGGCGGGTCACGGGGGGGGCGAGAGCGGGCGGGTCACAGGGGGGCGAGAGCGGGCGGGTCAAAGGGGGGGCGCGAGCGGGCGGGTCAAAGGGGGGGGCGCGAGCGGGTGGGTCACGGGGCGCGAGCGGGCGGGTCACGGGGGCGCGAGCGGGCGGGTCACGGGGGCGAGAGCGGGCGGGTCACGGGGCGGCGCGAGCGCGCGGGTCAAAGGGGGGGCGCGAGCGGGCGGGTCACGGGGCGAGAGCGGGCGGGTCACGGGGGGGCGCGAGCGGGCGGGTCAAAGGGGGGGCGCGAGCGGGCGGGTCACGGGGCGCGAGCGGCTGGGTCACGGGGGCGAGAGCGGGCGGGTCACGGGGGAGCGCGAGCGGGCGCGTCAAAGGGGGGGCGCGAGCGGGCGGGTCAAAGGGGGGGCGCGAGCGGGCGGGTCAAAGGGGGGGCGCGAGCGGGCGGGTCACGGGGCGAGAGCGGGCGGGTCAAAGGGGGGGCGCGAGCGGGCGGGTCACGGGGCGCGAGCGGGCGGGTCACGGGGGGGCGAGAGCGGGCGGGTCACAGGGGGGCGAGAGCGGGCGGGTCAAAGGGGGGGCGCGAGCGGGCGGGTCAAAGGGGGGGCGCGAGCGGGTGGGTCACGGGGCGCGAGCGGGCGGGTCACGGGGGCGCGAGCGGGCGGGTCACGGGGGCGAGAGCGGGCGGGTCACGGGGCGGCGCGAGCGCGCGGGTCAAAGGGGGGGCGCGAGCGGGCGGGTCACGGGGCGAGAGCGGGCGGGTCACGGGGGGGGCGCGAGCGGGCGGGTCAAAGGGGGGGCGCGAGCGGGTGGGTCACGGGGCGCGAGCGGCTGGGTCACGGGGGCGAGAGCGGGCGGGTCACGGGGGAGCGCGAGCGGGCGGGTCAAAGGGGGGGCGCGAGCGGGCGGGTCACGGGGCGCGAGCGGGCGGGTCAAAGGGGGGGCGCGAGCGGGCGGGTCACGGGGCGAGAGCGGGCGGGTCAAAGGGGGGGCGCGAGCGGGCGGGTCACGAGCGGGCGGGTCACGGGGCGCGAGCGGGCGGGTCAGGGGGCGCGAGCGGGCGGGTCACGGGGCGCGAGCGGGCGGGTCACGGGGCGCGAGCGGGCGGGTCACGGGGCGCGAGCGGGCGGGTCACGGGGCGCGAGCGGGCGGGCCTCGGGGCGCGAGCGGGCGGGCCTCGGGGCGCGAGCGGGCGGGTCACGGGGCGCGAGCGGGCGGGTCACGGGGCGCGAGCGGGCGGGCCTCGGGGCGCGAGCGGGCGGGCCTCGGGGCGCGAGCGGGCGGGTCATGGGGGGGCGCGAGCGGTCGGGTCACGGGGGCGCGAGCGGGCGGGTCACGGGGGCGCGAGTGACATGAGAGAGAGACAGCGCGCGAGTGGACATGAGAGAGAGACAGCGCGCGAGTGGGAGGCAGAGTGGTGGGAGAGAGAGGAACAGCGGGTGGGAGGGAGAGAGAGAGAGCGAGATCAGGTGTGGGGGGGAAGGGTGCGAGGAGGGAGATAGCGTGGGCGGGAGGGAGTGAGCGAGAGCGGGAGAGAGAGCGTGTGAGCGGGGGGGGAGAGCGTGAGAGCGGGAGGGGGAGAGCGTGAGAGCGGGAGGGGGAGAGCGTGAGAGCGGGAGGGGGAGAGCGTGAGAGCGGGAGGGGGAGAGAGAGAGAGAGCGGGATGGAGAGAGAGAGAGAGAGCGGGAGTGAGGGAGAGAGAGAGAGAGAGAGTGAGGGAGAGAGAGAGAGAGAGCGAGGGAGGGAGAGAGAGAGAGAGAGGGAGTGAGGGAGAGAGAGAGAGAGAGCGGGAGTGAGGGAGAGAGAGAGAGCGGGAGTGAGGGAGAGACAGGGCGCGGGAGGGAGAGACAGGGCGCGGGAGGGAGAGACAGGGCGCGGGAGGGAGAGACAGGGCGCGGGAGGGAGAGACAGGGCGCGGGAGGGAGAGACAGGGCGTGGGAGGGAGAGACAGGGCGCGGGAGGGAGAGACAGGGCGCGGGAGGGAGAGACAGGGCGCGGGAGGGAGAGACAGGGCGCGGGAGGGAGAGACAGGGCGCGGGAGGGAGAGACAGGGCGCGGGAGGGAGAGACAGGGCGCGGGAGGGAGAGACAGGGCGCGGGAGGGAGAGACAGGGCTCGGGAGGGAGAGAGAGCGCGCGGGAGGGAGAGAGAGCGCGCGGGAGGGAGAGAGAGCGCGCGGGAGGGAGAGAGAGCGCGCGGGAGGGAGAGAGAGCGCGCGGGAGGGAGAGAGAGCGCGCGGGAGGGAGAGAGAGCGCGCGGGAGGGAGAGAGAGCGCGCGGGAGGGAGAGAGAGCGCGCGGGCGGGTCAGAGGGGGAGAGCGGGCGGGTCAGAGGGGGAGAGCGGGCGGGTCAGAGGGGGAGAGCGGGCGGGTCAGAGGGGGAGAGCGGGCGGGTCAGAGGGGGGGCACGGGTGGGCGGGTCACAGAGGGGGACGCGAGCAGGCGGACGGGTCAAAGAGGGGGTGCGCGAGCGGGCGAGCGGGTCACAGAGGGGGGCGCGAGCGGGCGGGCGGATCACAGAGGGTGGCGCGAGCGGGCGGGCTGGTCAGAGGGTGGCGCGAGCGGGCGGGCTGGTCAGAGGGGGGCGCGAGCGGGCGGGTCACAGAGGGGGGCGCGAGCGGCGGGTCAGAGAGGGGGGCGCGAGCGGGCGGGTCAGAGAGGGGGGCGCGAGCGGGCGGGTCAGAGGGGGGGCGCGAGCGGGCAGGTCAGAGACGGGGGCGTGAGCGGGCAGGTCAGAGACGGGGGCGCGAGTGGGCGGGCGGGTCAGAGAGGGGGGCGCGAGTGGGCGGGCGGGTCAGAGAGGGGGGGCGCGAGCAGGCGGGTCAGAGAGGGGGGCGCGAGCGGGCGGGCGGGTCAGAGAGAGGGGTGCGAGCGGGCGGGCGGGTCAGAGAGGGGGGCGCGAGCGGGTGGGTCAGAGAGGGGGGCGCGAGCGGGCCAGAGAGGGGGGCGCGAGCGGGCAGGCGGGTCAGAGGGGTGGCGCGAGCGGGTGGGTCAGAGAGTGGGGGCGCGAGCGGGTGGGTCACGGGGGGGCGCGAGCAGGTGGGTTACAGAGGGGGGCGCGAACGGGCGAGCGGGTCACAGAGGGGGGCGCGAGCGGGCGGGCTGGTCAGAGGGGGGCGCGAGCGGGCGGGTCACAGGGGGGCGCGAGCGGGCGGGTCACAGGGGGGCGCGAGCGGGCGGGTCACATGGGGGCGCGAGCGGGCGGGTCACAGGGGGGCGCGAGCGGGCGGGTCACAGGGGGGCGCGAGCGGGCGGGTCACAGGGGGGCGCGAGCGGGCGGGTCACAGGGGGGCGCGAGCGGGTGGGTTACAGAGGGGGGCGCGAACGGGCGAGCGCGTCACAGAGGGGTGCGCGAGCGAGCGGGCGGGTCACGGGGCGGCGCGAGCGGGCAGGTCACGGGGGGGGCGCGAGCGGGCGGGTCACGGGGGGGCGCGAGCGGGCGGGTCACGGGGCGGCGCGAGCGGGCGGGTCACGGGGCGGCGCGAGCGGGCGGGTCACGGGTCGGCGCGAGCGGGCGGGTCACGGGGCGGCGCGAGCGGGCGGGTCACGGGGCGCGCGAGCGGGCGGGTCACGGGGCGGCGCGAGCGGGCGGGTCACGGGGCGGCGCGAGCGGGCGGGTCACGGGGCGGCGCGAGCGGGCGGGTCACGGGGCGGCGCGAGCGGGCGGGTCACGGGGCGGCGCGAGCGGGCGGGCCACGGGGGGGCGCGAGCGGGCGGGCCACGGGGGGCGCGAGCGGGCGGGCCACGGGGGGCGCGAGCGGGCGGGCCACGGGGGGCGCGAGCGGGCGGGCCACGGGGGGCGCGAGCGGGCGGGCCACGGGGGGCGCGAGCGGGCGGGCCACGGGGGGGCGCGAGCGGGCGGGTCACGGGGGCGCGAGCGGGCGGGTCACGGGGGCGCGAGCGGGCGGGTCACGGGGGGCGCGAGCGGGCGGGTCACGGGGGCGCGAGCGGGCGGGTCACGGGGGGCGCGAGCGGGCGGGTCACGGGGGGCGCGAGCGGGCGGGTCACGGGGGGCGCGAGCGGGCGGGTCACGGGGGCGCGAGTGACATGAGAGAGAGACAGCGCGCGAGTGGACATGAGAGAGAGACAGCGCGCGAGTGGGAGGCAGAGTGGTGGGAGAGAGAGGAACAGCGGGTGGGAGGGAGAGAGAGAGAGCGAGATCAGGTGTGGGGGGGAAGGGTGCGAGGAGGGAGATAGCGTGGGTGGGAGGGAGTGAGCGAGAGCGGGAGAGAGAGCGTGTGAGCGGGAGGGGGAGAGCGTGAGAGCGGGAGGGGGAGAGCGTGAGAGCGGGAGGGGGAGAGCGTGAGAAGGAGAGCGTGAGTGCGGGAGGGGGAGAGCGTGAGAGCGGGAGGGGGAGAGCGTGAGAGCGGGAGGGGGAGAGCGTGAGAGCGGGAGGGGGAGAGCGTGAGAGCGGGAGGGGGAGAGCGTGAGAGCGGGAGGGGGAGAGAGAGAGAGAGTGGGATGGAGAGAGAGAGAGCGGGAGTGAGGGAGAGAGAGCGGGAGTGAGGGAGAGAGAGAGAGCGGGAGTGAGGGAGAGAGAGAGAGCGGGAGTGAGGGAGAGAGAGAGAGAGCGGGAGTGAGGGAGAGAGAGGGCGCGGGAGGGAGAGACAGGGCGCGGGAGGGAGAGACAGGGCGCGGGAGGGAGAGACAGGGCGCGGGAGGGAGTGACAGGGCGCGGGAGGGAGTGACAGGGCGCGGGAGGGAGAGAGAGCGCGCGGGAGGGAGAGAGAGCGCGCGGGAGGGAGAGAGAGCGCGCGGGAGGGAGAGAGAGCGCGCGGGAGGGAGAGAGAGCGCGCGGGCGGGTCAGAAGGGGAGAGCGGGCGGGTCAGAGGGGGAGAGCGGGCGGGTCAGAGGGGGGGCACGGGTGGGCGGGTCACAGAGGGGGGGCGCGAGCGGGCGAGCGGGTCACAGAGGGGGGCGCGAGCGGGCGGGCGGATCACAGAGGGTGGCGCGAGCGGGCGGGTCAGAGAGGGGGGCGCGAGCGGGCGGGTCAGGGGGGGCGCGAGCGGGCATGTCAGAGACGGGGGCGCGAGCGGGCAGGTCAGAGACGGGGGCGCGAGCGGGCAGGTCAGAGACGGGGCGCGAGCGGGCAGGTCAGAGACGGGGTCGCGAGTGGGCGGGCGGGTCAGAGAGGGGGGGCGCGAGTGGGCGGGCGGGTCAGAGAGGGGGGCGTGAGCAGGCGGGTCAGAGAGGGGGGCGCGAGCGGGCGGGCGGGTCAGAGAGGGGGGCGCGAGCGGGCGGGCGGGTCAGAGAGGGGGGCGCGAGCGGGCGGGGCGGGTCAGAGAGGGGGGCGCGAGCGGGCGGGCGGGTCAGAGAGGGGGGCGCGAGCGGGCGGGCGGGTCAGAGAGGGGGGCGCGAGCGGGCGGGCGGGTCAGAGAGGGGGGCGCGAGCGGGCGGGCGGGTCAGAGAGGGGGGCGCGAGCGGGCGGGCGGGTCAGAGAGGGGGGCGCGAGCGGGCGGGCGGGTCAGAGAGGGGGGCGCGAGCGGGCGGGCGGGTCAGAGAGGGGGGCGCGAGCGGGCGGGCGGGTCAGAGAGGGGGGCGCGAGCGGGCGGGCGGGTCAGAGAGGGGGGCGCGAGCGGGCGGGCGGGTCAGAGAGGGGGGCGCGAGCGGGCGGGCGGGTCAGAGAGGGGGGCGCGAGCGGGCGGGCGGGTCAGAGAGGGGGGCGCGAGCGGGCCAGAGAGGGGGGCGCGAGCGGGCGGGTGGGTCAGAGAGGGGGGCGCGAGCGGGCAGGCGGGTCAGAGGGGTGGCGCGAGCGGGTGGGTCAGAGAGTGGGGGCGCGAGCGGGTGGGTCACGGGGGGCGCGAGCGGGTGGGTCACGGGGGGGGCGCGAGCGGGCGAGCGGGTCACAGAGGGGGCGCGAGCGAGCGGGCGGGTCACGGGGCGGCGCGAGCGGGCGGGTCACGGGGGGGGGCGCGAGCGGGCGGGTCACGGGGCGGCGCGAGCGGGCGGGTCACGGGGCGGCGCGAGCGGGCGGGTCACGGGGCGGCGCGAGCGGGCGGGTCACGGGGCGGCGCGAGCGGGCGGGTCACGGGGCGGCGCGAGCGGGCGGGTCACGGGGCGGCGCGAGCGGGCGGGTCACGGGGCGGCGCGAGCGGGCGGGTCACGGGGCGGCGCGAGCGGGCGGGTCACGGGGCGGGTCACGGGGCGGCGCGAGCGGGCGGGTCACGGGGCGGCGCGAGCGGGCGGGTCACGGGGCGGCGCGAGCGGGCGGGTCACGGGGCGGCGCGAGCGGGCGGGTCAGGGGGCGGCGCGAGCGGGCGGGTCACGGGGCGGCGCGAGCGGGCGGGTCACGGGGGCGGCGCGAGCGGGCGGGGTCACGGGGCGGCGCGAGCGGGCGGGTCACGGGGCGGCGCGAGCGGGCGGGTCACGGGGCGGCGCGAGCGGGCGGGTCACGGGCGGCGCGAGCGGGCGGGTCACGGGGCGGCGCGAGCGGGCGGGTCACGGGGCGGCGCGAGCGGGCGGGTCACGGGGCGGCGCGAGCGGGCGGGTCACGGGGGGCGCGAGCGGGCGGGTCACGGGGGGGCGCGAGCGGGCGGGTCACGGGGGCGCGAGCGGGCGGGTCACGGGGGCGCGAGCGGGCGGGTCACGGGGGCGCGAGCGGGCGGGTCACGGGGGGGGCGCGAGCGGGCGGGTCACGGGGGGCGCGAGCGGGCGGGGTCACGGGGGGCGCGAGCGGGCGGGTCACGGGGGGGGCGCGAGCGGGCGGGTCACGGGGGGGCGCGAGCGGGCGGGTCACGGGGGGGCGCGAGCGGGCGGGTCACGGGGGGGCGCGAGCGGGCGGGTCACGGGGGGGGCGCGAGCGGGCGGGTCACGGGGGGGCGCGAGCGGGCGGGTCACGGGGGGGCGCGAGCGGGCGGGTCACGGGGGGGCGCGAGCGGGCGGGTCACGGGGGGCGCGAGCGGTCGGGTCACGGGGGGGGGCGCGAGCGGGGGGGTCACGGGGGTGCGCGAGCGGGCGGGGCACAGAGAGAGGGTGCGTGCGGGCGGGGCACAGAGGGCACGGGCCGCTGGGGGAGAGGGCGCCAGCAGCTGGGGGAGAGGGCGCGAGAGAGAGCGGGTGGGAGGGGGAGAGGGAGCGGGTGGGCGAGAGAGGGCACGAGCGGGTGGGGGGAGAGAGAGACAGAGGGTGCGAACGGGTGGGAGAGAGAGAGGGAGAGGCGCGAGCGGGCTGGAGAGTGGGCGCAAGCGGTTGGGAGGGAGAGAGGAGGTGAGCGGGTGGGAGGGAGAGAGAGAGGACGCAAGTGAGAGAGAGATGGGGCGAGCGGGGAGAGAGTGAGACAGTGGGCATGTGCGGGTGGGAGAGAGAAAGAGAGAGAGCGCGAGCGGGTGGGAGAGAGTGATTCAGTGGTCGCGAGTGGGTGTGTGAGAGAGTGCATGTGAGAGAGTGTGTGTGTGTATGTGTGGAGTGGGAAGTTGTGAACACTCCTCCACTTTTTGAATGTGAAATAAACTAACCTTCTGAGTTAATCAAAATGCAAGTTTGCTCTGAGTTACAAGTAAATTGGATCACTGAGGGTTTGGGAAAACATGCTACAGCATATTTTAGGTGTAATTCAAAACACCTTCTGCTTACAGACAATTGGAGTGAGGAAATAAGTAGTTTGCCTGTCTCTTTCCTGTCTGTACAGTAGAAGGAGTGCTACAGTTCTCCTTTTGAGTTAGGCAGGAATGTGCAAAAGGATATTAACAGAATTCCCCACTGCTTATCCAGCAATCCTTACCGGAAAGTTTCTAATTTGGACAGGGAGACCTTGAGTATGGTCAACAGCCCGTCAACAATCTCTGTTTAGACACGCAAGAATAGCTGCCTGGATGGTGCTGCCAACCTTTTTGGAAATGTACATCAGTAGTTATCATAAGAGACAATATGGTAGGTCAGGGGTGGCAGGGGGTGCAAATTTATGCACTGGGGTTTAATCATGTAACCTCTACATATAATTTTATTTTTGAAATGGATTCAAACAGATGGCAATACTATAGATCATTCCACATATCAATGTTCTGATCCACATAAATTATAGCACCATCACTTCAGTCACTTCCACTGGCAGGGAGCTCCTATTAAACCAAGGTTATCCTATAAGCATTTCTTATCTAAATAGGCGTCAACTTGCAAGCAGCTCCTAACTCATTAAGGTTAATCTTGAAAAAATAAATAGTGAAATATGTGAATTTCTTTCATCAACTAGGCTTGTTCCTCCACATCTTTTTTTTAAAAAAACAAATAGTTTCAGGAGAATTATGATATTTCTGATCTTTTTGTTGCTAAAATATCATTGTGGTGCCCAGATGTAAATTACTGAAGCTGAGTGTTTGGGGATTTGAATTAGTATTACGGAGGAAACCTTCACCTAGAAAAGATAATGGTAATTCAGTTCCCTAAGTCCAAGTCAGTAGCCCAAGTGACGCCACTGATATTTGCTGTTCAAATAAAAACAAATTCAAAAAGGATACCAAATTATAAGACCTGATTGTCAAAGCATTTTTAAAATTTTATTTGGTGGAGTACGTGTTTTAATGAAAGTAGGCCAAATTCATTCCTATGTCGCACGTTCCAGTTAGGAAATACAGAAACAGGCGGCTGCTTAAGGACAGTTCCTCCCCTCTTGCAGTATAGGTTGTAATCACAGGAGGGCAGCATTTAACAGGAAAAGCACCATGTAAATTAGCTTTCTGTAACAAGAAGCAGCAAATCAACTTCACAGACATTAAAACCTATTTTTCCACAGCAGCTTGCAATGAGTTTTAACAATTTCCTGGTCCTAACTGTCTCCTCTTCACCATGGATGTCTAATCTCTCCGCACCTCCAACCCCACTAGGACAGTCTGAGGGTTCTCTGCTTCTTCCTTGAATGGAGGTCAAAACAATTTCCATCTACTATCACCTTCCTCCTCCACCTGGCTGAACTTGTTTTTGCATTGAAAAACATCTCCTTTAACTCCCTTCACTTCCTCCAAATAAAACATGTTGCTATGGGAATCTGCATGGGTCTTAGCTATGCCTATAAAAACAAAAAAACTGCGGATGCTGGAAATCCAAAACAAAAACAGAATTACCTGGAAAAACTCAGCAGGTCCGGCAGCACCGGCGGAGAAGAAAAGAGCTGATGCCTCGAGTCCTCATGACCCTTCGACAGAACTGGAACTAGCTATGCCTGTCGTTTTGTGGATATGTGGAACATTGCTCGTTTCAGACCTACTCAGGTCCTCTCCCTCATCTCTTTTTTCCAGTACATTGTTGACCATTTTCTGCTCTCGCCCTGAACTTGAAAATTTCATCAACTTTGCTTCTAATTTCCACCCTTCTCTCATCTTAACATGGTCCATTTCTGACTTTTCCCTTCCTCAACTTCTCTGTTTCCATTTCTTGGGACAAAGCTATCAACAAACATTTATTAAAAACCCTCTGACTCCCATAGCCTCCTCAAATACACTTCCTCACATCCTGCTTCCAGTAAGGGCTCCATTCTATTCTCCCAGTTTCCGTGGGTTCTGATGTGTCTTCCTTATTTTTCCTCAACCAAGGATTCCCTCCTACTGTTGTTGACAGGATCCATTCCCCCACCTCTGCTCTCACCCCTCCCTCTCCTTCCCAGAACTATTATAGGATCCCCTCTGTCCTCACCTTCCACCCCACCAGCCTTTGTACACGAAGGATCAACCTCCACGATTTCTGCCAGCTCCAGGATGATGCCACCGTCAAACACTTCTTCCCCTTTCAGCATTCCGAAAGGATCATCCCTTCGTCCACTCCTTAGTCACCGCAACACCATCACCTCCCCTTCCATGCAAGTCAAGAGATGCAACACTTGCTCTTTTACCTCCTCTCTCCTGATTGTCCAAGGCCCCAAGTGTTCTTTTCAAGTGAAGCATTGATTTAAAGTGTACTTCTTTCAAATTAGTATACCGTATTTGCTGCTTACAAATACAGGAGGTGGTCATTTGGCCCATTGTGTCTGTGCTGGCCCTTTGATGGAATAATTCACCTAGTGTCACTGTCCTGCCTTTCCCCTGTAGTCCTACACATTTTTCCTCTTCAGATAATGATCCAATTCCCTTTTGAAAGCCTCAGTTGACCCTGCCTCCATCAGGCTCTCAGGCACTGCATTCCAGATCCTTATCACTCGCTGCATAAAAAAGTTTGTGTGTCGCCATTGCTTGTTTTTTTTAACCAATTACCTTAAATCTGTTTCCTCTGGTTCTCGATCCTTCCACCAATTGGAACAGCTTTTGTCTATCTACTCTGTCTAGACCACTTATGATTTTGAATACCTCTACCAAATCTCCTCTCAACCTTCTCTTTTTCCAAGGAGACCAGTCTCAACTTCTCCAATCTATTGATGTAACTGAAGTTCCTCTTTCCTGAAACCATTCTCATGAATCTCTTCTGTACCCTCTCTAATGCCCTCATATCCTTCCTAAAGTGTGATTCCCAGAAGACCATAAGACATAGGGGCAGAAATTAGGCCATTCAGCCCATCGAGTGAGCTCCGCCATTCAATAATGGCTGATAAGTTTCTCAACCCCATTCTCCCGCCTTCTCCCTGTAACCTTTGATCCCCTTACCAATCAAGAACCTATCTATCTCGGTCTTAAATACACTCAATGACCTGGCCTCCACAGCCTTCTGAGGCAATTAATTCCATAGATTCACCACTCTCTGGCTAAAGAAGTTTCTCCTCATCTCTGTTCTAAAAGGTCTTCCCTTTACTCTGAGGCTGCGCCCTCAGGTCCTAGTCTCTCCTACTAATGGAAACATCTTCCCCACGTCAACCCTATCCAGGCCTTTCAGTATTCTGTAAGTTTCAAACAGATCCCCCCCGCCCCCCCATCCTTCTAAACTCCATCGAGTATAGAAAAAGAAAGTGGTGAAAGAAAGAATGAGAATTCTGCATCTCTCCCATTGTACAGTGAAGAGGCAGGGTCAGACAGAAAGTATTTGCTGTAAAGCAAGCACCAGGTATGAAGAGCCTGAGCTAACATTTAGGTACTAAAATCTGCATTCAGTGTGGCAGAAAACACACAGAGGCCCAGTCAGCTCAATGATTATGGAGCAGAAACTGAACTGTGTAAAGATATTGATTGAACGGGTGTTTTCCAACAAAATGGTTTAACTCAGCAGGCATCCATCAGGCTCCTTGTGAATTTGAATAAGCCGGATAAAGTTTTAATTTGCCTTCGGGTAACGCTTTTCTTTAACTCATGAAACTGGACTGGTGTGAAGGGCCAAATGGCACCCCGCCTGCTAGATTCTATGAAATTGAAGTGAATAAGGCAGAACTTCACCAATATAAAGAAAAATCAGCGCTGAGGACTAGATGAAGACCATTTAGGACAGTGTGTGAGTCAATGATAGATAGATAAGACAAAGATGGAAGTACTTTGATTGTGTGAAGAAGATGGAGGTGTCTACAATGTGATCAGAATTCATGTGGAGGATCTTACAGATGATAAAAAAACACCCGGTGTTCAAGTTTTACATTCTCTATAAATTCTAGAATTGAAACTAATAAGTGGACACAGTACCCCAGTTGAGTCCGAACCAGTGACTTTTACAAGTTTAACATAACTTCATTGCTTTTGTACATTTTGCCAGTGCTTCCCAAACTTTTTCCTGGTATGACCCCATTTTAATGCCCCAGACTTTGTGTAACCTCAAAGAAAATTTGGGGTGTACAAAAGTTATTAAGGGTGGGTGGGAGGTTTTTAACCTGCAGAATGGAGGGGTAGAAGTTAAGTTGAGCATAGTGCTAAGTGTTTAAACTGCAGGGTTTTTACCTATCTTTTCACTGGCTTACTTTGCAGCAGGAATCAAGCCTCAAAGATCTGTCCATTAGGCCAAAGCCACCATTGGAAAAAAAATGAGGATTTAAAGAGGCCTCACAGCTGTTAGCATTCAGTCCGAGCTCCATGGCAGCAGCCTTAGAGCTCGTGACCCCAAAATTTTGTCTCACAACTCAGTTTGGGAAGCCCTGCTCTATGTCTCTATTGATAATGCCCAGGAGGCTATATGCTTTATTAACCACTCTCTTAACTTGTCCTGCCACCTTCAATAATATATGCACATATACACCCAGGTCCCTCTGCCCTTGCACCTTGTAGCCTGTTCTACAATGGGGAGACCAAAGGCAGATTGGATGACCACTTTGTGGAACACCTCCATTCAGTTCTCAAGCATGACCCTGAGCTTCTGGTCACCCGTTGTTTTAATTTTCCACTTCGCTCTCATTTGTTTTTGGCCTCCTGCCGTGTTCCAATAAAGCTCAACATAAGCAGCTAGAACAGCACCACATCTTTTAGCAGACACTTTACAGTTTTTCAAATTCAGCATTGAGTTCAACAATTTCAGACTGAATTCTCTGCCTCCATTTTGTTTCGTTTCCCTTTGTTGGTTTCGGTTTTCCACTTGTTTTTATTTTTGGATGCTGGCTGCTCATCATTCTGTCATTCACGCCTCCTCAGGACATTTCTGGTTTCTTTATTTATCCCATTACCACTCCCTTTGGCTCTCCACCAGCAAATCTTTTGTTATTTAACCTCCCTTGTCTTCCACCCAAAAACAGACCATCCCTTTTGTTCTTTTTCAACCCTCCCCCTTTCACTGCCAGTCAGAGATCTTTAAAATAAAGAGACTACTAACTGAATAAATAAATTAATAATTTAATTATTAACTATGTGCTAAAAATCTCCTAAAATGTTCTTTCCATGCATTGCAATGGAAGGATTTTCTGCACTCTTGCAATTCTTTCAAAGGCACACGTGTATTCGTCCCAAAACTATGAACTCTACCATGTAGAAGGACAAGTGTAGTAGGTGCATGGGAACACCACCAACTACAAGTTCCTCTTCAAATCACACACCATCCAGATTTGGACATACAACACGATTCCTTCATGGTCACTTGGTCAAAATCCTGAAACTCCCGAAGTAACTGCACTATGGAAGCACCTTTACCACACGGGCAGCAGCAGTTCAAGGTGAAAGCCCACCTCCATCTTATCAACTGGGGATGAGCATTGAGTGCCAGCCTCGCTAGTGATGTCCATATCCCAAGAGTTATTTAAAATAAACCTTGTAGGATTGCAGCATCATGGCCTATGCCACATTGACTGACTTTATATCAGTTCAATAAATATTCCAAACAAATGGTTTCAAAGACAAAAATGCATAAAATTCAAGTCAAACTGACACATACTAAAACATAAGTACAAAGTAAACTGTAATGGGTCAATGTTGAGAGATGATCAGGCATTCTGTGAGAATCGTTATCTCATAAAAGTGTTCCTTGGCTTCTAAGATAATTGCCTTAACACCTAATTTCAATCTATTTCCTTAAAAGTGGCCTCTGTGTTGGGATAATATGGTGCCAGAAACTGCCACAAATGAATTAATTGCAATGTCCAAAGCTTAAATGGCATGACAAAGAGGTGAGAAAGATTACTTATCTTGTAGGATTGTCTTCAACAAACAAAAAACATTCTCCGCACAATACTGGAGTGAACTTGACATTCAATTGTTTTGCTGAAACCACACAGTTGGGGACATCTCTAATGTGTTTTCAAAGCCTTTGGCCGGTTGGGACCAGGTCCACAGGAGCTTGTGGTGAGAGGTTTTCTGGCCCATCTGTCATCAGCTGCATGGCATGTGGCCCTTAATTTCAAAGGAATGGTACTATTGATGCTCCCCATTTCAGCCTGACTGAGTGCCATTCCTATCTGTAACAGTTGCTGTTGCAGCTTCAAATGGGAGTGAAGAGACACAAAGCCAAATCAGGTAGTTGAATAAATTCCCCATGAGTCATGGACCATATGCCCATGTCTGTGACATTCACTGTAGTTGTCGGTCATTGCCTTAGGCTGAAGCCATGAGACCCATTGTTTGAACTTGATAAAGGACTCCAGGATTAGGGTCTGATGTTTTCCCTTCCATACCTAAAGCGCAGCTGCAATATGACCATTGCATAAACAAAAGACTGATGTGTAGCAGGTCAGCAGAATAGATAATAGATTGGACATCTCTTATTCAATTTGTCAGGTACCCCAGCTCAAATTCTCTTGATGGTGAGAAGTGGTATGTCACTTCCCAACCACAACTCCCCTCGCCAACCCCCAACAACTAAAAAGTCAAAGGCTAGAACAAAGGCCCCACTCCAGGTACAGGTATGCCAAGTGACAATTTCAAGAGTCTTTCACCCCAATGTTGGACCAAACAGCCAAAACGATTCAAGATATTTGCCAGAGTCTGAGTCAATTTCAGTATATTGTTATATAGTGAAGCAAAAAGGGTATATAAAGACTGCATCGCTGCACTGGGGGTAAGCTTCACCAGTTCCAAACTTGCAAAGTTTAGAGAATTCCAAAATCTGAGCTAAAGGATATGTGCTTTGCAAGTGTAGGAAGTGTAGGGGAGCCCATCCTTTGGACACCCTGGGAGTTACAGGGAATGCATAGAGGATAGACTCAAGAAGATGCATTTTGATTGTAGTCATGGGGGAGAAAGACAATGACCTATAGTAAATTAAGAGAGATATACACCCCACTCCATGACATAAACCATCCTTGAAAAGAACCTGCAACTCCCAGACTGAAGTTTCAATGTAAAAGTCATCCAGGGGAGCAAGATTCCCACATCTGCAAAGGAAACTTCCAGATCACAATGGCCAACAACTTCAGTTTATAGGTTGGAAGTGAGGGTGGGGCAAGGGTTGGAGGGAAAAGAGAACAGAAGGTTCGTTCTATTGATTGTAGGTCTCAGATGAGGGCATACTGAAATGCCTGTGTTCAGATTGCTTGTCATCGCACTCAAAGAGTGATGAACCAGATAAGATTTCAGAAGACAAATTGCACTAATGGAACTATACACCAGTATGGCTGACTTTCAGGAAAAGGAAGAAAGGTATAAAAAATACCCGAGTAACGGGACACAGGAATATGGCAACTGATTCTGCTAAAAAAATACATCTTCAATATATTCCTTAAATTAAATTCCATGGTATGCAATCAATGGATTTTTGGAAGGTACACTAGCTAAAGGTTATCCAAACATGCCTGCTAGATTGACTGTGCACTGTTTTTACAAAATCCAGTAAAGAAGCAATAACTCTCAGGGAACACGATGGTCAATTTAGCAAAGTCTTTCAAATGGTGAAAACATAATTAAATTCTATATTTTCATCATTTGAAAGACTTTGTTAAAGCGATCATTGTGTAGAATTCGGTCTGTCTGCAAGCATGACCCAGACCTCCCTGTCGCTTGCCATTTCAACACACCACCCTGCTCTCATGCCCACATGTCCGTCCTTGGCCTGCTGCAATGTTCCAGTGAAGCTCAATGCAAACTGGAGGAACACACCTCATCTTCCGACTAGGCACTTGACAGCCTTCTGGACTGAATATTGAGTTCAACAACTTTAGATCATGAACTCTCTCCTCCATCCCCACCCCCTTTCTGATTTCCCTTTTTTCCAATAACTTATATAGATTTTTCTTTTCCCACCTATTTCCATTATTTTTAAATGTATTTCCATCCATTGTTTTATCTCTACCTTCTGGCCTATTTTGATCCCTTCCCACCACCCCACCCCCACTAGGGCTATCTGTACCTTGCTTGTCCTGCTTTTTACCCTTAATGTCACCTATTAGCACATTTCTTAGCTAATATCACCAGCGTCAACACCTCTTTGTCCTTTTGTCTATGACATCTTTTGGCTATCTCCACCTATCACTGGCCCTCTATCCAGCTCTACCTGTCCCGCCCCCCCTTAAACCAGCTTATATTTCACCTCTCCTCTATTTTCCTTAGTTCTGTTGAAGAGTCATACGGACTCAAAACGTTAACTGTATTCCTCTCCACAGATGCTGTCAGACCTGCTGAGTTTTTCCAGGTATTTTTGTTTTTGTTTTTGTTTTGGTTTGGTATAGAATTTAATGGCTTGGGGTTATGAGGAACTGGGTACTTTATTCCCATAGCCCATGCTTTTCTACATTTAAAACTACTAGTTAATGTTTAATGTTGAAAAATTTGGTTCTCATTTCAAACAGAGTCACCTGTTCATGTCACATGAATCTTCTGCTGAACTTCTAGCTAGCGGCTGTGCCAAGCACTTCTTTTCAATTGCAATAAATCCTTTATGGATTGATAAAACAATTACAGGCAAAGGACGTCTTGATCCAAATATCAAAACTCCAAGTTCCCAGCCTAATTGATCACTACGACATAATGCAACAGCTGCAGTTTTTACACATTTGTTTCTAATAGCTTTTTAAATATTGAATTCTGGATTTGCATGCCCAACATTTCCAAAATTGTTATATTACAATCATTGCATCTCAAATCACTGTAACAATGATCCCTTTTCCAAAGATAACTCACGTGTCTACAGTAATGCTTGTAAACATTTTACAAAATAGAATTTATATTTTTTGTAAAGTTTGCATGTTCCAGATGAGTAATGTCGGCACTTGGGAATATTTCTATTTTGGGCACTCAATGTTAGCATAAAGCATTTCTAGGTCGTACACAGGACAAGTCAACCCTACACTCTCTTCTCATAAATATGCCTCAAATCAAGGCTGAAAAGAACATCTCTCGTACCAGTGAGAAATTCTATATTTCATTGCATTAATCATCCTTCTCAACGAGATTGCCAATCTGTGTCAAATTACACTTGAAGATCACCAGTCGCTAACACTTTGATCTACTCTACTCCTGATGGAAAGCAAAACCAAAATTTCATCCATAATATTACATAATTTATTTTGCTAGGTAAACATGTATTTGCATGGAGAAAATTTGTGCAAGACAAACTTGAACATTTTACACAGAAATATAATGGCAATATTTTCATATATTTAAGTGCACTTGTTGAAAAAAAAATCCATGTCAGAATAGGTGAAAGTAACTTGCTTTCTCCATACCATACTTCCAGAATAACAAGCTCTACACACCCTACCACAGCAGATTTATTTTTAATTTCATATCCAAGGGTACGAATAATTGAGAAGAAACCAAATATGAAGACTGGTTTAAAAACAATTATTTGTTGATAAAATCCGAAACTAAATTCCAGTTATTTTGTCTCCTAAAATCTAAATCAGAATTCCTTCAAGCACTATTGTTTTTACTGGCATTCAGCAATTAAACATTCTTGATAGCCAGGCTCTCTACTCCTAAAGTGCAAGAAGGTTCAAACCATTTTCAATCTGGCATTACATGTCGGTAAAATCGGAATACTGCTATCAATTCTGTTTCAAAGTAATAAAGTTTTACAATTCACTCCTTGCTAATGCAGTGATTGTACAATTAACTTTTATGAATGTAAATAGGCAAAATGCTAGGGGCAGTGAATATATAGCAGTGTTAAATAGTGACATTTGCAAAATATCTAGCAGGTTTGGGCTTCATGAGAATGTTCCAAGCCACTGCACATTGGCAATAGCTAAATTAAACAGTTTTTAGGTCACAGTGATTGTGAAGAAGTAGATAATAGCAAGTAAAAAAAAAATTGATGCACTTGCCAGCCATTTTCAAAGGAAAAGTAAAGATATAAACCAATAAAGGTCCCAGATGGTTCAGTAAGCTGACACAAAGAGTAGCTAAACCATACGAACCTGTAAGGACCTAATGTTTGGACCCTGGATCTATGCTGAGTAAAAGCTACAATTGAACTCAGTTGCCTAGGATTATGGAGGTTAAAAATCAGGCTGGGAAGGGGAGGATTTGAAGAAGGTGGGGGGGAAAAAATTGTTATTATCAGAACTCTCTCATATAGCTGGCTCTCAGCAATACAGAGGTCTGGGAGCAGGTCATTCATCCTTCAGTTGATGCAAAGCCCAAAGAATTTGGATGAAAGGTAGAGGTTAAGGCCTTGATAAATATGGTAATGTACATTATTCACTATCTGAGAACTGTTAAACTGAGAACAATACCATTCTTCAATTAGTTACAGGGAAGTTCAACACCAGTCTAGGTGACTCAACAATTGACATTAGCACCTTTTTGAGACTATCTAGTCTTTGACCAGCAGTTCCCCCAATGGTTTGGTGAAGATTGCCATCACTAATCTCCTTTGCTATTAACCTTTTATTTTCCACCACAAAACATATCAGGGAGTGGAGGCTATACCAGCAGCCTGAGACAAGCTTGTAGAGAATCAGCAGAAGATACTTTTATCGTGTCCATCTTCTGTTCACTGAAGTTCACAGGATGTTAGTTCAAACTCTTTCTGGAGATTCCGTTTCTAGACTCACTGCCATCTTTATTTGGTTTGAAATTAAAAATCTTGGTGATATTTTCCAAGTCAACGGAAAGTAACAGCTGGTACAGTGTATAACAGGCTGCCTATACACTAGGAACCTTTTTCAGGCTGCTGCCATAGACCAATTTCATCCTCATGGTGTTTGCCATGTCAAAGGAACCTCGATGCCATAATTAATCATATCCAGAAGCAGGAACTTGCCTCAATGCAAGTGGAGGTTCTATCTTTTATGACAACAGCAGTCAAATTAGGGAGAATTACATTTAGTTTCCATCACTTTCCTTTAGAATAACATTTGACTTAATCTTGAGAAGTCTTATAATTTAGATCAAAATGTTGAATAACTCTGTACATTTCTCCAATTCTACTTTGTAGTACACTGCCTTTCAAATGTCTCATGCTATTTTATAGAAACATGCACAACTTGAAAGCTACAAGCTGAGGGGAATGGTAACATACTGATTATGTCACTGAATAATAACCAAAAGTGCAGATTAATACTCTGGGTTCACTATGGCACTATGGGTAATTAAATGTAATTAATAAATCTAGAATGTAATGCTAATCTCATTAATAATGATCATTAAACCACCAGATTGTCATAACAACCCATCTGGCTCACTAATGCCCTTCAGGGGAGCCCATCCTTACCCAGTCTGGCCTACATGTGTCTCCTGATCTAAAGTAATGCGGTTGACTCTGAAATAGCTTAGCAAGTTACTCAGTTGTATAAAACCGCTACAGAAAAGTAAAAGAATAATAAAACTGGACATACCACCTGGCAATGATTTAAGTACCTAGGCATACTCCAAAGTTCTCTTCATTAACATCTGGGTAGTTGTGCCAAAATTGGAAGAGCTGTCCCACAGACTAGTCAAGCCACAACCTGACATAGTTATACTCACCAAATCATACCTTACAGCCAATGTCCCATCCCTGGGTCTGTCCTGCCGATGGGACAGGACATAGCATACCAAAGGTTTATAGTAAGGAGGGAGTGGTTCTGTGAGCCCTCAGCATTGACTCTAGACTTCAAAGTCTCAGGGCATCAGATCAAACATGGGCAAGGAAACCTTCTGCTGATTACCACCTTCTGCCTTCCCCCAGCTGGTAAACTGGTGAATGCCAATTCAAAGAAGCACTAAGGGTTGCAAGGATGCAAAATATACTCTGGTTGGGGATGGGGAGGACGGGGGGCAGTATAATGCCCATCACCACTGCTGATCACACGTCTCTGAAGGATATATCTACCAGACTGGGCCTGGGACAAGTGTTGAGAGTAAAAACCGACTTGACTTCATCCTCACCAATCTACCGGTTGTAGATGCATCTGTCTGTCTATGATAGTATTGACAGAATTGACTACTGCTTAGTCCTTGTGGAAATGAAAACCTGTCTTCACACTGGGGACACCCTCCATCATGTTGTGTGCCATTACTACTGTGCTAAATGGGATAGATTCAGAACTTACCTAACAGCTCAAAACTGGGCATACATGAGGCATTGTGGGCAACCAGCAGCAGCAGAATTGTACTTAACCACAATCTGTAACCTCATGGCCTGGCATATCCCTCACTCTACCATTAACATCAAATCAGGGAACAAACACTAGTTCAATGAAGTGTAGGAGAGCATTCCAGGAGCAGCACCAGGCATACCTGAAAATAAGGTGCCAATCTGCAACAGCGCAGAATTACACAGCAGAAGCAGAATGCTATAGATAGAGCTACAAGATGCCACTACCAACAGATCAGATCAAAGTTCTGCTGTCCTGGCACATCCAGTCATAGACAGTTAAACAATCAATTGGAGGAAGTGGCTCCAAAAATACCCCCATCCTTAACAGAGGCCAGCACATTTGTGCAGAAGACAAGGCTGAAGTATTTGCAATCATCTTCAGCCATAATTGCCGAGTAAATGAGCCATCTCATTCTCGTCCTGAGGTTCCCCACCATCATAGATGGTAGTCCTCAGACAATTAGATTCACTACACATGATATCAAGAAATGGTTGAAGGCACTGGATACAACAAAGGTTATGGACCCTGACAACATCCTGGCTGTAGTACTGAAAACTTGTGCTCCAGAACTAGCTGTACCCTTAACCAAGCTATTCCAGTAGAGCTACACCTCTTACTCAGCAACCTGCACACCTATGCTTGGTTTAGGTTCCACCAGGACCTCTTGGCTCCAGACCTCATTACAGCCTTGGTCCAAACATGGACAAAAGAGCTGAATTCCACAGGTGATGTGAGAGTGACTACCCTTGACATCAAGGCAGCATTTGGCCAAGTGTGGCATCAAAGAGCCCCAGCAAAACTGACAAGTTTTTCCACATTTTTCCACATTATACTCCATCTGCCAATTTTTGGCCACTCACTTAACCTATCTATATCCCTTTGCAGACTCCTTATGTTCTCTTCACAAGTTACTTTCCTATCTATCTTTGTGTCATCAGCAAATTTAGTAACCACACATTAGATCCCTTCATCCAAGTCATTGATATAGATTGTAAATAGTTGAGGCCTTGACACTGATCCCTGTGACACTCCACTCATTACACCTTGCGAACCCAAAAATGGCCCCATTTATGCCTACTGTTTCCTGTTACCTAAACAATCCTCTATCCATGCTATGTTACCCTACACCATGGGCTCTTATTTTGTATAGTAATCTTTGATATGGCACCTTGTCAAATGCCTTTTTGAAATCTAAGTACACCACATCCACAGGTTCCCCATTATCCATGTTGTTTGTTATTTTTTCAAAGAACTCTAATAAATTAGTCAAACACTATTTCCATTTTACAAAATCATGTTGATTCTGCCTGATTGCATTGAGATTTTCTTAGTGCCTTGCTATAACTTTCTTAATAATAGATTCTAGCATTTTCCCAATGACAGATGTTAGGCTAACTGGTCCATAGCTTCCTACTTTCTGTCTTGCTGGGGAAAATTCTCCACCATTTGGAGTTATTCCTAGAACAAAGGAAGATGGCTGTGGTTGTTCCCTTCTTGAATAGAGGGGTTACATTTGCTATTTTCCAATCTTAAGGAACCTTTCTAGAATCTAGGGAATTTTTGAAAACTACAACCAGTGCATCTACCATCTCAGCAGCCACTTTTAAGGCCCTAGGATGAAGTAGATCAGGACCTGGGGACTTGTCCGCTCTTAACTCTAATAATTTTATCAATACCCTTTCCCTGGTGATTGGAATTGTTTTAAGCTCCTCCCTCCCTTTCACCTCTTGATTCACAATTATTTCTGGGGTATTATTTGTACGATCTACAGTAAAGACTTACACAAAATATCTTTTCAATTCACAGTCATTTCCTTTTTTTTCCATTATTAATTCCCCAGGGACACACTCTATAGGACAACACTCACTTTACTTACTCTTTTCCTTTTTAAATACCTGTAGAAACTCTTACTGTTTTTATATTTCTAGCTAGCTTTCTCTTGTACTCCAATTTCTCCCTTATTCTTTTAGTCATTCTTTGCTGTTTTTTAGATTATGTTCAATCTTCTGACCTGCCATTAATCTTGGTGGAACTCTACACTTTTTCTTTCAATTTGATACTATCTATAACTTCTTTAGTTGGTTATATATGGTGCGTCCTGCCCCTAGTGTTTTTCTTTCTCACTAGAATGTATTTTTTCTGCCCTTTATGAAAATTTCCTTAAATATCTGCCACTGCATCTCCACTGATTTATCCCTTAACCTAATTTCCCAGTTCACTTTAGCCAGCTCTGTCTTAATATCCTCATAATTGCCCTTATTTAAGTTTAAAACATTAGTATTAGTCCCACTGTTCTCTCCTTCAAACTGAATACGAAATTCAATCACATTATGATCACTGCTAACTAAGGTCACCTTTGCTATGAGGTCATTAAGTAATCTTGCCTCGTGGCACTTTACCAGATCTAGAACAGCCTGCCCTCTTAGTTTTTTTGTTTTTATTTTTGCCCTCTGGTTGGCTCCAGAACATGCTGCTCTAAGAAACTGTCCCAAAAACAATTCTATGAACTCAGATCTCATCTTACCTTTGTCAATCTGATTTCTCCAATCTATATGTAGATTAAAATCACCCATGATTATCAATGTACCTTTCTCACAAGCTCCCATTACTTTTCCCTATAATCCCCATCCTTCAGTGTGGATATTTCTCCAACAGGCAGGAATCTGGCAGCTTTACCAATGCTAAAATCTCCACCATCAGCAGCTTAGTGGGGGTGGGGGGGGTTGGGGTGTGGTTACCGTTGACCAGAAACTTAATTGGACCAGCCACATAAATACTGTGGTTATAGGAGGTCAAATGCATAATTCTGAGGCAAGTAACTCACCTCCTGACTTCCCAATGTCTGTCCACCATCTATAAGGCACAAGTCAGAAGTGTGATGGAATTATCTCCAATGGCCTGGATGAGTGCAGCTCCAACAACACTCATGAAGCTTGAGACCCATCCACCATCATAAATATTCATTCCATCCACCAACTGCGCAAAGTGGTAGCAATGTCTACAAGATGCACTACAATGTAGTATAATAGATTAATAGAATAGTTATGGTAATGAGTTAGTGATCCATATCAGGTAACAGCGACAACAGAATTCGGGTGCTAGAGAGTCTACAGCAGCTGGAATAGCCTGTATTCAAGAGGGATGTATCTAATTAGCTCATTATGTATATAGTGTATACAGTGTAAATAAAGCAGTTTGAAGTAACCATGGGAAGAAAACCTGTTAGAAGAAAGAATCTGAAAATCTACCTATGAGGGAGTCACACAGGAAAGCAGCAGCCATGTCAGCACTGCAGTCGCTGACCCGTTTGAAAGTCTCAAAGACCTGCAGAGATGCTAACATTAGAATTTGTGGAGAAAAAACTTCCTAAGGTATTGAGCACCAAAGAGCAGAAGCACCAGGTTAGTTCATTCCTCTATGCCGTAGGGCCAATCGCTGATAATGCCCTCCTGAGACCGGAGGTAGAAGAGACTTCTGCAGGCTTCGAAACTGTCCTAAAAGCGTTTGATGCCTGTTTTACTCTAAAACAGAACCTTGTTGTAGAGTGAGTGCAATTCAGAGATCCCAAAGACCAGGGAATCTGTCGAATTGTTTCTTACTGACCCGTATAAGTTAGCTAATTATTGCGAGTATGGAACATTGAAAGATAAACTTATTCGCAACTGCATTGTTGGAGTCTGTGATGAAGAGCTGTCTAATGCTCTGCAGGCAAAAGATGACCTCTCACTCCATCAAGCGCTTCAATATGTTACTGCAGGCTGAACTTAGGGAGCAAAATCGGCCTCTCCCCAATACACATTGAGGCTTCGGACATGTCTACTTCTCACTTAGGCTCAAAGGCAGTAGCCCCGCTCACTCAAAAGCCTGCCAAATTGGGCAAAAGGGTGGGAAACCCTACAGCAGCCATCTTGAGGTGCTTACTTACAGCGCAAAGAAGCAGTACAGATGGCAATATTGCCCATCAGGGGTACAGAATGTTTCCAATGTGGGAAGACAGGACTTTTCAAGCAGTTCTGTAAGTTTAAAAATTCCACTAAAGGAAGAAAGCAACATATTAAGTATGACACGCAGATCACGCAAAATATTGGGCATAAGGAAATAAATGCCATCACAGATTTCCTTGGGGAAGGACCATGAACAAGATTTTTGGTCCATCACTTTGGAAGTTAAAGGCTTTAAAACTGACTTTAAGCTTGACACTGGAGCTTGTTTTTCAATACTGGCTGATCATTTGCCATGGCTCAACACAATTCCTGCCCAGCCATCAAACATTAGACTTCAAGACAAAAACAGAATTACCTGGAAAAACTCAGCAGGTCTGGCAGCATCGGCGGAGAAGAAAAGAGTTGACGTTTCGAGTCCTCATGACCCTTCGACAGAACTTGAGTTCGAGTCCAAGAAAGAGTTGAAATATAAGCTGGTTTAAGGTGTGTGGGGGGGCGGAGAGAGAGAGAGAGAGAGAGAGAGAGAGAGAGAGAGAGAGAGAGAGAGAGAAGTGGAGGGGGGGGTGTGGTTGTAGGGACAAACAAGCAGTGATAGAAGCAGATCATCAAAAGATGTCAACAACAATAGAACAAAAGAACACATAGGTGTTAAAGTTGGTGATATTATCTAAACGAATGTGCTAATTAAGAATGGATGGTAGGGCACTCAAGGTATAGCTCTAGTGGGGGTGGAGGGAGCATAAAAGATTTTAAAATATTTAAAAATTATGGAAATAGGTGGGAAAAGAAAAATCTATATAATTTATTGAAAAAAAAAGGAAGGGGGAAACAGAAAGCGGGTGGGGATGGAGGAGGGAGGTCAAGACCTAAAGTTGTTGAATTCAATATTCTGTCCGGAAGGCTAAAGTGCCTAGTCGGAAGATGAGGTGTTGTTCCTCCAGTTTGCGTTGGGCTTCACTGAAACAATGCAGCAAGCCAAGGACAGACATGTGGGCAAGAGAGCAGGGTGGAGTGTTAAAATGGCAAGCGACAGGGAGGTTTGGGTCATTCTTGCGGACAGACCGCAGGTGTTCTGCAAAGCGGTCGCCCAGTTTACGTTTGGTCTCTCCAATGTAGAGGAGACCACATTGGGAGCAATGATTGCAGTAGACTAAGTTGGGGGAAATGCAAGTGAAATGCTGCTTCACTTGAAAGGAGTGTTTGGGCCCTTGGACGGTGAGGAGAGAGGAAGTGAAGGGGCAGGTGTTGCATCTTTTGCGTGGGCATGGGGTGGTGCCATAGGAGGGGGTTGAGGAGTAGGGGGTGATGGAGGAGTGGACCAGGGTGTCCCGGAGGGAGCGATCCCTACGGAATGCCGATAAGGGGGGTGAAGGGAAGATGTGTTTGGTGGTGGCATCATGCTGGAGTTGGCGGAAATGACGGAAGATGATCCTTTGAATGCGGAGGCTGGTGGGATGATAAGTGAGGACAAGGGGGACCCTATCATGTTTCTGGGAGGGAGGAGAAGGCATGAGGGCGGATGCGCGGGAGATGGGCCGGACACGGTTGAGGGCCCTGTCAACGACCGTGGGTGGAAAACCTCGGTTAAAGAAGAAGGAGGACATGTCAGAGGAGCTGTTACGAATAACACTTCATCTTCCGACTAGGCACTTTACAGCCTTCCGGACTGAATATTGAATTCAACAACTTTAGGTCTTGACCTCCCTCCTCCATCCCCACCCCCTTTCTGTTTCCCCCTTCCTTTTATTTTTCAATAAATTATATAGATTTTTCTTTTCCCACCTATTTCCATAATTTTTAAATATTTTAAAATCTTTTATGCTCCCTCCACCCCCAGTAGAGCTATACCTTGAGTGCCCTACCATCCATTCTTAATTAGCACATTCGTTTAGATAATATCACCAACTTTAACACCTATGTGTTCTTTTGTTCTATTGTTGTTGACATCTTTTGATGATCTGCTTCTATCACTGCTTGTTTGTCCCTACAACCACACCCCCCCTCCACTTCTCTCTCTCTCTCTCTCTCTCTCTCTCCGCCCCCCCCCCCACACACCTTAAACCAGCTTATATTTCAACTTTTTCTTGGACTCGAACTCAAGTTCTATCGAAGGGTCATGAGGACTCGAAACGTCAACTCTCTTCTTCTCCGCCGATGCTGCCAGACCTGCTGAGTTTTTCCAGGTAATTCTGTTCTTGTTTTGGATTTCCAGCATCCGCAGTTTTTTTGTTATTAAACTTCAAGATCCAGGTGGAATGAGTCTGAAGGTAAAAGGGCAGATCATTGTCACTCTTCACCACAAGAGGCAACAGATCACAGAGATCTTCTATATCTTGCATAATCAAAGCATCTCTTTACTCAGCAGAAATGCGTACATCCGATTGGGAATTCTGCAAAAAGTGGACAAAATCCCACAATCAGACAACTGGACTGAATTCCACCAAGAATTCCCACAGCTCTTCCAGGGGCTCAGTAAGCTCAAACATGAATACCATGTTACATTGCTTCCAGATGCTATGTTGATATGCCTATTTATACCCAGGAGGGTACTGCATCCACTGCTGCCAAAAGTTAAGAGGAACTCCACAGCATGTTACATAGAAGTGTCATATCACCTGTTCCAGAGCCAACCTGGTGGAGTTCAGGGCTTGTCACAGTCCCCAAACTGAATGGTCAGCTCAGGCTGTGTGTTGACCGTACACAATTAAGCAAAGCAATCGAGAGAGAGGTCCATCTATGGCATCAGTGGATGACAGCTTGGCAAAACTTGCCAACAGCACCCTCTTCACTAAACGTGACACTAATAGTGGGTTCTGGCAAATACTCCTCGACCAAGAGTCCAGGCTGCTAACAGCATTTATCTTTCCATTCGACTGCTTCTGTTTTAATCGTCTTTACTTCGGGGTATCATCAGCTCATTGGAGACATTCCAGTGAACCATGTCCAATATTCTCGAAGATAAACAAGGAGTCATTTTCCACATGGATGGCGTCCTTATTCATGGAGCCACAAGACAGGAGCACGACCACAGAGTTTGAAGGTTCTCAGAGCCCTACAAGAGGCTTAAATGAGAAATTTGCCAAAACTACTATTAAATTCTTGGGGCACATCATTCAAAAATAAGGTGTAATGGTAGACCCTCAAAAACAAAAGTCATCAACAACTTTTCACAACCCAAGTGTGATCCTGATGTCCAGAGTTTCCTCAGGATGGTTAATCAAATTGGAAAATTTATTCCAAATTTAGCTACCATTACCGAAACTTTAAGAAATCTTTTATGCAAGGGCCAACAGTGGATCTGGGGAATTGAACAAACCAATGCATTTCAGTGAATAAAGGAAAGACTCACCTCTTCAGATGTGCTAGCACGTTATGATCCAACTTTGTCCACAGTGGTGGCTGCAGATGCATCCTCAACAGGCCTTGGAGCTGTACTCATTCAAGTCCAGAAGAATGGCAATAAAGAGCCTGTGCCTCCAGGGTGTTGACAGAAACAAAGCAACATTATACAGCCATAGAGAAGGAAGCATTGGTAGTGACATGGCCAGTGGAGAGATTCTCTCACTACCTGATGGGTTTACCTTTCCAAATTGAGACCTACCATGAATCATTAATCACCATCTTGAATTCCACAGAGATCATCAAAATACCTCTGTGCATCCAAAGGTTCAGGCTTCAGTTGATGTGTTACCAGAACACAGCTGTGTATGTGCTAGGGAAATTGCAGACCACAGTTGATGTCCTATCCAGAGCTATGGTGGATCAAACCGTTACCCAGGACTTCATACTTGTTTTCGAGGTGGAAACATTCTTATTAATTAAAACAAACTCCCTAACAGTCTCTGCACGGAAGCTGCAAAAGGTTCGAGAAGCATGGAAGGAGGATGTGGAATGTGCCCAAGTCTGCAAATTTCGCCAAAAAGGTTGTTCAAAATGCAGTCCCACTGGCTAGCTCCTACTGAAGTGTCATGAACAACAAAAGCATCTAACGATAGTGAATGATCTTCTGGTCTTCAACCATCGCCTGGTCATAACCAAGATGATGCAAGAGGAGATTTTCCATAGAAACCATGGTGATAAGTGTAGAGCATGTGCGCAGTCATCTGTGATGGCAACCAGGCATTTCAAAGGTCATCCTAGATTTTGTTTTGTCCTGCCACACTTGCGAAAATAATAGCCAGCCACCCATAGAGCCTCTATTACTTTCTTGCTTCCTACATAGACCTTGGCAGAAACTGGGACTTGACCTCTTCGACTTTCGCAGAAAAACATACCTTGTTACCACTGGACTATTATTCCTAATGGTTGAAAGTGATTGTGACACGGGCGTTAAAGAACATATTCTCCACAGACGGCTTTCCAGATGAAAATGTTTCAGATAATGGGCTGCAATTTGTCAATGAACACTTCAAAAAATTTACAGATCACTGTGAAGTCACCCATATTACCAGATCTCCTCTCCACCCACAAGCCAATGGAGAGGTTGAAAGAGCTGTGAAAACTATTAAGATGTTAATGACTAAGAATTGACTGGAATTCAGCCCTGCTGCACTACAGAGCTACACCTTTAGCTAATTAATGGGTTTTCACTGGTGGAACTGCTCATGGGTCAGTGCCAGTTCCTTTGCTGCAACAGAACTTGCAGCCCAACATTACAGTAGCTGACCATAAAAGAGTGAGGAACATGGAGACTGGCCTACATGAAAAGCAAAAGAACTGGTGTAACTCCAGGCAGAGTCAAGACTCCAGCCCCAAGTCAGAAGGTCTTGATTCTGGACTGAAAATCTGAAGGCATAGTCCTTCAATGAATGGAACACCCATATTCCTATCTCATCCAAACACCAGGAGGCACTTTGAGAAAACAAAAGCACTGATTTCATTGGCACCTACAAGAACAAAGGTGTTCGATTACCTCATGATTTCAGATGAAGATTCGAAGGATAGATGAATCAACTTGGGGAATGCTGACCCATCTAATGACCCAGTTCAAGATCACCAATCCTGCTCTGTGGTCAAAATGAGATCAGGGAAAGTTTTGAAGGCACCTCAAAAGTTTAACCTGTGAACTTTGCAGGAGGTGGTGGTGGTGGGGTAGAGATAAAGTAAGTAGTTTAACATTATTAAAGTTGATACTAAACATGGGGGGAGGTGTAGTATAATGGGTGAATAGAATAGTTATGGTATTGACTTAGTGATATATACAGTGACATCAGTAGTTGGGTGCTAGACACTCTGTATAGCAGGTGCAATACTCTGTAGTCAAAAGGGATGTGCCTAATTAGTAGCTCATCATGTACATAGTGTAAATAAAGCATTTTGTAGCAACCTTCCTGAGTCAGACTACAGTTACTCAAGATAACATGGACCATGCAACCAACATATGAAACATGCAGCAGTTTGCCAAAGCTCCTATGACAGCAGTTTCCATACCTGCGACCCCTACCACCTAGAAGGACAAGGGCAGAGACACACAGAAACACCACCACTTGCAAGTTCCTTTGCAAGCCACACATCATTCTGACATAGAACTATATTGCTGTTCCTTCATTGTTGTTCGGTCAAAATTCTGGAACTCCCTCCATAACATCACTATGAGAGCAGCTAAACCACTGCAGTGATTCAAGAAAGTAGATCACCACCACCTGATCAAGGGTAATTAGGGATGGTTAATAAATGCTGGCCTTGCGAGTATCAAACTCACTCCTAGGATTAATAAGAAAAAAGTTAAATGAGCTGATGACAATTTAGATAGAAAAGAACTTGGTAACCTTTCATTAAAAATTTTAAAATAAGAAACACTTTTTCTCTGGAAGGATATTACTTATATAAAATAAAAAATACATTCAATGTCCTAGTTTGATGATTTTTTTGTTTTTAATAAAACGGTATTTTATGTTACATTTTTAATTTGTCCTCTGGACGTAAAAATACCTTAATGCGGTTACTGAAAATAGCATAGGTAATGAACAGCTGCTGCTTCTAATTATGACACATGAGAATATAAAAGTCATTAACCAGAACCCAAATGTTGCAGCTTTACATAATATTTCACACAACTGATGTGAAAGGACTTCCAAATGGTCTGTAACAGGGTAGTATAGCTTAGGAACACATCTGCCATCCTTCCAGGCAGCAGCATGGTGCAAGCTGACTTGAAGGGGAGTGGAAATTAACCTAAACCTTTTAAATGTAAAATCTAGAATCAATTCAGGATTCAGCCTTACTAAAACTATTTCATAAGTACTAATGGAGAATGATTTTCTGGTTTACTGAAGTCAACACTCACTGAACTATATAACATTTCTAGGTCTGTGTCTTGATCTGTTTATAAATACTCAGTTAGTACTGGAACAGGGAAAGAGAGCAAGAAAAGCCTGTAATTGATTAATTACAAATACCATACTACCAGTACTATTGAACTGAGATCTGTATTCCACACCACTAAAATGCATGTACATTGGGCATCTCAATGAAACGTTAAAGCACAGGAGGGGGCCATTTGGTTCATCATATCTGTGCTGGCCCTTGGCTAGAGCAATCCAAAATTAAAAACCTCACTCACTCTCCACAGCTTTATGCAGTTTCAAATATTTATCCAAATTTCCACTGAAAGATGCAGTGGTCTCTGCCATAAACATTTCCTATGGCAAAACCTTTCAAGCCCCAGCAACTTTCTGCATAATGAAATTGCTTGTAACTTCTCAATGTGAATTAAATCCCTGTCACTGACCCCACAACTGGAGGAAATAGTTTTTGCTATTCACTAACAAAACACTTCATAAGTCCAAAGACTTCCATTAAATCTATCCTTAGTCACCTTTGCTCCAGCGGAAATAGTCCCAGTATCTCAAGTCTTGTGTTGTCATCAACTAACTTCTTACCCTTGCCACATTTCCTTTCATATCATATGCCTCAGTTTTTCTAACAATTAGACTCTCTATTTCATCTGTAAATGGTCTCCAACTTGTCTTAAGCTTAGAAAATCACTATTACTTCCTATTATTACTTGCTGGCGTTTTTCATATTCCCATTAAATCCTTCTCATCTCCCTTTTCACCTCTCTAATAAACAAGCTATACTTTTCATGATTTTCTTTATATTTTAATCCTAATTTTCAGATACCTATTAAGTTTCAGTTTAGTTTTAATCCCTTTATCTATTGAATTCTATACTCTCATGTATCCCCTTTTTACTAGCAGGGAACATATTTATTCTGTACTCTATCCATCTCTACTTTCTGTAAATCTGTTGTCTGTATTTACTGTGCAGAAAAGAACACAACATTCTATGTACTTGGCTATGCATTAAAGTTTGCCATGAAGTTGATTTTATCTTAGTTTAAATATGGACAACTTGGAGCCAGGAACTGTACTGAAGTTTTATGGAGCTCCCTAATTTGCAAATTACACATTAAACTCAAGTATTGGTTCCACAGATTTATTAAAGCAAGTCAAAACTCACAAATGGTCAACTTTGATCTGATGGCTATCAACCTTCTCAACATAAAATGTGTTGAAGGGATGGAATTCTGGTCAGTGTTAATTTTGCGCTCACGTCTCTGGAGTGGAGCTTGGACTCACAACCCTCTGACTTAGAGGCGAGAGTGCTACAACTGAACCACAGCATACATGTAGGAGATTGTATTATGCTTTCAGTATGGAATTTTGGAGAAGCTAGTTTTGCTTTTGTATTACTGGCACATAACATGAGACTTCAAGAAGAAAAATGACAATAGTTCTGGAATTAAATACAAGAACAACCTTATAATCATTGATATTTTATATAAAAGGTGGTTGGTATGTTTGATCTTTGATGGGTACTTACTGAACTTGTATTGTCTGGTTGGGGTATGATTCCTCTGCTTGGGGCACTGCTGTAAGAGTGGAATGATACTTCCTTGTTGTGATGTTTAACTGGATCTGAGATGTAATCTGGAGGAGGGAGGACAACATTTGACCTCTCTGCAAGATTCAGAATGCTCATACTCCGCACTGGAGCTGTGCTAAACCAAAGATATAAAAACAAAAATTACAAAGTGCTGATTTCCATTAATACGGGTGTAGTATAAAAAAGTGATGTGGTAGAAAATGTTAAAACAATCAGAGTTTACTACTGATCCAACAGTCCAGCAAGATAAGTTATGAAATAATATATACATGCTACAGAATTTCAGATCAATCAACTGCAGATCATGCTTTGATAATTTTGACAGTAGTTCTTTTATGTCAATCTCTAAGTTCTAATACAAGAGCACATCAACACAGTCAGTCATGGTTATGCAACTGTGTCTTAACTAATATTAATTTCATTATTTATCTTTAGTTTGCTAAGGTCTTGGTGTAATTTCAATGAAAAATTAACTCTGGCTGTTTCTACTACTTATACTGCTTTTTATTTTATTACCCTTTGATTACTGAAGTTTCTCCCAGTGTCACAATCATCATTGTGCATCTTGAGATCGATCATATACTCAGGTGCATATTGTATGCAAAATGTACACTACTTATATGGGCAAAAACCTTCCTTTCCATGAAGAAATAATTCTTGTAACTCCAAGCTGGAGTCAACTAACCAGGGGAGGGTGTCACATTGCTTCACATGAGACTTTCAATTAGAGTTTTGTCAACCTAACGTGCTGTCCTGTCAAATTAAACATTGTTTTCGTAAGTTCCTGAAGGAGGTCATAGAAGTTATCACAGAGAAAAATGAGACACAAGTGATTAACACAGCAACAGAATGAAATAGGTTTCTAATGGAATCATACAGCACAGAAGGAGGCCTTCCAGTCCATTGTGTCTGTGCCGGTGATTTGAAAGCACTATCCAATTAGTCCCACTCCCCCTGCTCTTTCCCCATAGTCCTACATTTTTTTTTCAAGTACATATCCAATTCCCTTTAGAAAGTCACTACTGAAATCTATTTTCACCATCCATTCAGGCAGCGTATTCCAGATCATAACTTGTTGTTTCTACTAATAGAACGTTTCTAGTTGGGCATTAAGTTTTTGAACCTTCAAAACATTCTTCGGGGAACTGGGAGGCACAAAGAATTAGATGCTGGCATTTTATCCCTGTAACTGATGGGATAAAAGTCTCCTTTTTCTGCAAGGGATGAGTTTAGGCAAGGTGTGTTTCATAACAAATGGAAAATATTTATACTGGTATGGTGTGACATGGTTGATCTTCTGAGATTGAGGATGAGTGTAATGTTAAGACTCCTCTCTGTATCTGGCTGTGCTGTACCTGACTTGGATTGCTTATGGTGACACTGGTGCCTGCAGTGAGTAACTCGCCTCCTGACTCTCCAAAGCCTATCCACCATCTACAAAGGCATAAATCAGGTGTGATGGAATACTCTCCACTTGCATGGATGAGTGCAGCTCCAACAACACTCAAAAGGCTCAACACTGTCCAGAACAAAGCAGCCTGTGTGGTCAACACCCCGCCCATCATCTTAAATATTCACTTTCTTCACCACCAGTGCACTGTATCTGCAGTGTGTACTATCTGCAAAATGCACTGCAGCAACTTGCCAAGGTTTCTTTGACAGCACCTCCCAAACCTGCCTCCTCTACCACCTAGAAGGACAAGAGTAGCAGGCATTCGGGAACACCAGCACCTCCAAGTCACACAGTATTCTAACTTGGGATTATATTGCCATTCCTTATTGTCACTGGGTGAAAAACCTGGAACTATCACCTAAAAGCATTGTGGGAGTACCCTCACCACATGGACTCCAGCAGTTCAAGGCAGCAAATCACCACCATCTTCACAAGGGCGATAAATGCTGACCTTGGAGTGACACCCATATTCAGTGAATAAAAACTAAACAAACTGGTTTATGCCAGTGTTTATGCTCTACATGAACATCTTCCCATCCTACTTCATCTAACCCTTTTAACTGTTGTTTTTGGGCTGGTTTGCTTAAGCTTGTTTAAACATGTTTGTTTAAGACTGCAGTACTGCAAGACTGCATTTTTCAGATGACAAATGGCAGGATTATAGTTTTGAATGATTTGCATGGTTATCTGAACTGCTCAAACATATCACAGCCTCAACACAAGCCTAGCCACTCCTCAAACCAAATGTGAAAAGTATTCTTCACGTCAACATCACCCTCCAGCCACCGCAGAACTTTCAAGTTGGCATTTAAACAGTAGATTGCATCTTTATATCATCCAAGGTCAGAAGAAGAAAGCCAATAATTATCAACATTTCCACTGAATTGCAGCTAACAGACTGCAATTTTATTGATTAATGAAAATGATGACAAAAAAACCAACAAGCCGATGTCAGCCAAGATCCATTGAAATACAAGTTGGAAACAGAGAAAGAGTTAAGATTACCAAATGCTCAAGAGAAGCATTCCTTTAAAAATCAATGTCCTATTAACTGGAATGAACTGCATTATCTTATGATGTTTGCGTACTCGGGAGATTGAAACACAGTGACAGATGAAATGTCCTTGACATGATTACTCATATTAAGCCACCTCAGTCAAACACCACTATCGCTACCAAATCTGTTTGGTTGTATGATTCAGATATTCAAACTGAGATCCTAGGATGTTATTTCTGCTGTTGTACACTAATAAAAAAAATTATACAGATGACAACAGCTTTCCTCTGGATAGCTGGGACAATCAGCCAGGGTATATCATGGCAAGCCAATCTGCCTCTGCTTGTTCTGTGTCCCTGCTGAAGATGAATTTGAAATTAATCACTTCATGCTTCTCTGCATTAAACTTCAACTGCCAATTGCCCTCTCATTCTACCAACTTGCCTATGTCCTTTTGAAGTTCTACACTATTCTCCACACAGTTCACAATGCTTCCAAGTTTCATATCATCTACAAGTTTTGAAATTGTGCCCTATGCACCAACGTTTAGGACATGAATGCATATCAGCAAAAACAAGGGTCCCAATACTGAGCCCTGGGGAACTCTACTACAAACCTTCCTCCAGCCCGAGAAACATTAATAACTACTACTCTCAGTTTCTTGTTACTCAGCCAAATTTCTACTTTGTTTGTCTTACAGGGACCTCTGGATTTGTTTGCCCTACCTTTCTCTTTTGAGGGAATATACCTTAAGTATGTCCGAACTCTCTCTTCTTTGAAGATAGCCCATTGTTCAGCTACCATTTTTCCTGCCAATCTCTGACTCCAACTTATTTGGCTCATATCTGTTCTTACCCCATTGAAGTTGGCTTTCCCCCAGTTAATTATTCTCACCCTGGATTGTTTTTTGTCCTTTTCCGTTGTCAGCCAAAACCACATGCTCCAATGATCACTGTCCCCTAAATGTTCTCCTGTTGACACTTGATCCAGTTAGCCCACCTCATTCCCAAGAACCAAGTCAAGTGGTGCCCCCTTTATCATTGGACTGGCAACATACAATGCTTAGAAAATCTTCCTGAACACACACTTGGAACTCTTGCTCTTCTCTGGCCTTTACACTGTTACTATTCCAGTCTATATTTGGATAATTAAAGTCCCCCATTATATCTACTCTATAATTTTTGCACCTATGTAATTTCCTTGAAAATTTGTTCCTCTATCCTTCTCACTAGCTGGTGGCCGATAGACCACATCAAGCAATGTAACTGCATCTTTTTTGTTCCTTAGCTCTAGCCAAATAGAATGCACGTAGCATTCATAACAAAGTAAATGAATTCATGGCCCACATTGAAGTAAATAAATATAATCTGATAGCAATTACAGAGACGTGGCTGTAGGATGACAAACATTGGGTCCTTAATATTGAAGGATAAATGACATTCAAGAAGAATAGGAGGCCAGATAAAGGTGGAGGGGTAGCACTGTTAATCAAAGAGGGCATTGGTGCAATAGTTAGAAATGACCATGGTTCAGGAAATCAGGATGTAGAATTGGTTTGGGTGGAAATGAGGAATAGTAGGGGAAAAAAGTAATTAGTGGGAGTGGTCTACAGACCCCCTAACAGTAGCCACAGTGTAGGGCAAAGTATTCAAGTGAAAATATTGTGTGCTTGTGATAAAAGGGACAGCAATAATCATGGGTGATTTTAATCTACATAAACTGGAAAAATCAGATTGATAGAAGCCTGGATGAGGAGTTCTTAGAATAGTTTCTCAGTGAAACACGTTCTAGAACCAATCAGAGAGCAGGTTATATTAAATTTGGTATTGTGTAACATGACAGGATTAATTAATGACCTCAGCATAAAGGCACCCCTAGGTAGCAGCAACCACAATATGATTGAATTTTACATCCAGTTTGAAAGGGAGAAGAGAACTATGTGGGGATGAAAGCTGAGCTAGCTGAAGTGAACTGGGAAACTAGGCTAGAGGATAGATCAATGGAGAAGCAGTGGCAGACATTTAAAGGGATATTTCAGAGTATTCAGAATAAGTACATTCCTACTATAAAGAAAAATTCTAAGGGGAGGACCCATCATCCGTGGTTAACTAGAAATGTTAAGGAAAGCATCAAACTTAAGGAAAAAACGTACAACTCCACAAAGATGAGTGGCAGGATAGAAGATTGGACAGAATATAAAGAGCAGAGAATGACTAAAAGGTTAATCAGGAGAAAGAAATTAGAATATGATAGGAAGCTAGCTAGAAATGTAAAAATGGATAGCAAGAGTTTCTACAGGTACTTAAAAAGGAAAAGAGTAAGAGTAAAGTGAGTGTTGGTCCTCTAGAAAGTGGCAGTGGGGAGTTAATAGTGCATAATAAGGAAATGGCAGAAGAAATGAACAAATATTTTGCTTCTAGCTTTCACTGTAGAGGATACAAAAAACATTCCAGTAATAGCTGCAAATCAAGAGGTGAACTGGAGAAAGGAACTTGGTGAAATTTAAATCACTAGGGAAATGGTACTGAGCAAATTGATGGAGCTGCAGGCTGGCAATTCTCCAATCCCGATGGACTACATCCTAGGGTCTTAAAAGAGGTGGCTAATGAGGTAGTTGATACGCTGGTGTTAATTTTCCAAAATTCACTATATTATAGAAAGGTTCCATCAGATTGGAAAGTTGGAAATATAACCCCTCTATTCAAGAAGGGAGGGAGGCAGAAAACAGGAAACTATAGGCCAGTTAGCTTGACGTCTGTTGTGGGGAAGTTATTAGAATTGATCATTAAGGAGGTTATAGCTGGGTACTTAGAAGAGCTCAAGGCAACTGGGAAGAGTCAGCATGGTTTTGTGAAAGGAAATCATGGTTAACCAATTTATTGGCATTTTTTGAGGGAATAACATGCGCAGTGGATAAAGGGGAGCCTTAGTCTTCGATTTCCAGAAGACATTTGATAAGGTGCCACATCAAAGATTATTATAGAAGATAAAAGCACATGGTGTAGCAGGTAACATATTAGCATGGATAGAAGATTAGTTGGCTGGCAGAAAGCAGAGAATATGCATAAATGGGTCTTTTTCTGATTGGCAGGATGTGACAAGTGGCGAACCACAGGCATCTGTACTGGGGCCACAACCTTTTACAATTTACATCAATGACTTAGAGGGGAGTGAGACATGGTAGCTAAATTTGCATATGACACAAAGATAGGTAGGAAAGTATGTTGTGAACAGGACATGAGGCTGCAGATGGATATAGATAGGTTGAGTGAGTGGGTAAAGATCTGGCAAATGGAGTTTAATGTGGGAAAATGTGAAGTTGTTCACTTTGGCAGGAAGAACAAAAAAGCAGAGTATTACTTCAATGGAGAATGGCTGCATAATTCTGAGGTGCAGAGGGATCTAGGTGTTCTAGTACATGAGTCACAAAAACTTAATATGCAGGTACAGCAGGTAATTAAGAAGGCTAATGGAATGCTACCCTTAATTACGAGAGGGATTGAACATTAAAGTAAGGATATTATGCTTCGGTTAAACAAGGCATTGGGGAGACGGCACCTTGAATACTGTGTGCAGTTTTGGTCTCCTTATTTAAGGAAGGATGTAAATGCATTGGAGGCGGTTCAAAGGAGGTTTACTAGATTGATACCGGGAATGAGTGGGCTGTCTTATGAGGAAAGGTCGGACAGACTGGGCTTTCCATTGGAGTTTAGAAGAGTGAGGGTTGATTTGATTGAAGTTTACAAGATCCTGAACGGTCTTGACAAGGTGGACGTCGAAAGGATGTTTCCTCCTGTGGGTGAGTCCAGAACTAGGGGACACAGTTTTAAAATTAGGGGTCACCCTTTTAGGACAGAGATGAGGAGAAATTTTCTCTCTGAGGGCTGTGCGACTTTGAAATTCTCTGCCTCAGAACGTGATGGAGGCGGGGTCATTCAATATTTTTTAAAGGCAGAGGTAGATTGATTCCCTTGTCTAACAGGAGTCTAAGATTATCAGGATTAGATGGGAATGTGCAAATCGAAACACAAGATCAATCATGATCTTATTGAATGACAGAGCAGGCTCAAGGGGCCAAATGGTTGACTCCCGTTCCTATTTATGTTCTGATGTTCTTTCTCCAGCACTGCAATGTTCTTCTTACCACCAATACCACCACACCAGCCCCCCCTTCCACTTTTTGTCCATTCTTATTTTTCCTGAACACCTTCTATCCAGGATTATTTAGCACCTAATCCTTCCCTCCTTAGAGCCAAGTCTTTATTATAGCCACATCATCATATTTCCACGTGGCATCTGTACCTGTAATTCACCAGTCTTATTTATACATTCCATGCATTCACATACATGCACAGTAACCCTGACTTAGATGTTATTACTTTTTCGCCTTACTCTGACCCCACCTATTAACTTACTATTCTCTATTCTAGTGCTATTTTTCCCAGCATTCTGTGCACCTTGGTATTCCTCTCTGATATTATCTCCTGGTTCCCACACCCCTGCCAATTTAGTTTAAATCTTCTCCAATAGCAGTAGTAAAATGCTCTGCAAGGAATTCAGTCCTGGCTCTATTTAGGTGCAATCCATTCAGCCTATCCAGGTCCCATCTCCTCCAGAGCCAGTCCCAATGTTCCAAGAATCTAAAACCCTCCCCCGGCACCGTCTTTCCAGCCACACATTCATCTGTTTTATCTTTCTATTTCTATACTCACTTGCCTGTGGAACTGAGAGTAATCTGGAGATTATGACTTTTGAAGTCCTGCTTGCTAATTTCCTACCCGGTTCCCTAAATTCTGGCTGCTGGACCACATCCCTCTTTCTGCCACTGTTGTTTGTACCAACATGGACCATGACTGCTGGCTGTTCACCCTCCTTCCTCAGGGTGCTCTGCAGCCGCTCAGTGACATCCTTGATCCTGGCACACATACCAACCTGGATTCACATCTGTGGCCACAGAAACACCTATCTATTCCCTTATATCTTCCTTTGGCTTAAATTGTAGTAACTCCCCTCACACTGAACTCATTGCAAAGACATGCCGAAAACCGACCTCAAATTACCATACATCAGGTTGCTCTTATCACTGATGATAGGTGATAACATTGAAAGAGGGCAGGCACTGAACTTAAGGATAAAAATGTTTCACAAGTTACTTTGGAGTGGAAAAAGAAATTGGTTAACTGACAACAGGGAGGGAGAGGGAGATAGAGAGAGCGCATTTAGGATTCCATACATTTACAAATTAAATTGAACACAAATGAAAAGCATTGCCAAAATATATTCAGACAGTTCTTTTCAACACAGAATTTTTACATCAATCACATTCTGAAACTGCAGGCATGCATTTGTGACAAGGCATGCTTAGCATTGGTCCCACTGATACACAAATAATACCTAAAAATTGTTTTTCCAATTACAAAAGATGGACACTATTATTCCAGTGGTTTATGCCTCCAGTAAAACATTACTTGAGCTACCCTTTTTAACAAGAACAACGTAAGACCAGCTATGGGAGTGTCAATCATATGGCAACTGTAACAAATGCAAAATACTAGTGCCTCCAATGTCCAAATTCATTTGAAGAATGCAGCAACCTCAATAACTATGCTGTAAAAGTCAAAATTCCTAGTCTATATTCCCATTACACATCATTCAGATGCATTAAAAATGATTTTAAGTATGGAAAACAAAAGGTTTATAAAAGCATTGTGAGCCCAAATAAAGCCGCTCACTGTTTATGAAAAGCAAAGCATAGTTGCTCGGTGTGCATTCTTTGTATTTGGAAATGTATATCACTACCATGGACTTGAATTTTCATGAGATATTACAACAGAATTCCTAGATACTGAAAAAATGTTGAATCATACTGATAAAGCACTAGATCTTGGAGAACACTATCTTTTAATTATAAAATTGTATTTTGCAAATTTAAAAGGTGCCAAAGAAAAATTACACAAAGTTACTTTGAAGTAGCCACATGGAAGGGTTATGAAACTAGTCACTCTTAGCACATATTCACATACTTTATAAAGAGGGGCTAGAGATCCACCAAAAAAGGATACTGGTGGTATCTGTGGTGAATATTTTGCTATAATAATTGTTTTGGAGAGGATGTAGGGGAGATTTACCAAAAAGGAACCATGGATGAGGGACTTAAGTTTTTGGAGAGATTAAAAAGCTGGAATGATTCTCCTTAGAGTAAGGAAGGTTAAGGGGTGGGGGGAGGGATTTGATAAAGATGTTCAAAATTAAGAGGAATTTTGATAGAGTAGATGGAAAGAAACTGCTTCCACAGGCAGTAGGATTGATAACCAGGGAACACAGATTTAAGATAACTGGCATCCATTGGGTAAATGAGGAGAAATATCTTATGTTGTGAGTTGAAATAATCTGGAATGCACTACCTGATTAAATTTTGAAAGCTGATTCAACAGTAATTTTCAAAAAGAATTTGGATATATACTTGAAAAGGAGAAATTTGTGGAGTTGTGGAGAAAGAGCAGGGGAGTGGGACTAATTGGATAACGCTTGCATAACAACGTCATTCTGTGCTGTATGATTATATACTTATGCTGATAGAATGCAAAGGAAATTATGGGACGCCATAGACCTGCCTACGCCCCCACACACACCTCCCCACCACTGGCTAAAAAGTAAGAGGGGTGGCCCACCTACGATACTGCTCCTGCCCCGCAGCCATTTAATGCTGGGAGAAGTTTTAATTGGCTTAAGGCGAGACTTTGGCCCCTATCTTGGGAGGGTGTTCCACCTTAAGTGCTGCTGGCCAACAGCTATGTAGACCAAGCAATGCCAGATGAGTGGTGGCCACTCCTGGGACTACAAACAGCTCCAGAAGGAAGTGTACTGCAATGGAGCCAGACATCAAGGTAAATCTGGGCTATCGCCATGGCCAGGCTCCAGTGGTGGGGGTTTAAGAGGCCAGAAAGGCTGCAAATGCCCATCGGAGGTCCCCCAGCTTGCCTGACACCAGCACTTGCAGCTAAAGCTGCTTGGTGTGTTTTCCCCCTGCCTTGGGTAAAATAGCAGCAGGGATAGGCTGAGGCCTTTAAGAAGGCCCCAGTAAGCCCAAGGGCGGGTGGCTTGATACCTCTACACCGTGCCCCGTAAAATTTGAGACAGGTCGGGGGCAGGTGGTTAGGTGGTGGGAAGGCCACATGCTGCATTTTACGAGCTTCCTGCCTTCAAACCCCTCAGTGAGGTAGTGTAAAATCCAGCCCATGATATATATCAACAGTCCCTCACAACATTAAGCTATATATTATACTGTATGATAAAGGATGTACTGTCTGCTCACTACAGTATTGCAGAGCAACAACTTACAAGGCTCTGAAAACCAACACAGTCTCGTTTTATGTTAAACACAGGTGATAACATTCCAGCTAGCTAAAATATGATTGTGAAATTCTGTTTTGGTTCTGTCTTATCTAAACTTAAGTGAAATAATTTAATTGTAGGAGTTACAGGTTTGTAAAGACTACCTAAAATTTTGTAAAAGAGAATTTAATGAAACAAGACCAATTCTAGGATAAAAGCAAAATACTGCGGATGCTGGAAATCTGAAACAAAAACAGAAAATGCTGGAAAAACTCAACAGGTCTAGCAGCATCTGCGGAGAGAGAAAGAGAGTTAACATTTCGAGTCCATATAACCCTTCTTCAGAGCTGAAGAGAAGTGGAAATGTGATGAAATTTATACTGTTTAAGGGGAGTGGAGCAGGTGAAGCTGGATAGCGATAGGTGGGGACAAAGGAGAGGTTGACAAAGATGCCATGAACTAAAGGACAAAGGGAGTGTTATTGGTAGTGGTAAGGGCTAAAAAAGGTGCTGATAGTGTCATAAAGGTAAGAAAGCAGAATGTGATAATAGCAGAACAAAGGTAGCATTGTGTGAAAGAACAACATGGGACAAGTAACAGATGGCCCTTTTGGGGATGGGGTGGGGGGAGGGGGTGGCAGTGGGGAAAAAAGGATAGAAAATGGGATAGAAGGGGGGGATAAAAAAGGGGATAAAACCATGGATAAATGAATAAAAATAAAAATACGTGGATAAAAAATAAAAATGAATGTAGAAAAAAGGGGATTAAAAAGGGGGTGAGGATAGAGGCGAGAGTTCATAGTCTGAAGTTGTTTACCAATTCCAGTGTTATTAACTTTTTCTTAAAAGCTGAATGTATGCTTTAGTGTTCAAATAATTGCGTTTAAAAAATTCCAACATTGTTTACACTTTGTACAAGTTTGCTTTATCAAGCTAATTTGGCCAAATTGGCTTGAAGAGATGTAATCAGATTTACTGGAATGCACAATGCAGAGAATACAGGGAGTTAGGTAATTTGTCCAGCATGATGGTATGTCTAAAATCTTTGTAATTGTTGTTTCAGAGACATTCATTTAGAACTTTCAAATGAACTTTTGTCGAGAACGTTACTGACTGTGGGCAATATACAACTATAACAGTACCACTATGAGTGAGTTATTGTATTAACATTGTGGTAATTTTGGTCTCCTTACCCAAGGAAGGATATTCTTGCCCTAGAGGGAGGCAACAATGGTACACTAGACTGGTTCCTGGGATGAGAGGATTGTTCTTTGAAGACTGATCGACTAAAGTAGGCCTATATTCCCTAGAGTTTAGAAGAATGAAAGGTGGTCCAATTGAAACAAAATTCTTAAGGGCTTGACAGGATAAATGCAGAGAAATGTTTTCCCTGGCTAGGGAACAGTGGGGGATAGTCATTAAGATGAGGAGAAATTTCTGCACTCAAAAGTTTTGAATCTTTGTAATTTTCTACCTCAAAGAGCCATGGATGCTCAGTTGTTGAGTACATTTAAGACAAAGGCCAATAGATTTTTGGCCACACGGAATTAAGGGATATAGAGATAAATTTCACTATAACATAACTAACACTTCCTGGCCTAAGTGGCAAGGGACAGACTGATCCAGTCTGATAATGGAATAGAGCAGGGAACAGAGGTGGGAGCAGAGTGCACCATCCTCCTGCCTCTTTTGCTTTAAAAACTGGATTTTTGAATATGGGTGACTTCAATAACACTTCTAGGTTTTGAAATTGCACTATATTCCAGCTTGTTACACAGCTAGAAATGTGTGCTTAAAAGTTAGCTGAAAAGAAAATCTTTAAAATCAGATTCCATTTTCTAGCTTAGTTCCAATGACAAACTGACACTTCCCCCACTCTTCTTCGAAATAGTGGCATGGGATCTTTTACAACTACCTGACACAGCAGACAAAGGCAGCACCTCCGACAATGCTGCATTCTCATCAATACAGCACTGGATTGTTAGCTTAACATTTGTGCTCAAGTCCTGCAGTGGGACTTAAACCCACAAACCTGTGATTCACAGGTGAGAGTAATACCCACTGAGCCACTGCTCATGCACAAAGCTTTTGCTTTGGATTTATAATGCTTCTATGAAGTGCCTTGGGACATTTTATGTTAAAGGAGCTATATAAAGACAAGTTGTTGTTGTTGCTGCTAGACCTTGTCAGAATTAATAGCAACAGGTATCTTTCTACTTAATTACAAAACAGTAGATGTGGCATCACCATTTCAGGAACTGGTTTAGCAATGGATTATAAGGCAGGAATGCATCACACAATAACAAATGTTTGGGTTTTGCTATGAATAATAATCCTTCTAACATCAGGGAGAAGCATGAAGAAGCCAATGATACTCAATGCACTTCACTGTCAACAGCAGTTCCATCACTGTAAGCAAACAGGGCAGTGCTGATGTGTGAGAGTGAACTGCACTGAATGATAATACATGTACCTGTTTGTGACACCAGCATAAACATTTGGGCCAGGATTTTCCCCTCGGCGATTTGGGAGCGGGGCCAGCTCGCCGAGGGGAAAATGATGAGGGATGACCTCGGGAGGAATCCCCAATGTCATCCCGGTCCATTTAAATTTTTAGGAAGGCGGGCGGACAGCGAAATCAGCTGTCCGCCCGCCGACCTGTCAATGGCCAATTGAGGCCACTGACAGGCTAGTTAAGATAATTAAAGACCTGCCCATCCAACTTTAAGGCTGGCGGGCAGGCCAAGAGCCCCAGCAGGCTCCAGATTATTCATGAAACTTCATCCACTGGTGGGATGAAGTTTCATGTCCGTTTTTTAAAAATGTAATAAATTTTAATTGCTTATTATTAATATGTTCCATCTTGTGTGACATTGCCACATGAGGGGGACATGTTAATAATTTTAAAATTTTTCTATTTTTAGAGTTTATTTACCTCTCACGAATCTCCCTGAGACAGGACTTTGCCTCAGGGAGCAGTGTGCTCTTATACGTGCATGCGAATGAGTGCACTTTGACAGTTGGGGATTCCCTCCCCCCCCCGGGCAGGCCACTGGGTGGGCCTTAATTGGCCCACCCACTCAAAATGGCGGCAGGCCCCGTTTCAGTGGCGGGGGTTGGCTGTCCGCTTGCTGCCGAGCCGGTGGGGCCCGCATGCCATCTGAGGGCAAAATTCTGCCCTTGATGTCTGGGGTATCCTTCTCTTTTTGGCAAAGATAAATTAACGCTTACATCCTGTACAGACAAATGAAACAGTCGGCAGTTTCAGTCTTTAGAGCAACAACTGTGTATGCATGCATGTAATTAATAATTAAATTGTTTATGTTTGGAGCTGTTGCACAAATCAACCTGTAATATAAACGGGACAGTTTCTGCAGACATTATAGTAGTTCAAATGAACTCTTACCTAGCCTTTCATGTTCTATTCGCTGTAAACTTGAGGCCATCTGTTATGGACAGGGACGAGAAAGAACTGAAACTCCCTTTCCCTTCCCTCGCTGTTCATAACCAGCGAGTTTTTGAAAAGGAACGTGTGCATGTTTCTTAACCTCCGAGCATATAGCTTACTTGAGTAGTCAGCAGCATAGAAACAAAGAAAATAGGAGCAAGAGTTGGTCATTTGACCCTTCGAGCCTGCACTGCCATTCAATATGATCATGGCTGATCCTCTATCTCAACGCCATACTCCTCCTCACTTTATAAATAAACAGAATTATTTATTCACATGTTCACCCCATAAGTCTAATGCTACATCACTCACATGGCACTCAAACACTCGAAAAAAACTGTTAAAGAAATGATGCACTTATGCAAGTTATAAGTTTGTAATTCATATGTTTGGCTCGACTTAGAAAGAACACTTAAAGCAGGCCCAGTGAAGAAGGTGTTTCACTCCTGAAAAGTAGTCTCGGAGGGTTCAATAGCTGGAGTTGTACATCAGAATTGTAGCAGGATTTTCTCGCAGAGATGAAGTTTCAGCAGGTCACAAAGTTAGGTAACCACAGTTTTCTTATCAGGAGATCAAGCTTTATGTACTGGTGGTTTTGAAAAGGAGCAGGATGGGAGACTAAGATTTTGAAGTCTCCAGGCTTTAAAAGGCAAAGATGATGCTGTCCTGTCTGCTGCTGTCTCTACAGCTGTTGTTTGCAAACTGACTGATTTCTCCCTGGTTTTTGGGATAACAAGGTTTGTTATCCAAAGACAGTTTCAGTCACATGATCAATACTTCTACTGTCCACCTAGAATGGTTTGAAATTGGAAACCATTGCTACACAACTGAGAATGGATAGGGGTTATTCACACTTAATTGGTTTCTCTACAGTTCCCTTTATTGAATTTCGTCTCTGGAGACAGGGAGTATGAAAGTCTATTGATTTTGAGTTTTGGACGAGTTCACAAACAATAGATGGTGTGAATTCAGATGGCTTTTGTCTTGGTAGGTCCTTTCAGGGAGGCCTTGTGGCGCAGTGGTAGGTCCCTACCTCTGGGAGAAGGTTAGTAAAGACAGTTTGTCTGTGGGAAATGAGAGATGAAAGGTAAAGGTACCACTTGCATGCAGGACAATGAGTAGGTTGGAGGGGAACTTCCAGGTGGTGGTGTTCCCCTGCATCTGCTGCCCTTGTCCTTCTAGATGGCAGCAGTTTTGGGTTTGGAAAGTGCTGTCTAAGGAGCAATGGTGAGTCCCTGCAGTGCATCTTGTAGATGGTACACACTTGTTGCCACTGGTGGTGGAGAGAGTGAATGTTTGTGTATGGGGTGCCAATCAATTGGGCTGTTTTGCCTTGGATGGTGTCGTGCTTCTGAAGTGCTGTTAGAGCTGCACTCATGCACTGGAATGCACTGCCTGGGAGGGTGGTGGAGGCGGGTTGCCTCACATCCTTTAAAAAGTACTTGGATGAGCACTTGGCACGTCATAACATTCAAGGCTATGGACCAAGTGCTGGTAAATGAGATTAGGTAGGTAGGTCAGGTGTTTCTCACGTGTCAGTGAAGACTTGATGGGCCGAAGAGCCTCTTCATCCAGGCAAGTGGAGGGTATTCCACAACACTCCTGTCTTGTACCTTGTAGATGGTAAACAGGCTTTGGGGAATGAGGGGAGTTACTCACCACAGGATTCCTAGCCTCTGACTTGCTCGTGTAGCCACAGTATTTATGTAGCTAGTTCAGTTCAGTTTCTGGTCAATTTTAACCCCCAGGATGTTGATAGTGGGGATCCAATGATGCTAATGTCATTGAATGTCAGGCGGCGATGGCTAGATTCTCTCTTCTTGGGGATTGTCATTGCCTGACACTTGTGTGGCACGAATATTACTTGCCACTTGTCAACCCAAGCCTGGATATTGTCCAAGTTTTGCTGCATTTGGACATGGACTGCTTCAGTATCCGAGTCATGAATGCTGCTGAACATTGTGCAGTCATCAGTGAACATGCCCACTTCTGATGATGGAAGGAAGGTCATTGATGAAGCAGCTGAAGATAGTTGGCCCTAGGACACTACCCTGAGGAATTCCTGCAGTGTTCAAAATTGAGGAGTGCTGATTTATCAGCTGAGGGGTGGGTGTTACATGGTAATCAGCAGGAGGTTTCCTTGCCCATGTTTGCCCTGATTCCATGAGGTCCAGAGTCGATGTTGAGAACTCCTAGGGCAATTCCCTCTCAACTGTATACCACTGTGCCGCCACTTCTGCTGGGTTTGTTCTGTCCCACTGGTAGGACATACCCAGAGATAGTGATGATGGTGCCTGGGACAATATCTGTAAGGCATGATTTCGTAAGTATGACTATGTGAGACTGTTACTTGACTAGTCTGTGGGACAGCTCTCCCAATTTTGGCACAATCCCCCAGATGTTAGTAAGGTTGACAGGGCTGAGTTTGCCAGTGTCGTTTCTGGTGCCTAGGTTGTTGTCACATATAGGCCAAGGATGGCAGATTTCCTTCCCTAAAGGACATTAGTGACCCAAATGTGTTTTTATGACAATCAGGAAAGGCTGTGTTGTCATTATTTGACTTTTAATTCCAGATATTTATTGAATTCAAATTCCACCATCCACTGTGGTGAGATTCGAACCTGAGTATCCAGAGCATTATCCTAGGTCTGTGGTTTATTTGTCCAGTGACAATACCACATGCCACCACCCCTTTCCTAAGTTCCCTTACTGTAAAGTGCAAATGAGATAGCAGCTTTTGTGATGCTGGATGGTTTATATTAATGCAAAGTAATGCGCTTTGGTATGAAAAACGCACCAACAACATTTCAGAGACCAACAAGCAAAGTGATTGAAGGACTAAGCAGTTGTGCTGTTTATATTATAATAAAAGCAAAAAACTGCGGATGCTGGAAATCCAAAACAAAAACCAAAAATAAAAATACCTGGAAAAACTCAGCAGGTCTGACAGCATCTGTGGAGAGGAACACAGTTAACGTTTCGAGTCCGTATGACTCTTCAAACAGAGGAGTTGCTGTTTATATTGATGACTTAGTGGTATTCAGTCAAACCTGGGAGGAACATCTATGACATTTAAAGGAACTGTTTGACTGACTACAGGAAGCTAATTTGGGTGTAAATTTAGCTAAAATTGAATTTGCGGAAACAAAAGTACATATTTAAGCCACGCTGTTGGACATGGTCAAGTGACCTCACGAGATTGCAGAGTTCCCAGTGCCTATAACAAAATGAGAAGTTTTGAGCTTTCTGGGCATGAGTAGATTCTATTGGAAATTCATGCCAAATTTCAGCAGTGTAGTTGCTCCATTGAATAGGCTATTTGAAAAGAACAGGAGATTCCAATGGACACAGGAGTATCAGACTGCATTTGACAGCTTGAAAACTGTACTAACCACTACACTTGTTCTAGCAGCATCTGATTATAGAAAGCAGTTTAAAACGGCTGTTAACATCCATGAAGTGGCTGTTGATGTGGTGTTGCTACAGTTAAATGAACAGGGATTTGAGAAGCCAGTAGGATATTTCTCATGGAAATTGAATGTACATCAGAAGAAATATTCAACTATAGAAAAAGAGACTAAGTTTGGTGTTAGCTTTGCAGTATTTTGAGGTGTATGTTGCAAACAATTCTTCAGAGACATTTACACATACCGACCGCAATCCTTTGAAGTTTCTCAAGAAGTTTTGAGACAAAAACACCAGACTGTTTCGGTGGAGTTTATTACTGCAACTGTTCAATTTAAAAATTATACATGCGGCTGAACAAGAGAATTTAATTGCAGATGCGCTGTCAAGAGCTTAAATTCAAAAGGACTTGGATGTTGGGAAATTGAGAATGGACTGGAATGAACTCTACAAAAAACTTGTAAAATTTTCATGGTTGATATATGTACACCATAGTGTAACAGTTTTTTTTGTATAGATAAGTATAGTAAATGATACGAAGTGAGTTGAGAAAATGAAAACATCTTTTTGAAGTATGATGTTTCATTTTTTTTCCATTGAAGGAGATGTGATGATGGATTTTTAAAAATATTTTGGGAATATGGTGGTATTCTTTAAAGGTGTGCGTGCATCCATGATTAATTAAACTGGGGAAGGTTAGTAAAGACAGCTTATCTGTGAGAACTGAGAGATGGAAGATAAAAATGCTAGATGCATATGTTTGTAATGAGGAGCTATGGTGAAGTTGAATGTACGAGTCAATAAGTTGGGTTTTAAAATTTGCATTAGATGATAGGTAGGGACTTGACTTTTCAGCTGTTAAATTTCAAAGGGGAGTTCAGAAGTAACAAGGGACTTTTACAACATACAAGGGAAGGTTATTAAATTTTATTGACCCGAAAGTAGAGACAATAAGAAAACGTGAAATATTTTTAAATTTGGAAAAGTTGAGTTAGAAGACATGCTCAGAACAATAAAATGTAAGGTGAAAGGAGAAAAATATATTTAAGGAAAGATGTTTAGTTGAGATGTGTGGCTGTGTGGGGTAGATGTCCTGAGATCAGATCTGTGCTGGGCAAGGGTGAGAGGGTTGTGAATTTGAAGCAGCCATCGAGTTTTCAAGGCAGAGAAGTCTTTGTTTTCAGAAAGCGGTCTGTTTCTGAACCATTCTTTTGGATATCCACAACAGAGTGTCATGAAGCTATTAATGCATATAATATTATTGGAAAATATTTTTCTTTTAAAATAGAGGTTTAGTCTGTGGTTGTGTCTTAACTGAATTAAAGCCAGCTAGTCTGGGTATTTTGATATGTACTAATTTTGAGATGTGGGGTGAAATCTGGCACCTAGCTAACAGAGACCAAGCAATATGCCTATATTATTAATAAAATTGGTACTATGAAAGGGGTTTTATTGTTAGAAGAGGTGGAGTTCAAAGAGGCTAGTGATACAATGAGAATTTACATTCAATGAGACGTGCTGGATATAACTGATGGCAGTTTTCGTGTGAGCAGGGCAGCGGCAATGTAAGATCAAAGCAGTTGTAAGCCTCCAACTGTCTCCACAGGAACCAAAGTGAAAAGAACCTCATTTTGAATTCGTAAGGTGAAAATCCTTTGCCTGATGCCTGGTTAAGTCTATGGGTGCTGTTGCCTTATGTAGATTAGTTTGGGAATTTGCTAAAAATTATAACAATAGTAATTTGTAGCCAATATGTGTTTAATGTGTTGTAACTTAATAAAATATTTCATTTAGTTTAAAATAAACATCTTGAGAACAGGTGGTCTGATTCCTGAATTTAGAGTTGCATCTCAAACATACCACTTAAAAATATAGCTTATGACTGTTGTTTAAAGTTTCCCTCTAGGATTTTTAAATAACTCAGCTTTACAAACTGCTGGGTCATAACAAGAGTGGAAGAGAGTGAGAAGTTGTGTGGTATACCTTTTACTAAAGTGACAGCAGCCTTGGATAATAGTACTGAATTCTTATAATTAAAAATCTATAAGGAAGCTGTTGTCAAGTAGTTTTTGACCAAGTGGGTTTTTTGGGGGGATGTTTCATAAAACTGTTTTAACTGAGAGTTTCAATATTGTGTGCTTAAGTTTTTTTCTTCTTGTTAATAAATCTTATAATGTTAAAATCCTAGAAGTCTTACTGGGATTCTATGCTTCTGGGATCAGATCCTTCCCTCATTTCAAAATACAAAAAAAAGGTTATGATCAGTAAGTCAAGTTTCCCTCTGGGATTTGGCTTGCTCCACAAATAACAAAGCCTTTACTGGCATAACTCAATTTAAAACTCTGCCGCCAGTGTCCTAACACGCACCATAATCCTGTTCATTCTTGTGCAGGCTGACTGGCAATGGCGCCCAGTTAAGCAACACCTTGATTTTAAAATTCTAATTTTTGTTTTCAAACCCATCCACTGCCTTGTCCCTCCCTTTCTCTAATCTCCTTTAGTTGTACAACCATCTCCTCCCCTCACCAAAATTCCTCAAATTCTGATCGCTTCCACATCCTCAATTTTAACTGCTCCTCAATTGGTAGGCATGCCTGTAACTCTTTTGAGTACAAACCCATTTCCATCTGTTTCAGATGAAGTTACATTGTTTCATAGTTTGCCATTGTGAGATTTGAACTCTTGATCTTGGGGTTAACAAACCCAGTACCATAACCACTTGGCTATTTAGGCCAAGCCATGGCATGCCTGTAACTCTTTCGAGTACAAACCTGTTTCCATCTGTTCAGATGAAGTTACATTGTTTCATAGTTTGCCATTGTGAGATTTGAACTCTTGATTTGGGGTTACAAACCCAATACCATAACCACTTGGCTATTTAGGCCAAGCCATGGCATGCCTGTAAATGGTATGTTAATTGTATTGAGGTTAAGGATATACAGGTGAGGGGCATTGATTGATTAAGTATCTTGAGCACATAAAATAGAGACTTCTGGGACACTGGATGTTGGTTAGGGTGGGGCAGACATTTGTACTGTTTCATTCCACAATAAATAAAAAAATGGTGTCTGGTTTCCCCACTTCATCAACCGGCTTCAGAACAGATTAACAACCTCTCCCTAAATCTTGCCATCTTTTTATCTTGCTTTCCGCTTGTAATACACACTTCACAAAAATCTACCTTTTTGGTCAAGCTTTTAGTCACTGGCCTAATGTCTCCTTATGTGGCTCAGTGTCATATCTTGTTTTATAATGTCCCTGTGAAGCACCTTGTGATAATTATTAAGTTAAAGGAGCTATGTAAATACAGGTTGTTGTAACTCTGCAATATAACATATTTAAACTGCAGGGAATTGTTTTGGGTTTATACAGTGAGATAATTCCAGAACACCAGCAGCAACACAAACAACTGTGCAAGCTGGAGTAATTTACCTTCATTGGGTCCTGTCTTATGAGCTGTTCTTGACACATGACACCAATGTAAAAAAAATAGGCACAGCAAAGTTTAGCAAGTGCAAGACCAGCACAATTCTTTATCTGGTAAATTATAGCCAAAACCCATTGCAATTGCTCCTATCACACCTCCTCGATGTTTTGGTAGTAATCTGGTTTGACAACTGTGATTATGGCTAGTAACAGTGCACGTCATCTGAAACAAAATCCATAGTTCCTGTAGATCTTTGCTATATTGGTACTAATAGCAAGACTTTAGATGTGTTACTAATACACAATTTCTATTTAAATACAAATCGGACACCTTTTGAATCATAAAAACAAAAAACTGCGGATGCTGGAAATCCAAAACAAAAACAGAATTACCTGGAAAAACTCAGCAGGTCTGGCAGCATCGGCGGAGAAGAGGAGAGTTGACGTTTCGAGTCCTCATGACCCTTCGACAGAACTTGAGTTCGAGTCCAAGAAAGAGTTGAAATATAAGCTGGTTTAAGGTGTGTGTGTGGGGGGCGGAGAGAGAGAGAGAGAGAGAGAGAGAGGTAGAGGGGGGGGTGTGGTTGTAGGGACAAACAAGCAGTGATAGAAGCAGATCATCAAAAGATGTCAACAACAATAGTACAAAAGAACACATAGGTGTTAAAGTTAAAGTTGGTGATATATATCTAAACGAATGTGCTAATTAAGAATGGATGGTAGGGCACTCAAGGTATAGCTCTAGTGGGGGTGGGGGGAGCATAAAAGATTTAAAAATATTTAAAAATAATCCACCTATTTCCATTATTTTTAAATATTTTTAAATCTTTTATGCTCCCCCCACCCCCACTAGAGCTATACCTTGAGTGCCCTACCATCCATTCTTAATTAGCACATTCGCTTAGATATATAATCACCAATTTCAACACTTATGTGTTCTTTTGTTCTGTTGTCTGTGACATCTTTTGATGATCTGCTTCTATCACTGCTTGCTAGTCCCTACAACACCCCCCCTCCACTTCTCTATACACACACACACACACACCTTAAACCAGCTTATATTTCACTCCTTTCCTATTTCTACTTAGTTCTGTCGAAGGATCATGAGGACTCGAAACGTCAACTCTTCTCCGCCGATGCTGCCAGACCTGCTGAGTTTTTCCAGGTAATTCTGTTTTTACCTTTTGAATCATGTTAATTGATGCCAGAGGACTGGAGAATTTCAAATGTCACACCCTTGTTCAAAAAAGAGTGTAAGGATAAGCCCAGGAACTACAGGCCAGCTGATGAGGAAGCTTTTAGAAACAGTGGGCAGAATTTTGCCCTCATAGGGCGGGCAGGCAGGCAGCAGAACTCCGCAGCCGAAATGGGGCCAGCTGCCATTTTGAGTGGGCGGGCCAATTAAGGCCCACCCAGCAGCCTTCCTGACAGGAAGTGCTATGTGCTTCCTGTGCGGGGGGTGGAGGGATTCCCCATCTGTCAAAGTGCGTGCGAAAGAGCACACTGCTCCTTGAGGCAAAGTGCTGTCTCAGGGAGCTTACTGACAGGTAAGAAAAGTCAAAAAATAGAGAAATATTAAAATTATTAACATGTCCCCCTCATGTGACAATGTCACACCAGATGGGATATGTTAATAAGAAATACAAAGTTTATTACATTTTTTAAAAACGGATAGGAAACTTCACCTCGCCAGTGGATGAAGTTTCATGAATAATCTGGAGCCTGCTGGGGCTCCTGGCCTGCCCGCCAGCCTTAAGCTTGGATGGGCAGGGTCTTTAACAAGGTTAATTAGCCTGTCACTGGCCTTAATTCGCTGATTTCGCTGTCCGCCCACCTTCCTGAAGATTTAAATGGACCGGGATGACATCGGGGGTTCCTCCTGATGTCATCCAGCGTCATTTTCCCCTCAATGAGCGGGTCCTGCCCCCAAATTGCCAAGGGGAAAATCCTGGCCAGTAATTCAGGACAAAATTAATAGTCGCTTGGGCAAATGCAAATAAGGTTAAATAAGGAAAGGCAGCATGGATTTGTTACAGGCAAATTACGTTTAACTAAGGTAACAGAGAGGGTAATGGGGTTAATATGGTGCACGTAGACTTCCATAAGATATTTGATAAAGTGCCATATAATGGACTTGTGAACAAAGTTATGGTTTATGGAATAAAAGGGACAGTAGCAACATGGATATAAAATTGGCTGAGGAACAAGAAAGAAAGGTGATGCATGGTAATTTTTTGGACAAGGAGGAAAGTTTGTGGTGGGGTTTCCCATGGGTTGGTGACAGGACCCTTGCTCTGATGATATATATTAATGACCAAGACTTTGCTGTGCAAGAAGGCACAATTTCAAAATTTACGGTGATACAATACCTTGAACTTTGAGGAGGATAGTGTAGAAATTCACAAGGACATAGACAGGTTGGTGGAATGGCCAGGCAAGCGGCAGTTGAAATTTAATGCAGGGACGCGTGAACTGATTTGTTTTGGTAGGAACAATAGGGAGAGATGATGTAAAACAAAGCTTACAACTCTAAATAGGGTGTAAGAACAGGGGATCTAGGTGTATATGTGCACAAATCATTAGGTGATAGGGCAGGTTGAGAGCATGGTTTAAAAAAAAAACATATGGGATCCTGGGCTTTATAAATAGGTGCATAGCTTACAAAAGCAAGTAAGTCATGACAAACCTGTATAAAATACTGCTTGGCCTCAATTGGAGTACTGGATCCAGTCGTGGGCACCATACTTTAGGAAGGTTGTGGAGACTTTAGAGCACGTGCAGAAAAGATTCATGAGAATGGTTCCAGGGATGAGGAATTTCAGTTATGCCAATAGATTGGAGAAGCTGGGTCTGTTCTACTTGGAGAGGAGATGGTTGAGAAAAGATTTAATAGAGATATTCAAAATCATGAGGTATCTGGATAGAGAAGATGTGGAGTTACTGTTCCCACTGATGGAAGGATCGAGAACCAAAGGACAATGATTTAAGTTGATTAGCAAAAAAAGCAATGGTGACATGATGAAAATCGTTTTTTGCGCAGCAAGTAGGGTTTGGGATGTACTGCCTGAATATGGTGGAGGCAGATGCAATTGTGACTTTCAAAAGAGAATTGGGTCATTATCTGGAGGAAAAATTTGCAGGGTAATGGGGAAAAAGGTGGGTAAATGGCACTAGGTGAACTGCTCTTGCAGAGAGCCAGCACAGACACTATGGGCCAAATGGCCTCTTCTGCGCTGTGAGAACTCTTTGATTCTATTATTTTGGATAGATATTGTCAAAACCTTGATTGCAAAAGATGATGGAAAGAGATCATGACAGCATGTGCTGGAGCTAGCATGATGTTAGCAGACATTTTCAGAGAGGCACTGCCAAGGGTCAGATGGCAAGTCTCCTACCTATTTGACCAGAGCTGATGTGCAATATAACAAGATAAACATCCTTCATTCGAGAATTCAGATCACACACATCCCTGCCCCATTGGAGCCAATGGCAAATTTAAGAGATAAAAACGTTTCATGTCACGGGATGTACCAGCCTGTAACATATTCCAGGTTTCACTGAGATAGGGAAGTGGGAATTTCTGCAAATATCCTGACCACTTTTGTGTTAGTCGCCTTGAAAGGATAAGTACAGCCCTTACAAGGCTGATTGGAAACTCTGACTGCAGGCTGGGACCTGTCTATCTAGGTTGATGCCTATTTCTGTGCTGTTCCATCCCACTGGAGTTATGGTGAGTAGTCATAACAACTGAGTAAACTGGGGCCCAAATCTACGTCAGTTTATAACCAGGAGTGAAAAAGGATGCCCATCTCACTTGAGAGCAATGGTTACCAGCTGGAGACAGGTCTGTTTTTCCGAGTCAGGACATCCAGAATGATAAAACCCCAGAAAGATAAAATCCCAGAAAGATCAGGATAAACCACATAGTACCTTTCAGAGTGGTTTCTAACATTTGTTAAGTTTTCAAAGGTAAATTGAATATCCCTTTTTTACCCTATCCCATGTGTTTTTTCCCTCCACCCTGGAAATAGTGCTTCATTAAGCATGGTTACAACATGAAATAATGATGTTTTAATACAAAATGATTCTTGTCTCATTCTTGTAGAATGGAGCTTGGAACAGCAGTCGATCACAGATTTCTTATAGTAATAGGATTGCTGATCCAGAAGTAGGTACTCTGTATTAAATTTAGAATTACAATTATTACAGCTTCACCATCATATGTTTTAAAGAAATATATTTAACAGTTCAAAAAGTAAAATGTACCAAAAAATTGGTATAATTTCCATACTTTCTATAAGCCTGGGAGTTAATAATGTCACATGATTTTATTATATGTTAGTTTTCATAAAATATCTAGTGAGAGTTGCCAACAAACATCAAACATGAACTGAACAACAAACTATTAAATACTTCTGGTTTCACCCAAAAATGCCACAAGTAGCAATTCAAACTTCTGACTATTAACGAGACACACAAGAATTTGTCACCAACATGGTTATTGAAAGATCTTTAATAGTACAGTTGCTGCAAGATACATCACCTGGGTGTAGACGACATATCTGGACCTTGTTCCAATGGCCTGGTGTAGGAGGTTGGAAACCAACCTCTCCTGTGCGAGAAGTAAAAATATATGTTGGAATTAAATGAGAACATCAAAATTCTACAGATAATGCTAACAGCTTTGACATTCCTCTGTATAATTTTCAAGAACAGCTGTAGAAGGACTTGAGAAAATTATTCGCCATTTGAAGATTTTGGGATTTAAATACAGAATTCCAAAACTGAACTGGTCTCTAGATTTGATATGTAAAAAATCTTTTTGTAAAAAATTTGGATCTGGCATGACCTATCCTATTCAAATGAATCCATGGATTTACAGTGGGATGGTTTACAGGTTTTTTTCCCCGCTTCTGTGCATGGGCTGTTGCTAAATTGCAATAAGATGTTGTTGAGGTAGGATGTTGTCAAGATTGTCTTGGTGCTGGGAGTAACTCCAGCAAATATTTCTATGTATAATGAGGCCTCGGTGAATGTTTTGTAGCCTCTGGAGGTCCTTCAGCTTCTTCCCACTCAAAACCAAACAATTTGATTTTCAGAATTTGACCCAAACAAAATTTGAAAGAACTTGAAATTACCCAAGTGTTCATTCCTGCCAATTCAAATTACAGGAATTTAATCTGCTTCAAGAAAAGAAGGGGCTATTTTATAGTCTACAGTTAGAAACCAAGGCCACGATAGTTATAGAGAGGTGGGGGGGAATGGGGTCATAATGGTCGGGAAACTCGGAAATGCAGGTAACTCAGAGGTCCTTCAAAATTTAACATTGGGGTTAAAAAATCATTGGGGAGGTGAAGGTGGCTGAGCACCAGATCATCAGGTTGCACAAATGGAGCCCAATTGCAGAGCACAGGGAGGCGGACAGGAGTTGTGAAAGGCAGTCATTAAATTTACAACTGTGCTGTCAGTTGAGGCACGCAGCCTCATTAAAATATTTAAATGAGGCACCAGCTTCTGGAGACGCAGCTTGCTTGCACCCAAACTGCCTCCATTAAAACTGGAAATGGATATGCTGGAGGTAGGTTGGTGTCCAGCTCAGATTTTAAATTTTCAGTCACCATCCACCCCACCCTCTGCCTGTCCTGGGAGTTTAAAGCTCATTCCTCTGCACCCCCCAAAAGTAAACTGATTCAGAGCATACATACAAGTCTCTGGAATTATACACCTGATGCAAGATGAGGCAAAAGAGCATAGTGAACAGCTGTCAGTGACTTACAAAATAGCAATCCAATAGTGGAGTTTAAATAACATCAGAATGCTCAAACAGTTGGTTAGTTATCTGAAATTTAAGGACTAGATTAACATTCAACAAGTTGCTGAGCGATCCAGTTTTAAAAAGATTGTATTCAGTATCCATTACATTAGTTTGACAGCCAATTCCTTTGACATTGCAGGTGTTTGAATATAGTGCGCTGAGACAGATATTCTAAAGCGTGATTTTCAATAGTGATTTACAGAAAAATTCACAATGGGCAGAATTTTGACCTCGGCGGATGGTGGCGATTGGTAAGCTGACCACCGCCCGCGATCGATGCCGGAAGGTGATTTCACGCTGCTGGCCCGCCTAGCGTAAAAGTCAGCTGGATAACCTCTGAGAAGGGGCGGGCGGGGTCCAATGGCGACCCAGCAGCCAATTTGAAAGCGGCATAGGCAGGCCCAGGGAGGTGGCCTGCGTTGGAGTTGCAACAGTGACATGGCTGTGACCTAGGAAAGAGAACCCATGTGAAAGGTGAGGTCAGCGGTGCAGTCAGCCCCGCGCTTCTCAGATGAATGCCTTGCTACCTTCCAGGAAGAAATGACTGCCAGAAGAGACACCCTTGTCCCCAGAGATGGGAGGAGGCGGCCACTGCACCTCACCAAGAAGGCATGGAAAGAGGTGGCAGCACGAGTGAGCAACCACGACGCAGTGCAGTGCACCTGGGTGCAGTGCCAGAAACGCTTCAATGACCTGCTGTGCTCAGGAAGGGTGAGTATCGTGTTGGCATGGGTCAACGTGGAGAAGTGTTAAGGGCTGGCCATCCCCCTGTGGAGCTCAGGGTGCTAGAGTCTCTGAGTGCCACCTGTTAATGGTGCTGGAGCTGGCCAAGGGGGTGAGCCCTGGCTGTTTGGACTGAGTGCCTTGCGGCTCGAGGGCCACGACTCGGATGTGCCCTGCAAGGTGCTCCTTACCTGGAGCTGGCCAGGTTGCAATGGTGCTGCAGGTAGAGAGTGGACTAATCAATGCTCCTGTATCTTTTCAGGAGAAGACATCCCATAATAGTATTGAGAGGTCACGGACAGGCAGGGGACCTCCACACCACCACATCCTCTCCTGCTATGAACAGGAGGCCTTGGAGCTTACGAGGCGCCATGCACCTTGGTTGACCGGCCACGGTGAGGTTGGGGTGTCAGGTGAAGGTAAGAGTGCGTGCACTGAGGTGAGGATTTTGGCTTGTACAACCATTCTAGTATACTCTCTTCATTGATGTGAGCCTCAAACCTGGAGTCCCCATTGATAAGTGAAAGACGAGGGCACTGTGATGCAAATCTCTGTTCTCTCACCAGGCATACACCGTGACAGTGTGATGACCTTAACTAATGTCCTTCTCCCTTTTAGGTTCACCAGCAGGCATTCTCACTCAGGACCCTGAAGGCCCATCCCTGACACCAGAGAACTACCATGCTCCTCACACACCTGCGTCACACCCGCTCTCTCAAGCACTTCACATGAGGTGCACTTCATATGAGGTGCAGGCGGAGGCAGAGTGTGCCCAGGATATGAGCAGTTGGAGGACTGATGACCAGGACAACACTCAGTCGAAGGCTGATGATGGGTCTCTGGAGTTGTCCATTAGGCAGCAGATGCTGGACATCCAATGGGGTGTGAGGGATGATCTGGCGGAGATCCATGAGGGTATACGTGCCATGGTCTCCGTTTTGGAGGAGTCTCTGCAGACCATGAGCACTGCGTTGACCCTCATGGCCGAGAGCAATGTCTCGTCCATGGAGAGAGTGGCAACTCACATGGATATGTTACTCCAGGGACAGAATCAGGAGTCCCTGGGAATGCGCTCAGACCTGCAAGCCCACACATAGGCAATGACCTCAGCTGGTCAGTATCTGTGTGTGAGATGGATGGGGCACCCAGTATCCCAGCTAGGTGCCCATCCATCAATGGTGAGCAGGGAGATCCAGAATGACCTAATGTTGGTGCACAAGCTGCCTGTCATCTCTGCGGGCTCCTCTCAGGGTGCTCTGGATGATGGCAGTAGCTCCTCTGCCCCTCTGCCAGTGACCGTGCCATCTGATGAGACTACAGCAACTGGGGAGATGCCAGCCATGGCACTGGCCGCTCCCTCCTAGTTGGGGCCAACACAGGCTCCATTGGCCAGAGGACGACAGCTAAAGGCATCAAGGCCAACAAGACAATAGTCAGCAGGCTGTCTCCAGTACCAGTGCCAGTGTGGGGGGCAAGCACCTACACATAGCACCCATAAACACAAGTTTAAAGCACCTTAAGCACAAGAGGGCTGGTCACAGGTGATCTTTTGTTCCCCCATTTTGCTTTTCATTTTTTAATGGTGTGACTACCAACACCAATTAAAGTTCAGTTCAAGAATCTGCGGGTTCCATCATTAAAAGACATTTGATTTTGTGTTATTGGCTTGAGTATGCTTCATTTGTTTTGTAGGTGCAGGGTAGACCAATATTTAATGCTGGATGTGGGTCACTTGAAACTTTATTGCACAGGTACTGAGTATATCTTGGCGGCCAAGGAAATGCTTCTTTCTGGGATCTGGGATGGAGGCAGCTGCCCTGGCATGAGGTGGTAGTTCTTATTTGATAGTCTAGCTGAAGGAGCATTGGATCAATGTGTTCCTGGTGTCCCTGCCTGCCTGGAGGTTACCCAGGTCTGCCTCCACACCCTCAGTGTTCTCCTCACCGTGCTTGTACTTGGAATCATTACTAGACTCACCACCTGCCACCTGTGGATGTGTCAACCTCCACTGTGTCCCCCCCTTGCCAGTGCCAGATTATGGAGAGCACAGCATGCAACTACTATCAGTGACACCCGCTCTGGGGAGTATTGCAACACACCTCCTGAACAGTCCAGGCATTGGAAGCACATCTTGAGAAGACCAATGGTCCTTTACCGCCACCCTTGTGGAGGCGTGGCTCTTGTTGTACTGCTGCTCTGCCTCTGTTCTTGGATGGCGGAGAGGAGTCATGAGCCACCTTTTCAAGGGATAGCCATTGTCACCCAGCAGCCATCCATCCAGTCAGGCTGGAACATTGAAGAGCCTCGGCACCTGGGAAAGTCTCAGGATGTACGCATCATGGGAGCTGCCAGGGGACCTTGCACAGCCCTGCTGAATCTCCATGTTGTAATCACCAGTATCTGCATGTTCATGGACTGGAATCCCTTCCTGTTGCCGAAGGCACCCGGTTTACCCGCTGGTGACTTGATGGCCACATGTGTACAGTCAATGGCACCCTGGAGGTGGGGGAACCCAGCAATCACTACAAAGCCTCTGGCTTGCTCAGCCTGGCTGGCCTCGTCCATGCGGAAATGAATGAAAGTCAATGCATGCCTGAACAGAGCTTCTGTCACCAGTTTGACGCAACTGTGGACAGCTGATTGGGAGACTCCACACAGATGCCCCACTGAGCCCTGGAAAGACCAGTAGGCATAGACGTTGAGGGCCATTGTGACCTTCAGCGCCACTGGCATGGTGCATCCACCCACACAATCGGAGCTGACCTCAGGCCCAACCGTCTGACAAATGGAGTTAACAGTCTCCCTGGAGAGGCGGAGCCTCCTTCGACATTGTACCTTAGACATATTGAGGCAGCCGCATTGCCGCTTCTAAACCCTAGCGACAGAACAGTATCATCTTCTGCGGCCCCTTCCGCATTGGAATTCCTTCTGGCCCTGCGCCCCTTGTGCCTGCATCTCTCCTCCCACAGGTCCTGCCCTGGAAATTGCATTGGGACACATGGACTCCTCTCCCTTCTGCCCCTCTGTTCCTCCTCAGAGGAAATGCCTCCAACGGAGGTCACAATCTACATTACAGGGTAATGGAAGGGTATCTGATACCTGGAAGGGCCCACACAGTCTGAATCCTCTAGGGGCCTGGAAGTCACTAATGAGTCCTGAAATGAAGCCTAGAAATGCTCAGAATGAAGCTCTGAATGGAGATGAAGCTGTCCAGTTGAAATAAGCAACCAACAGCACATGATCTCCAAAACTCCTCAATACTCACATTGACAATGCTGCTGACCCTTCTTATCCCGCCCATGGATGAGCTTTTGCAAATTGTAGGCTGCCCACCTGCCTGTTTTGCCCAGGCGACAACCAAGAAAACGCACGGGCAGCGTTAAATCGCTGACAATTGGGGTGTCAATGGCCTTAATTGACCTCTTAATTAATGGTGGGCACAGCTTCGTCTCCCGCACGGGCCCGCCGACCGAAATGTCACTCAGTTGACGTCAGTACGTTGGCCCAACGTCAATGCAGGTCATTTCAAGCTCGGCTGAGGTGAAAATTCTGCCCAATCTGTATTTTCGTTGTGCCATCAATTCAACACACAATGATATGCACCAATAGGAATGCATATACACAATAAGCATCACTGAAGCCCAAAACTTACCAATATTGAACAGGCTAAAGCAGGAACAAGGAACTGACCTTTAACATTACATTCACTTGATCCGTGCTAAAGTTATTTTTTGTAGCAAGTATGTAATTCTGTGGCAAGTGCTCAGTGGTTTGCATTTAGGAAATAGATTTGTCATTGTTGCTGGGTCAAAATCCCAAAAACACTGTAGGAGTACCTTCACCAAATGGACTGCAGTGGTTTAAGAAGGCTGCCCACCACCAGCTTCTCATGACCCTAGGGATAAGTAATAAATGCCAGCTGTGCCAACTAAACCCAAATTCAGACAATAAGTAATAATTAAACAAACAGACCAATTTTTTCGGTAGCCTATTATAAACATTTGTGAAACAACATTTTGAAGTCATGATTAATGTTAGTCTGGAACAAAAAAAGATTGAACCAATTGGCCTACAAAATGATGGTATTCTGCATAAAGTTATGCAGTTAAATATTGATAAAATGACTAGTGAAACAATAAAAAGGCAATATTTACAACAGTGTAAGTAAAACTATTTTTGAAATCAAAACAGAAGGGCAGAAGATTATACATTTAAAATGAGTTTGGTAGGTCTCATGTATTAAAAATTGTGTTTACTATTAAGCAGCAAGCATGAGAAGTAGTCACTGCAATATATTATTGATTACATTTCCTGTTCATGCCCGATTGTGGTAAATCATCAATGATCAAGCCTGAACAGAATATAGTATGTTGCAGAGTTTTCTGCTTAACAAATACAGTGAGTTTTGCATAATTGTCTTATTGCTGTAAACAGTTACAGGCACATTTTTGCTTCAATGATCATGCATGTGGGAAAATTCCACTCATTTTTATAGCCTGTGGATACATTCAGTAACCTTGCTAATGCAGATTGACTGCCCTTTTTATAGTAAAATACAAGAAATTAGAAAACTAAAAGAACAATGTGCATTCTGATGAATAGCAGTGCTCAACTCATGTTGAACTGTAGTTGCCTTAATCCATGTTAACTAAGTACAATTTGCTACTTTATCCATCACCTGAGCCTATTAAAATTGTCATAACTTAAAGATAAGGATAATTTGTACACCAGCAAGAAAGCATGAGAAAGATGGACACTATCACCAAGGCTAACCATCACCTGCTCAAGGGCAATAAAATGCTGGCCTTGTTAGTGACATTCACATCCCAGGAACAAATTTTAAAAAACTTGTTCCTGTAGATGCAAGGGGGAGGGGGGGCAGGGTGGTGAGAAACTGTGGGTGAGGAGCGGGGTGGGGGTAAAAGATACTTCAAACTCCTGTTAACATAACAAGCTGCAATTCAATGAAGTCAGTCTCCTTACAACTCAAATTATGAATATAGAAAAAAGCAAGTCATAATTACTATGGTTCTAATTGAAAATAATTTATTCTGTACAAATAGGATGATATTCAATATTTTATTCATATTCAGGGCCTAACTATATAAGACAGGTGCTTTTCATTTGAATCTAGTTATTGAATGAGAATAGTTATGAAGATGACCATAGAGGTAGAAGATGAAGGCACAAAATTAACAAGCTTCCAACAAAACAATAGAACACATTCCCCTCCACTAGCAGGAATATAGAACAGAATGCTATTTATAAAATGCTGATTTTCTACTTTAAATTACAATTAAGACACACTGAATTCAGGCCTCAAGGTTCCCTTACTCGAGTGGCTAGGTGGCATTTCAAACTGCTGCAGAGGCAACGTGGTGGATGCCTCTTCATGTGCCCGTACAATTGTGAGCTTCTTGCCTCAGTTATGGAAATTTGAAATTTGGGACAGGTCAACATCAGTGGCCATCAGCTGCTGGGTATTCTAGGACCACAGCTATGGAGCTATTGAGTTTAAAGCTAGGTTGAAGGTTGGATGAGAACAAGCTTTAGAAATAAATAATTTATTAAGGTTGAAGGTATTGTGGAGTGAGATGGTAGTCTACAAAATGTATGCAGTTTTAAAAGTATATATTCTTTTCACTTTGCCCTTTAACACAATTTACATATATGTGCTCAATAACGTAGTTAAAGGTAACAAGGGATAAGGTTCTAAGGCAGATAGATGGAGTTGAGATACAGGCATGATCTAATTGTATGGCAGAGCAGGCTCAAGGGGTTGAATGATCTAAAGTAAAAAAGACTTCCATTCATATAGCACGTTTCACGACAATGAAGTAATTTTGAAGTGTAGTCATTTTTGTAATGTAGGGAACATGGCAACCAATTTGTGCACAGCACGCTCTCACAAACAGCAATGTGATGATGATGAGCAATCTGTTTTTGTGATGTTGGTCAGAACACCAGGAGTGACTCCCTGCTCTTCTTCGAAATACTGCCTTGAGATCTTCTATGTCCACTCAAGAGGGAAGACGTCTCTCAATTTAACATCTCATCGGAAAGATGACACGCCTACCAAAGTAGTACTCAATCAGTACTGCAGTGGGGTATCAACCCTGATTTTTATGCTCAAGTCCTGGAGTAAGACTTGAACTTGGAAGCTACTGATTTGGTGGCAAGAGTCTTAACAACTGATTCATGGCTGAGACCTAGTCTACTCCTGTGCCTATGTTCCTAAAGTGAAGTAAGTACAATATTTATTTTGTAATGATTTCAAAAACAAAGGGGCCTTACAATTTGTTCATGTCATGTTCTCCGTACAGCCAGCCATCTTTTTCCTCTGGTATAAGAAGTGTTAGCACATCACCTTCGGCGAAGCTTAACATATTCTTGTTATTTCCTGCTGTGTGGGGAAAAATGCTTTTCACCTTTGGCCTCTGAACCATGTTCAATCCAGTTGCAACAGAAATGGATCTCATTAGATTGATGTCCTCTGTGGAAAGTTAAATCAAATTTATTACTTCGTTATTTCCTTCTTAACATTCATATTATTTGCACCTGGAGTGTCTAGGAATGTCACAACTACAACATACGCCAAATACAAATTCAAATGTCAGATTGGAAAGTTAAAACCAGTTAAGTACCCTTATTGTATCACGTTTAGGGTGCAATTTATTCCATTATTAGTCTGTAAATATATAAAGTTCAAGTTTTTTTTGAAGTTAACAAAACAGGTATCAGGAAAGTACGGACTCAGAATCCAAACATTGTCCCATCATTAACACCCACTATCTGTTGAATCCATTTTGAACAGTTCAAGAGTTGAAAAGTGCTGAATTAAGTGGCAGGCTAAACTATATATCCAGAAGGAAGTTATTTCTTATGTTTTGCTCTTACGCTTTCTTCAACACCTAATTATATCTCCTAGAATTTTCTATGATGATTTTCTACAAATTATTTCCATTTTCTCCAGCATTATAAAAGCTGGAGCTGCATCCATCCCCTTTAACTTCCATCCACTTCTCTAAGAACGGAATTAGCTTCTTTCATTACCCAAGATTGCAGATTAGAAACTTTTGATAATCAGATTTAATGACAAAAACAGCTTTCAAGCAAATGATCACCTCCGAGAGATAATCTCACTTTGCTTTGCTTCATGCTGGTTGAAATAACTTCTGTTGGTGCAAAACCTATTTTTAAACCAAGAAAAAATCAAAAGCTATCGTGCTCATTGAACCAGCATGTATTCAATTTCTAAAGACTCATCTATCAACATTTTTGAAATCACTAAAAAAAATCTCAGTGGTAGTTGGAGGCTGGTAAATAGTGTTCTATGCATGTGGTTGAATGCATGGAGCTTTGCCTTCTTTCATTATATTGTGACATCGAAAGTCAGTATAACCAGAATTCTTTGCTTGCATCACTGTTCAAAACCCAAATACACATGTCACTTGTATTGAAAAAGGATCAAATCAGGTAATATTACTTAGATTGCAGTAAAACCTTACACTTAGCCAACATTTGTTAAGTTCCATTTCTTACCTAACACATCAGTGCTTCTCTCAACGGAGGTCATGCGTTGAGTAGTTGGGTTGTTGAACATATCTGGCAGAGGACTTTTCTGAACTCTCCCAGGAGGAGCTGGTGGTATTTTTAAATTATTCTGTAATGCAGGGTCATGTACCTAGGAAACCATTTTATCATTATTGGTTTGTTCATGTACAATGTTTGGAGTGTTGCACTTAAGTAGCTTCTCGGTTACAGTTTCTTTCTTTCTTATGGTTTCAAGTTATGAACCAGGTCACCAGAGTGACAACAAACTAATATGCATCCATATTAAATAAAGGATTAATTTAATCTGCTTAACCATAGACTCATCAGCCTGGTGTTAATAACTGAAAAAAACAATGAAATTAATTATCAGCAACATACATATACATGGTAAAGGGAAGATACTGCCTGACTAGCCTCCTGGACTTCGGGAGAAAACAAGTGAACATGGCATACTTGAATTTCTGGAAGCCTTCAGGGAAAGTCCTTGCAAAAGACTGAAGGCAACGGGAATTCAAGGAAAAATCTGGATGTGTAAAAGAAATTGACATAAGAAAAGGAAATAGTGGATGTTTGTTAGGGATTTATGTACCAAAGGGGTGCCCTAAAGCAGATGGAAGAGAGGGGTTTGGGGTGTGGTGGTGGATTTCAGGGTGTAGGGTCCAGATGGCTGAGGACATATGCAATATTGGGGCGAAGAGATGGGGATGCACAAGAGATCAAAGTTGAAGGAACAGAGTTCTTGGAGGGTTGTAGGATTGAAGGAGCTTGCATAGGGGAGCAAGGCCATAGGAGGGATTTATGCACAAAGCTGAGGTGTTGAGGGACTGGAAGCCAATGTAGCTGAGTGGGCACAAAGGATGCAAAGAAATGCCAAAAATGAAAAGAAAAACACAAAAATTTAAGCCAAGTATCAGAAATACATAGAGGGCAGAATTTTTCAGTCGGCGTGCAGGGGTGGACCCGACATGCCGATGCGTAAAATAACGCGCGATGACATCGGGCATGTGCCCCGATGTCATTGCGTTGTCTTACGATATTTCATTTGGCGGGTGTGTGCTGGAATTGGCTGCACACTGGCCGATATTTAAATGGCCTATTAAGGCCATTAAGGAAGTAATTAAAAACAAAAAAACTGCGGATGCTGGAAATCCAAAACAAAAACAGAATTACCTGGAAAAACTCAGCAGGTCTGGCAGCATCGGCGGAGAAGAAAAGAGTTGACGTTTTGAGTCCTCATGACCCTTCGACAGAACTTGCAAGTTCTGTCGAAGGGTCATGAGGACTCGAAACGTCAACTCTTTTCTTCTCCGCCGATGCTGCCAGACCTGCTGAGTTTTTCCAAGGAAGTAATTAAGGTCATTGTTGATGCTGCCCGTCCAACCTTAAGGTTGGCAGGCAGGCGAAAAGGCCAAGCAGCCTTCATGTTTTTTAGGAAACTTCATCCACGAACGGGATGAGGTTTCCTAAAGCTTTTATTAATTAAATAATTTTTTTTCTGAAACATCAAAACATGTCCCATTTCATGTGACACAGTCACATGAGGGTACATGCTTAATTAAATTTTTACTCCATTTATTTAATAATTTCAAAGGTGCTTCAACCTCCCCGAGGCAGCTCTGTGCCTCAGTGAGATTGACACGCTCTTTTGCTAGCATGTGCAGAAGAGCTCTGCCCCAGCTCTCCCTCCTATCTCCACCCGCACAGGTAGCGCTGAGTGCTACTGCTCATGTCTTACACTGGGCGGGCCTTAATTGGCCCACCCACGTAAAATGGTGGCGTGGAGCCGATCGCAGGCGGCGGTCGGCTCCACGACCACCCAGCCTGCTGACTGAAAAATTCAGGCCTATATTATGTTTATTGGGGGGATGGTGGTGTAGTGGTATTGTCACTTGACTGGTGATCCACAGATCAAGGGTAATGCTCTGGGGATCCGGTTTGAATCCTACCATGGCAGCAGAATTGGAATTAGAATTCAATAAAAAAATCTGGCATTATAAGTCTGATGATGATGAAACCATTATGGATTGTCATAAAAACCCATATGGCTCACTAATGTCCTTTAGGGAAGGAAATCTGCTGTCGTTACCTCATCTGGCCTACATGTGACTCTTAAATGGCCTAGCAAGTCACTCAGTTGGATAAAACCGCTAAAGGTCAATGAAAAGAAATGAAACCTGACAGCATCAACATAGACACCAGAAATGACAATGCAAAATCCTCTTTACTAACATCTGGGGGCTTGTACCAAAATTGGGAGAGCTGTCTCACAGACTAGTCAAGCAACAGCCTGACAGTCATACTTACAGAATCAAACCATACAGATCATGTCCCGGCACTACCATCACCTCCCTTCGGTACGTCCTGTCCCACTGGCAGGAGAGACCCGGCAGAGGTGGTGACACAGTGGTATATAGTCAGGAGGGAGTGGCTGGGAGTCTTCAACAACGACTCTGGCCCCCATGAAGTCTCATGGCAAGAGGTCAAACATAGGCAAGGAAACCTCCTGATTACCACGTACCATCCACCAATCAGCTGATGAATCAGTACTCCTCCATGTTGAACACCACTTGGAGGGCGCACTGAGGGTGGCAAGGGTGCAGAATGTACTCTGGGTAGGGGTCTTCAATGTCCATCACGAAGAGTGGCTCAGTAGCACCGCCACAGACTAAGCTGGCTGAGCCCTCATCAACCTGCCTGTCGCAGATGCATCTGTCCCTGATAGTAATCAGTAGGAGTGACCACCGCACAGTCCATGTGGAGACGAAGTCCCACATTCACATTGATACCCTCCACCATGTTGCATGGCACTACTACCGTGCTGAATGTGATAGATTTTGAACAGATCTAGCAACTCAAGATTGGGCATCCATGAGGGGCTGTGGGTCAACAGCAGCAGCGGGTCTGTACTCATCCACAATCTGTAACTTCATGGCCCAGCATATCCCCCACTCTACCATTACCCCAAACAAGGGGATCAACCCTGGCACAATGAAGAGTGCAGGAGGGCATGCCAGAAGCAGCACTAGGCATACCTACAAGCGAGGTATCAGCCTGGTGAAGCTAAAACACAGGACTGCTTTTGTGCCAAACAGCATAAGCAGCAAGTAACAGACAGAGCTAAGCGATTTCACAACCAATGGATCAGATCAGTACTGCCACAACCAGTCGTGAATGGTGGTAGTCAGTTAAACAACTCACTGGAGGAGGAGGCTCCACAAATATCCCCATCCTCAATGATGGAGGAGCCCAGCACATCAGTGCAAAAGATAAGTCTTCAGCCAATTCAATTCACACCACGTGATATCAAGAAATGGCTGAAGGCACTGGATACTGCAAAGGCTATGGACCCTGACAATATTCCTACAATAGTACTGAAGACTTGTGCTCCAGGTCTTGCCGCGCTCCTAGCCAAGTTGTTCCAGCACAGCTACAACACTGGTGCCTACCCAGCAATGTGGAAAATTTTTCAGGTATGTCCTGTACACAAAAAGCAGATCAAATCCAACCGCACCAATTACCAGTCCACTCTCGATCATCATAAAGTGATGGAAAGGGTCATCAACAGTGCTATCAGCAATAACCTGCTCGCTGATGCTCAGTTTGGGTTCTGCCAGGCCATTCAGCTTCTGACCTCATTACAGCCTTGGTTCAAGCATGGACAAAAGAGCTGAACTCCAGAGGTGAGGTGAGAGTGACTGCCCTTGACAAGGCAGCTTTTGACCGAGTGTGGCACCAAGGAGCTGTAGCAAAATCGAGTCAATGGGAATTGGCATAAACTCTCCACTGGTTGGAGTCATACCTAGCACAAAGGAAGATGGTTGTGGTTGTTGGAGGTCAGTCATCTCAGTTGCAGGACATCACTGCAGAGTTCCTCAGGGTAGTGTCCTATGCCTAACCATCTTCAGCTGCTTCACTGACTTTTCTTCCATCATAAGGTCAGAAGTGGGGATGTTTGCTAATGGTTGCATAATGTTCAGTACCATTCCCGACTCCTCAGATACTGAAGCAGTCCATGTCCAAATGCAGCACGACCTGGATAATATCCAGGCTTGGGCTGACAAGTGATAAGTAACATTCATGCCACACAAGTGCCAGGCAAAACTATCGTCCCTTAACATTCAGTGGCATTACCATTGTTGAATTCGCCACTATCAACATCGTGGGGGTTTCCATTGACCAAAAACTGAACTGGACTAGCCGTATAAATACTGTGGCTACAAGAGCAGGTCAGAGGCCAGGAATCTTGCAGTGAGTAACTCACCTCCTGACTCCCCAAAGCCTGTCCATCATCATCAAGAGTGTGATTTAATACTCTCTACTTGCCTGGATGATTGCAGCTCCAACAACACTCAAGAAGCTTAACACAATCCAGGACAAAGCAGCCCACTTGATTGGCACCCGTTCCACAAACATTCACTTCCATCACCACTGATGAATGGTGGCAGCAGTGTACCATCTACAAGATGCACTGCAGAAACTTACCAAGGCTCCTGAAGTAGCACCTTCCAAACCCATCTAATAGGACAAGGGCAGCAGATATATGGGAGCACATGGAAGTTCCCTTCCAAGCCACACACCATCCTGACTTGGAAATATATCGCCTTCACTGTCTCTGTGTCTGTATCAAAATCTTGGAACCCCCTAACAGCACTGTGGGTGTATCTACACCACATGGACTGCAGCAGTTCAAGAGGGCAGCACACCACCACCTTCTCAAAGGTAACTGGGGATGGACAATAAATGCTAGCCAGCGATGCCCACATCCCATAAATGAATAAGAAAAAAATATTGATAGCTGCAGACAAAGTATAAAACACAGGATACAAAAGACAGAATTTCCTTCTTCAGTGTCCCTGTGATTTTCCAACAGCTGCAACTTCTTTTTTTGCTTTTAGGTCCCTTAATGTTCCAGGCAAACAAAATTTTCATAGGAGTTTCCTAAGCAAACTATGTGACTAGTCATTTACAGATCAACCTTCTGCCTTGCAATACTGCCACACCATTTTTCATAAATCCTACATTATCTAGAGCCATCACACTGATGTGCTACTTCTAACATCCTCTAGAAATGTTTGATCAAATATTTATTTTGAACTAATGCTTTCCCTTTAGAATTCTACTAGTTATTCAACTCCATAACCTGCCCTAATTGCAGAAAAGCGCCAGTACCAAATTATGTGCACTTGAATGTTAAGATTTTTTAAGGAGTCCCTTCAAGAAAGATATTTATTTTTGAACATTTTCCAAACAAAAATCCTTAAATTACAAGTAATTTCCAGCAAAAGTCACACCAATAAATAGATGTCATCAGCATCTTTTCATCTGCGTTATGATGGACATTTGGCAAATCAAATCTGTTGGGGAAAGAGTACCTTTATGAATCAAACATTGTTTATTAACCTGTCAGTAAAAATGGACATATGCAAGCTCATTGTACCTTTTTCAACCAGAGTGTTTTGAGGACTGTAGATGCAAACATACTATTTTGTTACAGAAGCATTCATACCAACAGTATCTCTATGTGTCTTTATTACAGGTGTTTTAATAACAATGGCTGTTGTCTCCTATTTGATACTCTTTAATCCAATTGCTGTTTGTATAGAGTTACACACCAGGCATTCCTGAATAGAATAAATATTTAAATCATATTGCTTTCTCACATACTTTTCTTTCTTGTACATGGATTAGTCAGTGAAGTGTCATTTCACTCTTAGCCATGCTTTAAATCCAGTCCACTCCTCTCTCCCAGCTGTAAGAGTTTAGTGCTGTTAATTTGGCACTTCAAACCAATTTGCAGTGTAGCTTGCCAGCACAAATTTGCTTACAATTGGTTAAAACAATGTCAATCTTGGAGAGGCCATGAGAAGTGGAGAAATTAACACCGACGCACTCAGGATTAGATATGAAAATCCTGCCTCACCTTCAAATTCATATTCTTTTGCATCTTTTTAAACCACACCTACCTCACCCACATCCACAACTCCTCCAGCATGATTCTGGTTTCCCGGTCCTGTACACTGGAACTTCATCCCTAAACTGCTTGTAACTGCTCATTCTACTTTCAAAGGTCTAAAACACTTTTGCTTTACCACGCTTTTTCCTACTGCCCCTTCTATTTTTATTTTTGTCTTCTGCATTGTAAAGACTAAGAGAGGAACATGGCAGACATACAAGAAGCTTTTGCTGTTGAATGGAATTGTGCTAACTAGGGCAGAGTTTATAAATAAATGATTTTCCCCCCTCCCCAAAATCAGTCACTCACAGTGTATCGTCCCATCAATGGAGAAGGTTGAGGAGTTCTGGATATATATGATGGGGGACTGTCATCTTCACCCAAAAATTCTGGCACCTTTGTGGCATCGAAACATTTCTCCTTCCATCTGTTTAGTTTGGCACTAAGCATTCCATTGACCTAAAGTAAAAAAAAAAATAATGGTCATGAAATGAAAATTATAATTTAAGATAATTTTAAATCGAGAAGCACAAGGAATGGATTCTATAGCTCATGATCCATGCTGTGCACACACCTGCATCCATATATTCTAGTTACTGCCTTTTTGGAGAGGGAAATGAAATTTGAATTGTGGATGCATGATTTTTCAGTTATATCAGAAGTGGCACTCTGGGTAACTCTTATGCCCGGAGGATAATCTACCCTTGAGCTTCGTAAATCGTGAAGTGCAGCTATTTTCAGTTCCATACAGTATCATGGCTTCAAAGTTTGATCACAATGTTAGTCCATTATCATTTTATTTTTTAAAAAAGTGCACTAATTCAGCATGCTTTCAACACTTCAATCATGCAGACCTTTTCATGGTAGTTGCTCAGGTCTTGGGAAAAGCTGCAATGTTTGTCCACTAGGAAGCAGAACCGTCTCTTTTCTTCAAGTAGGGCCTCTTTGCAACCTTCAGTAATGAATCTCTGAATTTCATTTTCCCTTGTGCTGATGGTTGCTAAAAACTGGGAAAATATACACAAATATCAATTTTCTCTATTTCAAAATCAATAATAATTTTTAATCAGGTCATACCTATTGTGATTCTGGTTTCTTCCAAGATCTGTCAGGATATTTATGACAATTTTATTATAGAAAGAATTTGGAGAGTTACTTTTAATGAAGACTTCTTTTTAAAAAATGCATGATGTATTCTCATGAATTAGAAAAGAGATAGTAACTCAAATGGTAGCTGCTAATACCAATGGTTGTATTTCAGAAATTAAAGATTTCTTCCAATTAAATTGAAGAGCAATATTAAACAATCAGAAACTGGCACCTGAAAATTGAAGTGTGTGTGAGGGGCATGAGAAAAAATCTATCAGGGACAATCACAGCTGGAATATCATCTTTTTGGAACTCATTTAGGATAAAGGCAACATGATTTGCAGTCATTAGATTTAGAACAGAAATACTGCTCCAGTCACCCCTCATACATTTTACATTTTTTTTTGTTGTGATTGCAAGAAAGATTTTCAACATGGAGCATAAACAAATGCCTCTGTAAAAAAAAAAACATTTTTTCTAGTCATTGGTGGTATAACTTCCCCACTTTATTTTCAAATATACCAATTTGTACATGATTTTTACTCCTTACTCTGAAATCCATTAATAGAAAGCAATTTGAAGGCAAGGTACGTGCAGCCGAACTGTTTCCTGGTTTTATTTCAAGGACAAACAGATGACAGTGATGCAAACCTGCACCTTCTTTATAATACGGATATGTTTCCATTACCTGGAGCTGTCAAGTTATGATGAAGCTTACATTTTAGGGGAGGAGGGTAGTTATTGGAGATTAACGGTAAAAACATCACTCAAAACAGTCCAAATGCTAAACAAGAAGTGGAATTATGCCTATAAAAACTCAAACTTTATTAAAAACATGAAGTTTGATAGCATATGCAAATAAAATAGGGATTCAATGTTGCTTCCAGAGTGAATTAAACAGAGTGCCAATCTCTTGCTCATTGCTAAATAAACTAGCAGAATTCGATCAGTGTTCGATCTGAAAACCAAATCTACATTTGTTAACTAAGGAATCATGCCAAAGAAACATAAGGACTTCCACTTTATTAAAGGATAAAGACACTTCCTCATTGCAAAATAGTAGTGCTGGAATCCACGTTATTCACAAGAAATTGATATTTACACAAATCAGAATCTGTTAAAATTGGAGCTGGTCTGATAGACACTTCTTTAAAGGAAATTGGTCTGACATTTTGAAGGAACTGAAAATTTGACAGAGCTTTTGCTTGTCGTAGGTATAACAAAGACCCTCAAAGATAGAGTTGCAGTATAATAGGCTTATTTAACTATGGACTATATGAATTTGATTAAGGAACCATAGTAGCATCTTAGCAAGTAGCTATAATTAGTGTTTCATTATTATTTTTAATTCAATCTTGAGATGTGGGCGGCACTAACAAGGAAGGCAATTTTTGCCCATGCTTAATTCTCTTTGAGAAAATGTCAATGGCAAACTAGATTTACACGTTCATTATCATATTGATGAATTTTAATTGGAGAGGGCAATATGGAACTACCAAAATTGAGTTAGCATTGTTGGCAACCACATAAAAAGCTGAAAAAATGGGAAGTAAATTAATGCGAAATAAAACTGTACTCAATGCAGTCATTGATAATACTGTTCATGTAGCTTAACACACATTAAAGGTATTTTTTCAAAAATGACATTTGCTTAATTTGAGGTAATTTAAGAAGCATTCAACGTGGAGAATGATCACTTATACAATAGGTAACTTGAATGTGCCATAACGTAACGTCTTAGAGGCCTTGCGGGAAAAGGAGATGCTGGATCCTGTCGGATGGTACCCCAAGCAGACTGTCAAAGTCATTTGGCAGAATGCCTCATCGCCAGAGCTTTCCAACAAGCACCAAGATGTAGTTCGGCTGGTGGTGAGAAAGGCCATCCCCCATCAGATCCTTCCAATACGCCAGGAGTCTCACCCCCTCTGCACCTTGCCCTCGAGGTGGCTGTGGTGGGGACGAGACCGTTGTTCACCTCCTTGTGGATTGTGCCTTTGCATAGAAGGTCTGGAGAGAGATGCAGTGGTTTCTGTCGAAGCTCATCCTGAGCAGCGCGGTGACACAGGACTCTGTGCTCTACAGGCTGTTCCCAGGGGGGGACACCGAGGCAAACATCAACTGCAACTGGAGGATCATCAACTCGGTGAAAGATGCTCTTTAGTCTGCCCGAAACTTGGTCTTCCAGTGCAAAGAGTTGTCTCCAACCAAGTGTTGCAGACTGGCACATTCCAAGGTCCAGGACTATATGCTGAGAGATGCACTAAAGCTTGGGGCAGCCATCACAAAGGCGCAATGGGGAAAGGTCACTGTCTAAGACCTTTCCGCCATAGTGCACTGAGGGGCTGGGAAAGGTATAGACCCCTCGGGCTGTACGGCTCACAATGAATGTATGCATTGAATGCTAATTGTAGTATAAGTGTATTGAAGCACCTCAGAGTGCAACATGATGTATTTTGATAACTTCAATACCATTGCACTGATTGTCTGTAATGACCATATTGAAATGATTGTAATATTCATTGATTGTATTGAAGCACCTCATGATCCATGTGTAAAAGTTGAATCTGATTGCACTTTTTGTGATGGCGATTTAGAAATCTTTTGTAATTTTCTTCCCAGATGTTTTATGAATAAAGTATATTTTTCAAAAAAAAATTTGAATGTGCCATAGAAAGGTACGTAGCAAAATAAAAGCACAATTGTAGAATCTTGCATCACAGAAAGGGGCCATTCAGCCCATCATGCTTCTGCAGGCTCTTGAAAGAGATATCCAATTTAGTGCCACACCCCTGCTTTTTCCCAATAACCCTGAAAATTAGTTCTCATCAGAACCATGATAGGGTCCCCCTTATCCTCACTTATCACCCCACCAGCCTCCGCATTCAAAGGATCATCCTCCACCATTTCCGCCAACTCCAGCATGATGCCACCACCAAACACATCTTCCCTTCACCCCCCACCGCCCCGTTGGCATTCCGTAGGGCCCATTCCCTCCGGGATAGCTTGGTCTACTCCTCCATCACCCCCTAAAGCTCAACTCCCTCCCACTGCACCTTCCCATGCAACCACAGAAAATGCAACACCTGCCCCTTTACTTCCCTCCCTCCTCATCATCCAAGGGCCCAAACACTCCTTTCAAGCGAAGCAGCACCTCACTTGCACTTCGCTCAATTTAGTCTACTGCATCCACTGCTCCCAATGTAGTCTCCTCTACATTGGAGAGATCAAACGCAGGCTGGGTGACTGCTTTGCGGAACACCTTTGGTCTGTCCGCAAGCATGATCCAGATCTCCCTGTCGCTTGCCATTTCAACACCATCCTGCTCTCATGCCCACATGTCCATCCTTGGCCTGCTGCAATGTTCCAGTGAAGCTCAACACAAACTGGAGGAACAGCACCTCATCTTCCAATTAGGCACTTTACAGCCTGGACTTAACACTGAGTTCAACAACTTCAGATCATGAACACTCTCCTCCATCCCCACCCCCATTCTGACTCCCTTTTTTCTAATAGTTATATATATTTTAAAATATATTTTTCTTTTCCCATCTATTTCTATTATTATTTTTAAATTTATTTCCATCTATTGTTTTACCTCCACTTTTTAGCCTATTTCGATCCCTTCTCCCCACCCCACCCCCACAAGGGCCATCTGCTACTTGCTCATCCTGCTTTCCACCCTTAATGTCACCATTAGCACATCCCTTAGCTAATATCACTGCCGTCAACACCCCTTTGTCCTTTTGTCTATGACATCTTTGGCAATCTCTCCTTTGCCTCCACCCATCACAGGCCCTCTAACCAGCTCCACCTGTCCCACCCCACTTAAACAGCTTATATTTCACCTCATTTCTATTTCTCTTCAGTTCTGATGAAGAGTCATTCGGACTTGAAACGTTAACTCTGTTTTCCTCTCCACGTGTTATATTGCATTGGCCAAATATCTGCCCATTTCACCCATCTGTCTATCCTCCTGAAGACTGCTACTACCCTGCTCTCTATTTACCATTCTCTCAAGTTTTCTAACATTCGCAAACTGAATTTGTAGGTTCCCATACCCAAGGCCAGGTTATCTTTAAATAACAAAATAAGAAGTCCTAATGACAACCCCTGGGAAATCCCACAGCATGCCTATCTCCAGTTCGAAAAGCATCCATTCACCGCTACTTTGTCACCTAACATTCAGCCAGTTATGCACCCAAGTTACATTATCCCTTTCAAACTATTTGTTTCTATTTTCTGAATTCTTACTCTCAGTAAACAAACATTTGCCCATTTTCAAAAGAGCGGATGAAATATTTTTCTTCAAATAAAGAGTTTTTTCTCACCTGCAGGAGGAGGCCATTCAGCAATTTGTGCCAGTCGAAACTCTACAACTGGAGTGATATATTAATCTTGTTGCCTTGTTTTTTGCCCCACATCTTGTCATACTTTTCCCATTTTAATAATGGTCTCTACCTCAATAGCTACTCGCAGTAAGGCATTCAATGTTACAATAATCTCCCTGGCAAAACTTTTTTTTCTAACTTCCCCCTTCATTCTTCTAACAATCCTCAGTCTATAATAACCTTTTGTTATTCATTCATGGACCGGCAATATTATTTATTCATTATTTATCCTCTCAGAATATTGAAGTATCCATTCCATCTTTAGTTTCATGAATTCTATAAGCTCCGGCAATAAAACCCCTAATTTGTCAGAACCTGATTCCTGTATCATTTCAGTCAATCTTCACTGTACTCTTTAAAATGGTTCCATTATCCACCTGATGATGGGATGCCCATAACCTCACATGGCACTCCTCTGTGGTTCAACCCATGTTTTACATTTAATACTTCCAAGTATAAGTCTGGTTGCCTATTCATGGCTGTTAAACATGTCACCTTTTAAAAAATTGTTCTTTTATATTTCAGTGCTTTAATTGATTAACACAGATTAGGAAAAATCCCTGGTTTAATCCCTAATAGATATTGTTGGTGGAATGCAGCAGGGGTTTCTCAATCAGCCTCAGCTAGGTGCCTGAGTTAAGAAGGAGAATAAAAGTCAGTTAACTTTCCCGTGCTTGAATGTCATCCAGAAATCCTTGTTGGAAGTGTGTTTGTATGAATGTTGGTGGAGGACAAAATCAAACTCAACTGTGATGGCTCCAGCAGTTGAACTACCAGTGCTACTTACTACTGCAGTACACAAAAGGATAGTCATTTGGCCACAGTATCGTAAGAAAGATTGATTCTCGTGGGACTGCATCCAAGTGGTTGGTTTTGAGGGTGGTGAATTAGTGGAAAAGGAGGACTTCATTGTTTGGCCCTGTATTTACCAAATTTCAGCAGTCAAAGTGTGAAAAAAAACATAGTGGGGAAGAGGCAGAACTGGCCAAAGGGATCCCCTTATGATGTTCATACTTTTGTTGTTGTAGTCAGCCTATTTTTCAAACTATCTTTTTCCCTGCCAAGTCTCTGCTACACTAAACCAAGAAACAGCAAATGGCACTACGTTAAACAATGGTCAACTGTATTTAATCATGTGGCTCCTTCGTTTTACTTCAGTCTAATTATTATGTAGGGAGGGGATATTAATTTCCTGTCTTTTAGCTAGATTCTGATCCCTGCTGATAAAGTACAGTTGGTTTATCCAATTCCACTTTATCACCTACAATAATCACAGTTTGAGAAAAGTTATTTTAGCAGTGTACAAGCAGCTTAATTTTGCATCTAACCATGCCGTGGCTGACCTAGGAATGCTTGATGCCAGCACTGGGTGCATGAAAAGCAAATATTTTGTTACCACCGCTAGCATCTTTTATTTTAATGACCAAAAAAAAACACATACAAACAAAAATGACTTCAACAGCAATTGACACATGACACAGTATCTACACATTTGAAAAAAAAGGTAATAAATCGCAGATATCTCTTCAACAGGCTAAATAGTATAGGCTCAAATTTACAGTTTCAATTACTATCACTGAAAGATACATCACTCTGAATAAACTGAGGTCTTCCATCAAATCAAGGAATAAAGCCCAATTAATTGTGAAGGTAACCTAAGTTCTACATGAAAAGTGTTGAGAGTGTCTCAAACAGCTGTCAATGAACACAAGGCCTTAACTTACACCTTGTGTATGAAGTAGATCCAAGTTCAATTACAGTAAACACAAAATAAAGCATTTCACCAAAGTAATGTATTTAGTTGTTAAATATAAATTACTTGACATATACTCATTTCTTTTATTGTTCAAATATAGTTAGAAACCATTTCTCTCGCCAAAAGTGTCCAAACATTTAACAGGTTTGCGCAAGATAGAAGTCACATGGAAACTTCTTTATTTTAATTGAACACAAGCATAACGCCCCTCAGTTGAACAAAGAACAATGTGTCCAATATATTAGCCACCAGTGGCTATTTGGGAATCCAAACGTGGCTAATTGTATTTCTGGTTAACAAATAAAAATGAGTAATACACAATGTTGTTGGGGGGCTTGCACAGCATATGCATGTGTACTTTAACCTTTTTGTGCATTTGCTGGTAAAATGGTAAGACAAAAAGGAGGACAAATGACTGTCTTTTTAATCATTGAACATTTTACTTCCTTGGTTACTTGACAGACGTTTAAGTAAATATACAGATGCAAAATACATTTACCTGTATTGTGTGACTGCAGCAAAATAACAAAACAATGTGCATGGTTGAAATGATGTCATTGTAGCCACAACAGTGGCTAGTCAGCAATTTCTATTGGAAAACATGGACATAAAACAGCAATACTACCATGGTGACGGAGGAAGCCCAAGTCCCTTCTCCAGCTGAAAGAAACCCACTGGGAGTCAGAAGGATGTTTCTGAAAATAACAAACTGGATGGCGGAGTGAAAGGGGAAGGATTAAAAAAAATAAACAAGTTGCAATTGATGAAAATCAGCAAGAAATTAACTTGAATGTATATAGGACCTTTAATGTAAAGAAATACTCCAAGTCACTTACATACAAATTCGGGGGTGTAGGCCACTTGATCCCCTGAGCCTGCTCTCCATTCAATAAGATCATGGCTGATCTGAATGTAACCTCAACCCCACATTCCTGCCTACCCCCAACAACCTTTTACCCCTTGTTAATCAAGAATCTATCTAGCTCTGCCTTAAAAATATTCAAAGACTCTGCTTCCACCGCCTTTTGAGGAAGAGAGTTCCAAAGACTCTCAACCCTCAGAGAATTTCTCCTCATCTCTCTCGAAAGTGAGTGACCCCTTATTTTTAAACCGTGGCTTCAGAAAGAAGAAGAAAAATTTTAAATCTGATATGTGGGATGCAGGAAACCTGTGTAAGTCAGTGAGGATAGGGCTGAGATGGTTGATCGGGTCTTTAGGTAGAATTGAACACATGGAGCAGATTTTTTTGGGTGAGTTGCAGTCTATGGAGGGTACAAAGCCCCCAGTGAGAGCATATGTTGAGTTTGGAGGTGATAAATCAATAAAATTTTCAGCAATGGAGTGCCTGAAATAGGAACTGAGGTGGACTATGTTGTGGAGAGGGAATAGGAGATGGGGTTTAATGTTCAGTTTAAATAAAACACCAAAATTACAAACAATGTTGGTTTAGCCTAAGTGTGTATGAGGACAGGAAGGAATTACCGACAAGGGAGAAGAGTTACATTTACAAAGTATAGCTTAATTATTCTTTAACATATTTGATTTTCTCAAAATACAGCATGCTTGGTTACAGTGAATGTTATTATCCTGATTGCCAGTTGCTGAAGGAAGAATCCAAAACCAGTTTTTACTTGGGATAGATTTATTCAGAGTGAAACATTTCAGGTATATACCCCCTGACACCACTTAACATGTGTCAGTAAGTGTCTCTTTAATTTTTCTTTTTCTTTTTTTTTATTCTTTCAGCCCCACTGTGCTCAAGTAACCATCCAATCAATGCCCATCACCTGTAGGTACTTAACTTCAACTGATACAATTAAAAGTACATTCCTGTTAAAGAATTTACCTAGTAACTTAAATGATTACTAAAACAAATTGATCAGCACAGTAAAAGACAGCAAAATCCTTGAAGTGTACTGCTATGCTGACCACTCTCATACATGTTAAACAGTTGAGGAAATGGTGCTGAGCCTCCATTCACCAATGTTAGCAGTTGCAGTTTTCTCTATTCATTGTCCTTGTCTCAAAACTTCTACCTTGAATGAAGCGACGACAGGCTGTTTCAAATGATAGGAAGCAATGGTGCAATCATTGGGAACTTCTTTATATCAGTAGTAGGACCCTTGTGCTGGCAATTCCTGACAATTTACTAAATCAGCTAAAATGAACAGTGGGAAGTTGTTTACCAAAATTTGGTAAAATCTACAAAATTTATTTTGGGTTGCCCCTGGATACCAGCAATACAATCACCCACTAACAACAAACTTAAAGCAGCTATGGAGTCACCCTTTGGATCCAGTTATACTAATTTAGGAACAATTAACAACTCTTTAGTAATACATTACCCTTTTAAAGGTTGGATTGTGCAGGTGAACAATATTACAAGTTAAATAAAAACAGAAAATGATGGAAATGCTCAGCAGGTCAGACAGCACTTGTAGAAAGAGGGAGGTAGGGTTACCATTCCAGGTGTATGGAACATAGGAACAGGAGCACGCCATTCAACTCCTCAAGCATGTTCCACCATTCAATGAGATCATGACTGATAAGGCTCAAACAAAAAGGTCATCGACGTGAAATGTTAATCTACACTTTCCTCTCTCTACGGATGCTGCCTGACCACTGAGAATTTTCAACATTGTCTGTTTTTAATTTCAGATTTCCATTATTTTGCTTAATAATACAGTTCAGACAGCTGTCCTTCAACATAGGAAAGTTGCCACTCGAATGATCATTACAACCAAACTGCACTGATTACAATAAACAACTATAATTGTGTGGTTTCTGATTTCAGAAAGTAGACTTTTGATTGTCAAAGCAGGTTATCACGTCAAATCACAGGTCAAACATGGGAAAATAAACTTCCTGCCGATTACCGCCCTCCCTCAGCTGATGAATCAGTGCTCCCCCATGTTGAACACCACTTGGAGGAAGCACTGAGGATGGCAAGGGCACAGAAAGTATTCTGGGTGGGTACTTCAATATCCATCACCATGAGTGGCTCGGTAGCACCACTATTGACCAAGCTGGCCGAGTCCTAAAGGACAGAGCTGCTAGACTGGGTCTGTGGCAGGTGATGAGGGAACCAACAAGAAGGAAAAATATACTTCACCTCATCCTCACCAACCAGCCTGCCCGCCCCAGATACATGACAGTATCAGTAGGAGTGACCACCTCACGTTTGTTGTGGAGACGAAGTCCCACCTTCACACTGAGATAGCCTCCATCGTATTGTGTGGCACTACGAATGTGCTAAATGGGATAGATTTCAAACAGATCTAGCAACTCAAGACTGGGCATCCATGAAACTCTGTGGGCTATCAGAAGCAGAATTGTACTCGAACATAATCTGTAACCTCATGGCCTGACGTATCCCCCATTCCATCATCACCATCAAGACAGAGGATCAACCTTGGTTCAATGAGAGTACAGGAGGGGATGTCAGGAACAGCACCAGGCATATCTAAAAATGAGGTGTCACCCTGCTGAAGCTATAACACAGGATGACTTGTGTGCCAAACAGCACAAGCAGCAAATGATAGAGAGAGCTAAGCGATCCCACAACCAATGGATCAGATTTAAACTCTGCAGTCCTGCCACATCCAGTCATGAATAGTGGTGGACAATTAAACAACTCACTGGAGGATGAGGCTAATATCCTCATCCTCAACGAGGGGGGCGCCCAGCACATCAGTGCAAAAGATAAGACTGAAGCATTTGCTACAATCTTGAGCCAGAGGGGCTGAGTGGATGATCCATCTCGGCCTCCTCTGGAGGACACCAGCATCACAGGTACCAGTCTCCAGCCAATTCAATTCACTCCACGTGATATCAAGAAACGGCTGAAGGCACTGGATACCGCAAAAGGCTATGGGCCCTGACAATACTCCGGCAATAGTACTGAAGACGTGCTCCAGAACTTGCCATGGCCCTAGCCAAGCTACAACTATGGCATCACCGGCTATGTGGAAGATTGCGCAGGTATATCCTCTGCACAAAAAGCAAGGCAAATCAAACCCAGCCACTTATCACCCGGTCATCAGTAAAGTGATGGAAGGGGTCATCAGCAGTGCTATTAAGCGGCACTTGCTTAGCAATAACCTGCTCAATGATGCCCAGTTTGGGTTCCACCAGGGCCACTCAGCTCCTGGCCTCTTTTCAGCCTTGGTTCAAACATGGACAAAAGAGCTGAACACCCGAGGTGAGGTGAGAATGACTGCCCTTGACATCAAGGCCCCACTTGACCAATGTGGCATTGAGGAACCCTTGCAAAACTGGAGTCAAAGGGAATCAGGGGCAAAACTCTCTGCTGGTTGAAATCATACCTAGCTCAAAGGAAGATGATTGTAGTTGTTGGAGATCAGTCATCTCAGCTCCAGGACATCACTGCAGGAGTTCCTCAGGATAGTGTCCTCAGCCCAACCATCTTCAGCTGTTTCATCAATGACCTTCCTTCATAAAGGTCAGAAGTGGGGATGTTCGCTGATGATTTCACAATGTTCAGCACCAGTCATGACTCCTCAGATATTGAAGTAGTCCATGTCCAAATGCAGCAAGACTTGTACAACATCCAGGCTTGGGCTGACAAGTGGCACACAAATACCAAGCATGACCATCTCCAACAAGAGAGAATCTAACCATCGCCCCTTGATGTTCAATGGCATTACCATCACTGAATCCCCACTCTCAACATCCTGGGGGTTACCACTGACCAGAAACTGAACTGGGCCAGCCACATAAATGCTGCAGCTAGAAGAGCAGGTCAGCGGCTAAAAATCCTGTGGTGAGTAACCCACCTCCTGACTCCCCAATGCCTGTCCACCCTCTACAAGGCACAAGTCAGGAGTGTGATGGAATACTCACCACTTGCCTGAATGAGTGTAGCTTGACATTGTCCAGGACAAAGCAGCCTGCTTGATTGGCACCACTTCCACAAACATTCACTCCCTCCACCACTGATGCACAGTAGCAACAGTGTGTACCATCTACAAGAAACACTGCAGGAATTTATCGAGGCTGCTTAGAGAGCACCTTCCAAACCCACAACCACTACCATATAGAAGGACAAGGGTGGCAGATAGATAGGAATACCACCACCTGGAAGCTCGTCTCCATGTCACTCACCATCCTGACTTGGAAACATATCGCTGTTCCTTCACTGTCGCTGGGTGAAAATCCTGTACTTCTTTCCTAACAGCACTATGGCTGAACCTACACCACATGGACTGCAGCGGTTCAAGGAAGCAGCTCACCACCACTCAAAGGCAACTAGGGATGGGCAATAAATGCTGGCCCAGCCAGCAAAGCCCACATCCCATGAATTAATAAATTAAGTAGAAGGATTCCACTGCACCATTACAATACAAAATCAACACACTTTCTTTCTCTTGACCTAGAAATACTGGTACATTCTTCAATATTTATCACTGAAAAAATATACAAGATGCTAGTTTTACTCCATTTTGTAGCTTATAATAGGTCAGCCATATCCTGATGCCAACACAGATTCTTCACAAGTGGCCACCTCCTTGCTTCTCTACCTCAGGGACACTTAAATCAATATTAAATATTCACATCACTGCCCATGTTAATTATGAACTGCACATGATTTTCAGAGAAACAAATATGAAAGGTTTTGCATTGAAGAACTCAATTCTGCAAAGCAGTATTAGCTATGACCCAAAGAAGTACATGCCTCACCACCAAATCATAGTTGCACTGTTGAAAGTGAACAGATTAGATTCTGTACATTGGAAGAGATAGGTGACAGCAATGGGATAGGAATTAAACTGTCAGTTTGTACATAGAATAATAAGCTAATACCTACCTCCATTTCTTTATTTTCATATTTGTATGCATTTTTTGTTCCTTGACTTTTTCTTCTAAGTTTTTTGAGTTCTGCTTGAGACTTCTCAAGGGAATCCAATTTAGTTCTATGTTCTGTTTGGTACTTTTTAAGAGTTGCCTGTAAACAAAATTACATCAATGTGTTAATATGCAGTTTTTTGGACTCCCAAAAAACTTCAGTTGATCGGGCTATCTTGCAGAGCAATAGCAGTGAATTCTACTTGGTTTAAGATTTTACAGGGGTTCGAACCTAGGAATAATTAATGTTGGCCTAATTCACAAATCTGCTGAAATCCAGATAAGCATTAATTTAATCTTTTATAGCTATTTCCATTATGCATTCTTAGTCTTTGCTACTCTGCCTTTTTAATATTAAAATAACAACTTGCAACAAGTCCTGTTCGCCTATCACTCTGTCCTCACTGAACTGCATTCACTCCCTGTTAAGCAGTGCCTTGATTTTGAAATTTGCAACCTTGTTTTCAAATCCCTCCACAGTCTTGCATCTCCCTATCTTTTTAATCCTCTTCAGTCCCACAACTCTCAGATATCCACTCCTCTAAATCAGGCCTCTTGATCATCTCTGATTTTAATTGCTCCACCAATGGTGGCCATACCTTCAGCTCTGGACCCTAAACTCTGGGCTCTGAGACACTAAATCTCTCTGCCTCCCTACTTTTCTTTCCTCCTTTAAGGTACTTCATAAACCTACACTGTGATCATGCTTTTGGTCATCTGCCCTAAAATTTCCTTACGTACCTCAGTGTCAGATTTTGCTTTATGAAGCTCTTGTGAAACGCCTTGGGGCATTCTGTAATACTAAAATTGTTATATAAATGCAAGTTGTTATTGGAGTATTAATACAACATCTGAAAATTAAATTGAATAGCATTCCAGTGATCATGAAGTAGTTTTCATTTTTTGGGTTAAAAGTGGATACGCTGAGACAAGAATATAAAAGTGGCCATATAAAAGTGCTATGTTTTTTGTTGTCTTAGTTCTTCCTGCAAGTTCAACTACCTTAAAAACCAAAGAAAAACAGCCCCAAAAACCTCAAATTGAGACAAACACAAGTTTATATTTGTCCTCTAATGTTAATTAATCTAATCATCAAATTTTTGCTGGATTTATTTCTATGAAAATAAAATGTGCTTTGCTAAGCTATATTATGACAGCCTTGGCACCTCTGTTTAGGTATACTTGAGCTTTTATTATCCAAGACATTCTTCAGTTTTTGGCTTGTTGCAGTGGTTAATTATATGCTCAGGGAAATTATGGCTGTTTGCATCACTTTTGAATTGTCTGTAAATTGGCTGCTTGCTTGCATTCTGTAAACACACCATTAATATTTCAAACTTAAAACTAGTTGGGTGGGATTAAAGAAAGGATATGTGCTTTTGGTGTCACAAGATCCAAAACATATTGGATAAATATTCAGTATTGAGAAAGTTGAAGGACTTTTTAAAAAATAGAGGTTATATCTATATTTTGCAACAGAAGTGGCATCATCAGTAATCAAAACTTTGTACAAGTTACAGTTGTAGAATAAAAACGTTAGATACCTACATTCATGTATTTCACATCTTGATCAGTTTTTTTCTCCAATTCACTTATGATATCTTTGTGAAATTTCCTAAACTTGAAGATGAAAAATCAGAGCTTTTAATGAAAAACTACAACAGCAATAAGAAGAAAAATAAACTAACTAAACAGTGGTAACATAGCTTATAACTTAATGTAATATTTCCCCACATTCAGTAACCATTGATTTTCTAGCTAATGGTTGGACAGCAGTTGTGGGGGCTGATATTCATACAAAATCCCAAAACTGTTCTAGGCAAAATTTAAAGGAATGGCAATGTAAATTTCTCAGTAGCTTGGTTTGGAGCTTTATGGGTGACCAAAACAAAACAAATTCCCCCATACATTTTAGAGCTCCTTGAGCCCCTGAATTCTCTATTCAAAGGGTTGGTGGGCATCCTGCTTTCAGGACTCCTTTGACATCAATTTGTAACTGGGCAACAAAAGATCTACTAGTGGCTTAAAATTAATCAATCTTACTTTTCAAATGCTTGGGAAATACCTTGCATTATCTAAGCAACCTCCTACAATTAAGTTGCTGAGCGCCGGAACCCAGAGAACTGAGATCTGGGAATTATCATGCAACAGAACCAGGCTATTGCAGTTTAACTTATAAAAGTATGATAACCTTGAAGCACAAGCTTAAGTTGCAACAGAACAGTAATGCCATTTAAAATTATTTCAAAGACTGCAAAACTAAAATGTTTAATATATACGTACATTATCTTCCATATCTATGTTGATTTTCTTGTGTACTTCGGAAATCTCCATTAGGACTTGTCCTGTGGGTCAATTGGAAAATAGGTTTAAGAAGCTGCTTGTTTTTATTAAATAAGATATTTGCACATAGTATTCCCCATTGTAAGTGATCATTAATTCCAAGTCTATCTTTGGTGTTGAAAGCAGAGACAGCTACTTCCTAACCTCCATCAACTAGATCATTCAACATCAACTACTGGGTACTGCTTAAGAAAGACAATCCACATTTGCTTTTCTGTACCTATCTTTCCCCATTTGGAAGGAGCTACAGGTTATACTTAGTCTGGCTGAGATTGGGAACTAGACAGAGTATCAATATTGAATCAGTATTTTCTGACAGTCAGTAGGCTTGATTTTTAAGCCCCTAGGTGGCCAGGATTGGAGGCAGACAAGTGCTAAAAATAGCACTGCTGGCTGGCCTGCTGATTCCCTGGCTCCATCCTGCCTCCAGGCCATTTTGCTTAGGCAGGATGAGGAGGTGACGGGTAGCCGATCCACCTCATTCAGGGTGACTTAAGGCCAACTGGATTTTTCAGTTGGCTTACGGGTCTCCACAGGCAGCATGTGCCAGTTTCATTGCTTGAAATGACCTCTCAGTGGCTGACAGGCTTAGAGCCCTTGCCTACCTGCCTGGGTGCAAAAGCCATTTTTAATTTAACTTTCAAAAAGTAAGAGAAGGGGGTATCTCCATTTTGGAACACCCTCACGAACATACCTTCTATCACAGCCTGCAGCTGCTTTCAACTGAAAGGGTCTCTGATTGGCCCTCCAACTTTGAAAGCCAGCCTGCTGTCCTTAACTGGATGAGCCTGCCCTCTGGTCAGCAATTGGCTGCTCAGAGGAAAATTGCATTGAATGACTATTTCCCCACACATTGCAGGCTTCTTGATCCCTACTTGAGCTTGGTGAAGGGATTGAGGAGCCCTCAGATGAAATTCTGCCCAGTATAACTGTTCTGCCAGTTTATCTAAATGATTGTGTACATGATGATCTGAGAACATTTCGACAATTTGAAAAAAGTAGTCCTATCCAAGTGGTTTCATTTTAAATAAGTCTTAGGCTCTTGAGGCAAACAGAGCAATGGGTGTAAATGTATTTGCGAGTAACTACAGTCTAGTGTCTGGGGGTTTATGTAACAGCTTTAGTAGGTCCTGAAGAAATTTGGTTGAGGTGAAGCTTGCCTTTCAGTTGTTGAAAGGAGATAATTTGGCCTCCGTTGATAAATTGGTTTCACTTAGTAATTTCTTTTCACTCAAGACTTGGAGTTAGCTATGGTGCAAATGCCTGGAATTCTCAATTTTGCCTTACTGAGATGATGTACTGATAAGTCATGCAGGATTTCAGAGAGACGGGCCTCTTTTCAGACTGACAGTATTGTTGCTATTATTGAGATTTTCTTGGAACTTTTCAGTCTCATTAAGGGATTACAAAGGGGACAACAGTATATAGGCCAGGTGTTTTGGTGCATTCCCTGGCTACATGCAAGTTATTACTTCTGCCACTCAAGGTGGGCAAAGGTAATTTTTTTTGCCCCTGTCATTTAGTCTGTTTGTAAACAACATATCTTAAAACTAATGGAAATATTTCAACAAAACTTGGTATACCTAAGGCATGACTTAAGGAAGAACTGATGAATTTTTGGTGAAGATGCGGAAGCGGGTCCTGGAATTATTTAAAGAATCCGTTAACATTGGGAAATAGGACGAATTGACTTTAAGAATGCCCTGGGTTTTTTTAAATTTAGAATGTTGCTGATTTTTTCAGAATGCTGTGGATTGTCTCAGCTGTTGTGGTGAAATTTGTCACAGCTGTCAAAATATGAACAGAGTTTTCAAAGCTGCTTGTTGAACATGGATTGGCCTGAAGCCTCCTCAGCGAGGTAGATACACTTGAAAAAAATATTTCTTTTTTCAGCTTTGTAGTTACAGCAAATCAACCAGGCAGAGAAAAGCATCACGAAGAGCGGGGTAATTGTAATAACATTGAGTTAACACAGTGGGGAGTCTGTGGTCTACTGAGTGCCATCTTCACTTGTTATCTGTCACTACTCATCAGAAGATATATTTTCCCAACCTCCATGCAAAGTTCAACTCGACCTGTGTGACATAGGCCAGTCAGAATGGACAATGTACCAAGTGTGGTGAAGCTTTAGGGATCTTTGAAAGGCCTGGTGCCTTTTCCTGAAGTCTACTTACCCATACAGCCTTCCCACACTCCAGTAGCAGCCCTTCCAAGGTGGCAAGAACAACTGAGAAAAAGTGTTTTCCTCCGTTTGATTGGGCCCCTAAAACTCCACATAATGGAACAAACAACTCTCTAAGTACCTATGGAAGTAGAACCTTGACTAACTCCCAGGCCCAGGCAAACCTAAGGAATTCCACCAGCTAGCATGAAACTTAAAAGCTTGTAGTTCCCAGAATGGACTAACAATACAAAATTTCAATATCTCAATATATGCAAGCACTAGGCAACAAAACTGTACAGTGATTTCATGAACGCATTAATTTGTCTAAAGAATTTTTTCACGAGGCTGCAATCTTCTGCAATTTATTATGTCACATGCATATAAGAAGTTAGAGGTTCACTAGACACTCCCTAGTGCAATCTTCCCTATTTGCCTAGCAACAAACCAAGACTGTTTAGTAAACATCAAGCTTTGTCCACTGAGTAAAAAGTAGGGAGTTCCAATGAAAAGAGCTGGCAGAAGGTGAGTGATTGAAGCAACAGTGGATTATAATTATCGTACATATCTATGATTACTCATAAATGATTAATGTAACATCCCAATGAAAGAGGAGTATTGTTTGTTCAATAAATTTCCTCAATGCTTACCAGGGGAAAAATACAAAATTTCAATGATATTTTAAAGTAAATTTTACCACCTCCACAGTGATCTGCAAAGACAAAGGCTCTTGTTTCCAGGCACACCCTCCTGGTATTTACCCAAAGTTAAGTGCACCTACGTCACAACTATTACTGCAATCAATGAGGCAGCTTTAGGATATGTGGAATTTCTCCCCTTGGTGATGAGTCAAGGTTAAACAAGACCTATCTCCATTCAGATAAGGATAACAATCTTTTTAAAAAAGGTGAATATTTGTACAGCTTTTTTCCTTTTTTAGGTAATGAGACATTTTCTTATAATTTTAATTTGTACCAATGCCATAACATATTGTCTATTGTATTTTTTAACCTATTTAAAAAGTATTGGTGTCTAAGACAATCAATTCCAAAAATTTATCATATACTAAAAATCATTTAGGGAAAGTTTATCTACATTTAAATCTAAAGGAATTGGAACAACTGGGAAAATATAAGCATTTCCCAATTATATTTTAGTAGCCCCAGCCAGTTAAAATTTAAATTATCCAATTAATTATGGCATTGCTACTAAACACTGAAAGAATATTAAAGGGTAACTTTACCTTCGCTTTTTTATGATGCACATTATATTCTATTTTTAAAGAAAACTTAGTAACAAGAAATTACATAGGTACATTTATATAGCATCTTTCATGACCTTAGGTCAGTGCAAAGTGCTTTACAGTGAACAAAATACTTCTGGACTGTAGTCACTGCTCTAATTTAGGAACACGAAGACAAATTTGTGCACAAAGTTCCCATAAATGGCATCATGATAACTAGATAATCTACATTTAGTGATGTTGACTGAGGGATAAACATTGTTCAGAACACAGGATAAATCCACTGCTCTTCTTTAAAATAATGCCATTTCACATCCACCTGAGGTGGCAAACGGTTTCCCGATTTAACATCTTATCCAAAAGATTTTACCTCCAACAGTACAGCACAGCATTCCTTCAGTACTACATTGAGTGCGTCAGCCTAGACTTGCTGTGCTGAAGTCTCTGGATTGGATTTGAACCCATCAGAGGAGAGTGCTACCCACTGACCTACGGCTGATCGGTTCTCAGTTCACGGAAATTTTTTTCTTCAACACCTGGAATTAGTCCAGTCAAAAAGAAAAACAACTGCAGATATAAGTTAAAATACCCCAAAGCTTTAAGTTACACCGGAGGCTAGTTTATAGTGAGCCGCTAACATTAACAGTTGGGTTTTGTGGCAGCGCCTGAAGCTGGATTCCTAAACTTGGTTTTACCAACTGCTACTTCCATCAATATTCCAATACTTGAAAGGATATAACTACTGTTTCTAATCTGTCAAATGTTCACCAAAGAACAAAAAAATTGGAAGCATAAGCCAGTTAAGAGGGTTAATGCATAAACTAAGTTATAAAGATCACTGAGATAAAGACAAAAAACTGCGGATGCTGGAAATCCAAAACAAAAACAGAATTACCTGGAAAAACTCAGCAGGTCTGGCAGCATCGGCGGAGAAGAAAAGAGTTGACGTTTCGAGTCCTCATGACCCTTCGACAGAACTAGGTAAATCCCAGGAAGGGGTGAAATATAAGCTGGTTTAAGGTGTTCGGGGGGGGGGGGGGGGTTTGGGTGGGGGGAGAGAAGTGGAGGGGGGTGGTGTGGTTGTAGGCAAAAGCAGTGATAGAAGCAGATCATCAAAAGATGTCACAGAGAGCAGAACAAAAGAACACATAGGTGTTGAAGTTGGTGATATTATCTAAATGAATGTGCTAATTAAGAATATGTTTCCAGAAACATGATAGGGTCCCCCTTGTCCTCACTTATCACCCCACCAGCCTCCGCATTCAAAGGATCATCCTCCGCCATTTCCGCCAACTCCAGCATGATGCCACTACCAAACACATCTTCCCTTCACCTCCACTGTCGGCATTCCGTAGGGATCGTTCCCTCCGGGACACCCTGGTCCACTCCTCCATCACCCCCTACTCCCCAACCCCCACCTATGGCACCACCCCATGCCCACGCAAAAGATGTAACACCTGTCCCTTCACTTCCTCTCTCCTCACCGTCCAAGGGCCCAAACACTCCTTTCAAGTGAAGCAACATTTCACTTGCATTTCCCCCAACTTAGTCTACTGCATTCGTTGCTCCCAATGCGGTGCGGTCTCCTCTACATTGGAGAGACCAAACGTAAACTGGGCGACCGCTTTGCAGAACACCTGCGGTCTGTCCGCAAGAATGACCCAAACCTCCCTGTCGCTTGCCATTTTAACACTCCACCCTGCTCTCTTGCCCACATGTCTGTCCTTGGCTTGCTGCATTGTTCCAGTGAAGCTCAACGCAAACTGGAGGAACAACACCTCATCTTCCGACTAGGCACTTTACAGCCTTCCGGACTGAATATTGAATTCAGCAACTTTAGGTCTTGACCTCCCTCCTCCATCCCCACCCCCTTTCTGTTTCTTCCCCTTTCCTTTTATTTTTTTTTTCAATAAATTATACAGATTCTTCTTTTTCCCACCTATTTCCATTATTTTTAAATATTTTAAAATCTTTTATGCTCCCCCCACCCCCACTAGAGCTATACCTTGAGTGCCCAACCATCCATTCTTAATTAGCACATTCGTTTAGATAATATCACCAACTTCGACACCTATGTGTTCTTTTGTTCTGCTGTCCGTGACATCTTTTGATGATCTGCTGCTATCACTGCTTTTGCCTGCAACCACACCACCCCCCTCCAATTCTCTCCCCCCCGCCCCCCACCCCCACCCCCACCACCTTAAACCAGCTTATATTTCACCCCTTCCTGGGATTTACCTAGTTCTGTCGAAGGGTCATGAGGACTCGAAACGTCAACTCTTAATTTAATCATGTAAATCTCTAAGCAGAAAACAGAATGCTTCCTTTCACATTGAAAATTTTCCCCTTCAGTTAGATAGTCTAGATAAGCAGAAGTCAGTATCAATACTCACCATTTTTTAAAGTCATTACAATTTTAACATGATAATTTTTAGACCACCTTGCACAAACAGTTGTAAATTTCAAACTCCTACTCAGTTTCTAACTAGTCTCATTGTATAACTGCATTCCTAAAAGATGTGATTTAAAGACTCAGTTGACAAGCAGAGAAATTGGCTTGCTGTCAATTTAGGGTTTGCTTTCACTGTGCCACAATTATGTGAAAATTGAGCTGTGTGGGGGTGGGAGAGGAGGAGAGGGAAGAGGAGGAGGATATATTACATTAGTGCAGGGAATGAAACATATGAATTAGGAGCAGGAGTAGGCCATTTGGCTCCTTGAGCCTGCTCCGCCATTCAAGAAGATCATGGCTGATCAAATTTGAACCTCAACTTCACATTCCTGCCTATTTCTGATAACCTTTCATCCCCTTGTTTATAAAACACCCAAATTCTTTAAATATCCATTAAGTTAATCATCACAAGTAATCTCTTTAGGCTGTCACAAAGTTAAGAAATCCTGTGATGGGTTACTTGCTTTGTAATTCCTACAAATAGCAAGTAGATTGATTTCAATGTTTAATATCTTTATGGGGGTAAAATGGAAGGCACAAATCAGATGTTAAAATATACTCTGGGGTAATGCATCGTAACGGCCCTATCATTAAATACTTTCACACAAAGATGACCAGCGACAGAGAAAGCAGGCTTTCTCTGATGTCTAGATATTATAGATTCTAACAAATAGCGTATTCCTACAGTCAATCTTAATAATGCTATAAAGATGGTCCAACCAGAAAGCCATCATCTGGGCAAAGTGTTTTAATTTAAAAGCTAAATACTGCGGACGCTGGAAATCTAGAACAAAAACAAAAATACCTGGAAAAACTCAGCAGGTCTGACAGCATCTGGGGAGAGGAACACAGTTAACATTTTGAGTCCGAATGACTCTTCATCCGAACTAAGGAAAAATAGAAAAGAGGTGAAATATAAGCTGGTTTAAAGGCCGGGGCTAGGGGGTGGGGGGGGGTGTGTGTGTGTGTGTGTGTGTGTGTGTGTGTGTGTGTGTGTGTGTGTGTGTGTGTGTGTGTGTGTGTGTGTGTGTGTGTGTGTGTGTGTGTGTGTGTGTGTGTGTGTGTGTGTGTGTGTGTGTGGTGGTGGTACAGGTAGAGCTGGATAGAGGGTCAATGATAGGTGGAGATTGCCGAAAGATGTCATAGACAAAAGAACAGAGAGGTGTTTGACGGTTCTGATATTATCTAAGGAATGTGCCAATGGTGACATTAATGGTAGAAAGCAGGACAAGCAAGGTACAGATAGCCCTAGTGAGGGTGGGGGGGGGGGCGGGGTTGGGAAATCGAAATAGGCTAAAAGGTAGAGATAAAACAATGGATGGAAATAAATTTAAAAATAATGGAAGTAGCTGGGAAAAGAAAGATATATATAAATTATTGGAAAAGGGGGGGATCAGAAAGGGAGTGGGGATGGAGGAGAGAGTTCACGATCTAAAGTTGTTGAACTCAATATTCAGTCCGGAAGGTTGTAAAGTGCCTTGTCGGAAGATGAGGTGCTGTTCCTCCAGTTTGCCTTGAGCTTCACTGGAACATTGCAGCAGGCCAAGGACGGACATGTGGGCATGAGAGCAGGGTGGTGTGTTGAAATGGCAAGCGACAGGGAAGTCTGGGTCATGCTTGCGGACAGACCAAAGGTGTTCCGCAAAGCGGTCACCCACTCTGCGTTTGGTCTCTCCAATGTATAGGAAACCGCATTGGGAGCAACAAATGCAGTAGACTAAATTGAGGGAAGTGCAAGTGAAATGCTGCCTCACTGGCCCTCTGTCCAGCTCTACCTGTCCCACTCCCCCTTAAACCAGCTTATATTTCACCTCTTTTCTATTTTTCCTTAGTTCTGATGAAAAGTCATTCGGACTCGAAACGTTAACTGTGTTTTAATTTTAAGTTTGATTATGAGGATACTCTCCGATAAATACTTGAAAGGAATGGCCATTGAAAGGTTTTATCCTGGATTTTTAAAAAATTCTCTTTTAATACCAATATTACTAAATGAAAGATGGCAAAAGTCCTGTGTGCCTATCATCTGTACTTGCTGACCTACACTGGCTCCCAGTCAAACAACTTGAATTTAAATTTTCATTCTTGTTTTCGAATCCATCCATGCCCTCACCTTGCCCTCACCTTCTCCCCCCCCCACCCCCCCACCCCCAAGTGTAGCCCTTTAATCTTCCCAGATATCTGTGCTTTTCTAATTCTGACCTTTTTAACCAAATTTAATCGCTCCACCATTGATGGCCACACTTTCAGTTGCCTAGGCTTGAATAACCTCCCTGCACCTCCATACCTTGCTTTCCTCCTTTAAAACATTCCTTCAAACCTCTTTGGCCAAACTTTTGGTCATCTGACCTAATATCTCCTTATGTGGCTCAGTGTCATATTTTGTTTTCTTATGCTGCTGTGAAGTACCTTGGGATATTTTACTACTTTAAAGGAGTTTTATAAATATAAATATTCAAGAAGAGAAACGAGTCCAATAATACAGGAGTCTCCTTGCTGCCTATCACAGGAAAGATCATTGCAAGGATCCTCCTCAATTGCCTCCTCCCAGTGGTTGAACAGCTCCTTCCAGAGTCACAACACAGTTTTGGCCCATCCAGAGACACCATAGACATGATCCTCACTGCACAGTAAATCCAAGGGACAGCACCAACTGCTGTACATGGCCTTTGCAACCTCATTAAAACCACTGTCAACTGTGAAGTCTTATGGCTTGGCCTCCTCAAATTTGGCTGCCCTCAGGAATTTGTCACAATCCTCCACCTACTCCACCATGACATGCAAGCCATGATCCTCACCAGAACCACCACAGGCCCTACCTCAGTGAATATTGAGGTCAAACAAGAATGTATCATCACACCAACCCTCTACCTTCCTGTAGCAATATTGCAACTCACCTACAGCAAATTACTCACAGGCATGGAGATAGTTTACAGATCATACAGGAAACTGTTCAATCTATGCCACCTTCAATGCAAAACCAAAATCACTCCAACTTCAGTCACTGAGCTTCAGTATGCAGATGATTGTTGTGTGCACTCACTCAGAAACTGAGCTCCTGGTCATTGTCAACTAATTCGCTGAAGCATATGAGAAAATTGGCCTTTCACTGAACATCCGGAAAACTAAGCTCCATGGGGTGGGACATGTCATTCATATGCCTGATAACAGACTCCTGAAGCAACTGTTCTACTTGGAACTTAGTTGCGGCAGGCAGGAGATTCCCAGGAGGATAACTTTAGGGATGTCTTCAAAGCATTTCTGAAGAGGCCAATCATCCCTGCAGACTCATGAGTGTCCCTGGCTTGTGACCATCCAAAATGGAAAAGGCACCGAACACATTGAGAGACTTCATTGGGAACATGCAGAAGCGAAGTCAAGACATTGGAGAGGGTGCACAAATCTCTCGACAACTCATCTGCCCGACCCTCCAAGCACTACCTGTCCGCATGTGGTGGAGTTTGCTGATGGCGTATTGGACTTATTAGCCATCTCTGAGCTCAATGACCAGAATGGAAGCCAGTCATTTTTGATCCTGAGGGACTAAACCAAGAAGATGGATATACAAATAAGTTGCTATTGTTTTGCTTGTTTAAAGTTTAACCCTTCAGGACTGATAATTCATGGCGAAAATGAGAAACAAAAATATATTGCTTGGGCAAAACAAATGACGACTATAATAAAGAGATTTTACTGGAGAGCTACTCTATTATATTACATCTAATTGAATTGTGGATATTTAATCTTTAAAGAGTAGCTTGTTTGCTGGATAAATAAGTCTTTAAAAAAGATTTGCAGATTTTACAAGGGTATTCTGACTCACTAATTATACAATAGAAATTAAGTAATTCCTATGATTAGGAAGCCCTACTCAAATAAACTTTGATCATATCCTGCAAACAGAGGGAGTAACATTATGGAATGAGCACACTAAATGTGCATAACCTCCAGCGAGATTATACATTAAAGAAAAATCAGATTAATAAACTATAAAAGTTAGACCATTGGTAACATATGGAACACCAAGCAGTAACAACATAGAGAAATAAGCACAGGTTCACCATCCATGTAAATCTGACTGAACAATCTTCAACAGAAGAATTTCCTTATAGTTATGGTAAGGCTATTGCCAGTAATATTTTAATCAATAAAATGTTTTGCTGATAAATGAATATTGAGTAACACTATCACCATGTCCCAGCTTTCTGATTGATTCCTGATAAGAAAAGGAAAGATAATACCACCTGGCTAGCATGGACCAATCAGATTCCTGACTCATAAGGAAATAAACCAGTCACACAAGTCCAACTCATGGAATCCATCCAGCTCTATTGAGGCTCCTTCACTATCAGTAAACAATACCACAAGGAACTTAATAAGTGAAAAGAACTGTCCAAAGAGGTTCTTATTATGCTTAATTTGGCAGTAAAATATGAAACTAATTTTTCAACAAACAATTCAGAAATAATTGATCTGATTATTTTGTTTGTAAAATAAAGGCAGAAATGTGAAATATTGACCTGGTGGTTACGGTTGTTCTATTAAGTTGTCTTTCACCATTATCCAGGATGAACAGCAAATACCAAGTGCTTATATATAAAAGATTGAAATTTATTTTCGATATAGCTGAACTACCAGAGATGTGTAAATGAGCTAACGCTATCACCAGTTATGTATGAGGAGAATAACTAGCCTACAGCAATAACAATAAGTTACCTAACTGTAGTCATGAGTTGAATACTTTGAAACCAAATTGTTGCCTATTTTAGAAGGAGCTTGTTAGGGGCTGGGGAAATCTGGCAAAGTAATTTAAGTTTTGATTGGAGCAAAACACAATGCGCCAACTGCTTAGTGTCTGTCAGTGCTAGCATGTCACCTCTGAACCAGAAGGTCAAGGGTTTGTGTCCCATTCTAGAGTCTTGACAACAAAATCCATTTGCGCACAATCAAGACCCACAAACAGCAATGAGATACATGATCAGATAATCTCTTTTTAGCAGTCTTGGTTGAGTGGCAAATGCTGGCCAGGGCACCAGCAGAATAGTACTGCTATTCTTTGGGACTTTTTATATATACTTGAATAGGCAGGGTCTTGGTTTAATGCTTCATCTGAAGGGCAACATCCCTAACAGTAGAGCACTTCTCAGGATTGCACTGAAGTGCCATCCAGGATAATGTGTTAAAGACTCTGAAAATGGGGATTGAACACATGGGCCAGGATTTCCTGGTCGGCGAGTGGGGGGTGGGGACTGCTCGCTGACGTGTAAAATGATGCGCAGTGACGTCAGGCGGAACTCCCGACGTCATCGCGCCCCATTTAAATTTTCAGGTAGGCGGGGGCTCAGCAGAATCAGCTGTGCGCCTGCCGACCTGTCAATGGCCAATTCAGACCATTGACAGAGTCATTAAACTAATTAATGGACCTGCCCATCAAACCTTAAGATTGGCAGGCAGGCCAGGAGCCCTGGTGGGCATTAGAAAAGGCATGAAACTTCATCCACGTGTAGGCTGAGGTTTCATGTAGGTTTTAAAAAAATGTAATTAAATTGCATGTAAAAATTATGGATATGTTCCAACTCATGTGACAATGTCACATGTGAGGGGGCATGTCAGGGTTTTTTTTTCTCTGTTTTTCAGATTTTTAATTGTACAGGTGATCTCCCTGAGGCAGCACTTAGCCTCAGGGAGATGAGTGTGCTCTTTTGTGCGCCCACGTAAAATGTTGGCACGCTCTTCAACTTCCCCCCGACAGGGGGAAAATTTTGCCCATGAACTTTTGACTCAATGTTGGAAATATACGGTAGGTCTGTCAAGGGTTGAAGATTTGCATTTTCCTTTCTTTAAAAAAATCTTACATTTATTTTGGATATCCAGAAATGTTTGTTGTTAATAACTTAGGTTGCAATATTTACTATTATAATTATATGCCATTATAAAGTGTAGGGCAAAAAAAAAAGTCTTAAAATATCTACCCTATTAGTCATCTCTCAGCAGATTAGATGAATTGGGTAGGGCCCATAATAAAGCATATTGTATGTGTTATGTGAAAAGAATCTATCCTGTATTTTCCAATTAAATGAACTCACAATACTATCAAAAACATACCGGGTTTTTACTTTCAGATTTTCATGCAAATATAGATTTCCCCTGCATAATTTCTCTACTGTCTTCAAAGTATAACCAAGATTTCATATATAAAAATTCTTTTGCACTTTACCCTGAGCCCACCACAAATTTAAACTTTACATATGTGACCTGAGGTGCCATGGTACATAAACTTTCAGCCCTTATTTTAAAGTATGCTTCATATGGTGCAGTTCATTTATTTTATCTGAAGGTAGTTGGGAATTACTTTGTTAATACTGCAGCGTAGGTGCTATTTCTTAAAAAGCAATACATCAAAAAACATATTGCTGTTTGTTGATTCTGTTCAATACTAGTGCTCATTATTGAGTATTCTTTTTGAAATATTACCGTGGAATAACTGGAAGTTGCTTATGTTTGTCTGAAAGCACATAATGTATCTGAAACAGAAATACAAACATGCATGATTACTAGCCAACAATTTAATTCAGTTCAAATGTTGTAAACACCTAGAGCGAAATTCAGTTTATTACAGTTATTTGGACCATGAGATTAGATTACAACCTTGAAACATTCCCTCTTATCATTTATAACAGTTTCCACTACACAGGGGACCTTATTTCATCAGTTTTCCTCCTAGTACCAATGACTATCAGTGTTCGCTATGTCCTTGATGTGCAATGAAGCTCACACAAGATTAATAAATGTGACATGACCACTGAAGGCTTGAAAGTGATCTGCAGTGGATTACTCGACAATTCTGTGTCCAATATGTGTCACATAGTAATAAATAGTGAATTGTGCCCTCAAAGATGAGAGAGCACTTAGCAGGCTAATTATATAGAAAAGGAAAAATAGCTTTAGACTGTCAAAATCTAAATATGAAACATTTGCAATTGGGACAAGAAAATATTCCTTTTAGAGTATAAAAATAGCATGGAATGAGTGAAGATCTTTTTGTAATAAGATTTTTCATTCCATAGACAGCATGCTCTTAGTTCCACTATGAACTCTACTGAACCCTTTTACATAGAACCCATTTGGACTGATTACTCTTATGTGGTGTTTATAATCCACAATAGTCCCCTCCCATTCAAACTACCTCATCTCAGCCTTTCAGCATCTTTCTACTCTCTTTTATCTCATGTACTCAAAAATATTTGCCTCAACCACTTCCTGTGGTAGTGAATACCATTTTATATGGCACCATGCTGATTAATCTCCCGAGAAAGTTCTGTGAGGTTGTTCCTGCTTTCCTCCCACAAAGGAAAATACACTGAGACACACCAAACGCTTCAGAATAATTAAGCTTTATATCATCATTATCCAGCCTACAGAGCCTTCTATAGAAAAATCGCATAATTTTAGTTCAGGAACCATCATGATTCACATGTCATTTCATAAAACGTTAACAGCACTAAAGCAGGCCATTTCACCTAACAGATTGGCACAGGTGCTTTTCTCTGCTAGTCACTAAATCTAAACCCTTTCTCCTGCTTGTTCCGATCCTTTAGTTTTATTTGGCAAGATATTCCATAATCTAACCACCAAAATAATTAATTAATCTCTATCCTCTCCTTGAATTCTTTTTGTGATCAGCTTGGGTGTTGATGTTTACATTGTCTAACTGTTGCATAACACACAAGAATCAGGGATAATTGGAGGCACAACACCAATGATGCTGTTCAACTAATATAGGTGCTAATTAGAAAATGTCTCCTTCAAAATTCAACTCTTTATTTAAATAAAGGATTGAAAGTACAGTAAGACTCCCCTTTGCTCCTGTTTAATGCACTTGCTGTAGTTCCATTTAGAAACTAGGTACAATGTGTATGTTCAGACAAAATAATCCAAATTTAAATAACAGTATCACAGCTCTGGATAAAAATCCAGTCAGGAATTCACCGCAATGATGCTTAGTGACAAATGCCACTAGCCACACCATCCTCCAGTGACAAGTTCATATCACAATTTGCTGGTCAAGATAATTTCAATGTGTTGCAGTGAACGTAACAGCAACTCAGAAGTAGTACAGAAAATGGATATGTCTGCAACAGTGGGAAAAGTATTCTCTCCTAAAACAGCTCACCTCAAATTTCAGCCATAGTACACCGAGAGGCTGGAAACTCTAAATCCCCTCGGTTGTATGCTTGACATGGAATGTATATTGTAAATATCAAGAGTACTGAAACTGTATTGAGGCACCTCAGAGTAGGACATGCTGTTTGGAGAAAAGTTGAATTTTATTGCACTTTCTGTATAGATTTTGGGAAAAAATGGTTGCAAAGGAAATGCTTTCTGTAACAATTAACACAGTTAAACTAATTACCTGATAAATAGCAATGCAATGCATATTTTAAATTCAACGGCCCAGAATTTGTTACAAAATAATCTTGCATGGTTTTTTTTTAACATCTTGCATGGTTTTAACAGTATATGCAGGTCACAACGATTTATTGAAAACAGGTGAAATGCAGCAACAGAAATCAATGCAACTGCCAATCACTGGATACAATATAAAGAGTAAATAGAGTCATACAGCATACAGCACAGAGAAAGGTAACTTAATAATAACAAACTGCCTAGGGGATGGGATGCATCTGAGTACACATGATTGACCAAAGGCAAAAACTGAGTGAAGCTGAACTACTGAAGTCAAGACAAGCACAGCCTCACGATTCTTTAAAATCAGTTTAAATCAGATTTGTCTAATCAACAACGCTGTTAAGGTCCTGGACAGTTTTCCAAAGTGGAAAGTGTTTTCAAGGCCAATAAAATTGCAAAGAAGTGATGTAAATATTATACAATTAAATTATTAATTTAAGGTGTTGAGCATTTTGTTGGGCTACTGTTTATAATCAGCAGTGTGAAAACAATGTCATCCCTTCCTGTGCTTATACTAACTAAAATCCCGAGTGAGCCGTCTCAAACATGAGCTGACCGATACTGAAACAGCAGTCAGCACAGGGGGATTCCAACCCCGCCACCACCCCACATCAGACCTGTTAATCTGGAAGATAAATAATTACTTTTTTTAATCAGTGCCTTCAGTCCAATTGAATGGATCACACATATGGTCTTAATATTTGAGCCAGTTTATTCAAATTAAGGTTTATTTACAGTATTAATGCTCTGCATTTCAAAACCAAAATATTCATGACTTTTCCTGTTCCTGTGATTATACCAAGAATATTGAGACCTCTCATGAGATTCATTAATCATCTAAAGCACAGTAATGATCACACTAACATTCACTCAGCAAACTTGGTCTGAGCTAAGTACTGTACCTGGTACAGAGGGATCTGGGGGTTCATCTTTGAAGGTGACAGGATTGAGAAAGTAGTTAGCAAAGCATTTGGGATTTGGGTTTCATTAAAAGAGGTTCAAAAGCAAAGAGGTTATGCTTAACCTTTATAAAGCTCTGGTTAGGCTATAACTATAGTATTTTGTCACCGCACTTTAGGGAGGGTCTGAGAGTCCTTGAGAGGGTGCAGAGGAGATTTACCAGAATGGTTCCAGGGATATGGGATTTTAGCTATAAGATTAGGTAGGAGAAGCTGGGGTTGTTCTCCTTAGAGCTTGAGGGGTGATGTAATGGTGGTGCATAAGATTTTGGCAAGTTTAGATCAGATACACAAAGTAGTAGTTCCCATTAGCTGATGGCGCAAGGACAAGGTGATGCAGATTTAAAGTTTTGGGCAAGAAATGCAGGGGGATGAAGAGCGTTTTTTATGCAGCAAGTGCTAAGACCTGCAGCTTGCTGCCTTGTTGTAAGGGTGGTGGAAGCGGAGATGATCAATGATTTCCAAAGAAAACAGGATAGGCACCTGGAGGAAATAAACTTGCAGAGCAATGGGGATAGAATGGAGGAACAGGACGGACAGGATTGCACTACAGAGAGCCGGCAAGGACTTGATGGGCCAAATAGCCTCCTCCTGTGCCAAAATGACTGACTGATTTTAGTGGGAAGCAGAGCTATGATAATTAGCTGTTCAACTTTATCAACAAGAGTCTGTGAAGCAGTGCAAATTTTCAAATTGTGGAATGGTGTAGATAGTGCCATAATTTCCTGGAATTTCTGAATCATAATAATGGTGTACACCACAGATGCAACATGAACATGAACAATTTTATGGCAAATTCAGGCCCAGCAAGTCTTTCGGAAAACCTGAAATGCTCAGGTAAAAATTTTGTTGAAAGCATTTAAAAGGGCACATAAGGAAATTCAACAGTTAAACATGTCATTGTGAAATGTACTTTTTTTTTTGTTTTGGTTAAGCCCTTAATTCTACACGTGTGAAATTTTAATTACCAAAGAAAAAATGGGAAATGAAGAAATGGCATGCAATTTTTTTAAAAAGCATCAAGCGTTCTAATTTTTTAATCACAATCCAGGAGCTCCTGTTTGGAGTTGGGGGTGTGTGTAGATACATGGACATTGAGGGAAGGTAACCATAATCTTGGCTGCTAATGCCTCTATAAAAACCTGCTTTCATCAATTTTTTTACTTGAGCATTTCAGGTTTTCCCCAAAAGCTTAGACTTACTGGGCTTGGATTTGCTGTAAAATTGCACCATGTTAATGGTGTATCTATGGTATATATCATTATTATGGTGCAGAAATTTGAGGAAATTACAGCGTGAGTGACTTACATCACTACATACGCAATGCCATAACTTGGGAATTTTGCTTCACTTCACAGACTCATTTTCCATGGAAATTAGACCCCTGGCATGCATCAAGGTGATTAGGTGTAGACATATATGACTGAATCTTGAGGAGAGGTAAAAGGAGAACTTTTTAAAATTCATTCATTAGATGTGGACGTCAATGACTAGGCCAGCATTTATTGCCCATTCCTAATTGCCTTTGAAGTGGTTGTGGTGAGCTGCCTCCTTGAACGACTGAAGTCCGTGTATTGTGTATGTACACCCACAGTGCTGTCAGAGAGTGAGTTCCAGGATTTTGACCCAGCGACAGTGAAGGAACAGTGATATATTTCCAAGTCAGGGTGGTGAGTGGCTTGGAGGGAAACTTCCAGGTGATGGTGTTCCCATGAGTCTGCTACACTTGTCCTTCTAGATGGTAGTGGTTGTGGGTCTGGAAGGTCTAAGGAGTCTTGGGCCAGAATCTTCGGGTTGGCAAGCGGTGGCGGGCCCCGCTCACCAACACAAAATGACACGTGGTGATGTCGGGCGTGCGTCCCGATGTCATCGTGCATCATTCAGATCTTCAATTCGGCGGAAGCGCATCGGAGTTGGCTGCATGCCCACCGGACTGTCAAAGGCTTACTAAGACCATTTAAAAACTAATTAAAGTTATTAACTGAGCTGCCCATTCAACATTAAGGTTGGCAGGCAGGCGAAGAGTCCAGGCGGCCTTCACATTTCTCATGAAACCTCATTCATGGGCGGGATGAGGTTTCATGAAGGGTTATAAATCAAATAAATTTTTAAATTAAAGTTCATTGATATGTTCCAGCTCATGTGACACTATTACACGAGAGGACGTCTTAAATTTTTTTTTCTCTTTATTAAAATTTTTGAAAATCAAACTAACACTCCTGAGGCAGCTCTGTGCCTCAGAGATTTCTGCGCTCTTTCACGTGCATGCGCAAAAGAACGCAGGCCCCAACTCAGCCTACTCCCCCTGCCCACGTAAAATGGTGGTATGCAGCAGATCATGGGCAGCGATTGGCCACACACCCGCTTGCGCCCGCTCCCGCTCAGCACCACCGATGGGAAGAAAATTCTCCCCTTGGTAAATTCCTTCAGTGCATCTTGCAGATAGTACACACTGCTGCCACTGTGTGTCGATGATGGAGGGAGTGAATGCTTGTGGATGGGGTGCCATTTAAGTGAGCTGCTTTGTCCTGGATGGTGTCAAGCTTCGAGTGTTGTTGGAGCTGCACTCATCCAGGCAAGTGGAGAGTATTCCATCACAGTCCTGACCTGTGCCTTGTGGATGGTGGACAGGCATTGGGGAGTCAGGGGGTGAGTTACTTACTGCAAGATTCCTAGCCTCTGCCCTGCTCTTGTAGCCACAGTATTTATATGTCTAGGTCAGTACAGTTTCTGGCCTGAGGGAAAACAGACAGATAGTATACTCCAATCTCATTATATTTTAGTGGATAAAATCCAATTTCACAAGTCTAGTCAGACATTTTTTTTCCAACAGTGAGGTTTCCGACAGATCTAAGTACAAAGTTTTCATTTATTACAAGAAACAATTACAAGGAATCACTTTGCTGTAGCCAAGTTGTAATATAGCCATATATGACAAGCTGAACTATTTGTCTGTAAGGTATTGCATCCACAATAATTTCCTCTTACCTTGATGAATCACCCTGATTTTCATATTTCCTATTCTATACACCTTTGGTAAATATCATTATAACAACATAAATTTAAGGCGGCTATTTCAGAAACAATTATGTTGCAGACTATTACATTTAAGTTTCCAGAATACACAATTTTCCATGCATCAAAATTTAAATAGTCAGTTTGCATTTTACTAAAACATTTCTCAATCCCTGGATTATATGCTATTCAAAACTTAAATTTCATTGAAATATTTATTTCAGCACAGCACTTTATGTTCATTCAAATGAGCCTCTAGGTGAACTGGTGTCACCATAGCTTTCAATTTCCTATTTATATGACTGAAAGTCAGGTCAGTGTTGATGTAGGAATATGTTGATGTAGTGTTGTATGTCATATAAGGGGTTAATTCTAAGTGTGATATGCTAATAAGACAGTATACATCATAGGAAGTGATGCAGTGTCTCATGATCTTGCTCTCTCGTACAATCTTGTGGTGTGATGTAGCTCAGAGTAAGACATGTTCCAATAAAGTTGAAGTTTCCTTACCTCAGCAGGCTCTGTAAATATTCTGTGTTAGCACAATGAGACCAAGGATATTAAATTGTGGCAGTATGTGAAAGAACAAGTATGGAAAAATCTCTGTCATTACTGGAAAGCTTTGAACAGGTTGCAGGTCTCAATCAGGCAGAACATGGCTGAATTGGCCCTGAAGATTTGCCAGGTATCACACTACATTGGGCCTCGTGGCAAGCAGGTCAATACACTATTATATGTGATGGATAGCTGGCAGATGATAGCCTAGTCAGGCAAGGGATTGACGAAGAGAAAGCTACATACAACGAAGTAATTAAAGCACTCGATGCCTACTTCAATCTGCAAAAGAATACCATTGTCAAGCGGGCTAAATTTAACAAGTGTACCCAATGACAAGGGGAAAGTATTGATACATTTATAAACAATCTGTGTAGTTTTGGAGATCTGTGAATATGGCAGTTTAAAAGATGAACCAATCAGGAACAGAACTGTTGCCAGAGTCTTGGGTGAAGCATTGTCTGACCACTTGCAGTTGAGAGATAATTTAACCTTAACAAAGTCAATTCAACTGATTAGACAAGTTGAGGTCAAGAAGTAAAATCAATTGGTGATTCAGGTCGACAGGGAGAACCATATCCCAAAAACAACTGACTAAATGGAATATGTTAAATTTAAAACCAGCGAAGTGGCCATTCAAAAGCAGGTGGGGGAAGGAGATATTTGCGACATATAGAATCCCAGGCCTTTGATATTCGACAATGGACTGCAGCTTGCCAATAAATACTTTAAAAAGCTCACGGCATTGTATGGATTTGTCCAAACGACCAGATCACCAAGATAGCCTCAAGCCAATGGTGAGGCTGAAACAGGAGTGCATACAGTGAAAGCATTGCTGAAGAAGAACAATGACATCCAACTTGCACTTTTGAGCTATTGTTCAACTTCATTCCAACATGATTTAGCGTCATGTGAACTCCTAATGGGAAGATGACCGAGAACTGAACTCCCCACTCTCCCACACACACTCATACCACAAGTGCAAGCTAATGGCTTGGACAAAGTGAGGGATAAAGTAAGTATCATTCCAGTCAGATGTGGAGCTATGACAAATGTCACAAAGCACATGACCTGCCAGACCTCTAACCAAGGGAGGCAGTTTGGATCAGAGGCCAAGCTCCTTATGGATAAGTGGCTGAACAGATACAACATCAACAGTCCTACCTCATTCAGACTGAAAACAGTACAATGAGACAGAACAGATGTGCACTATTTGCCACACAAAAGCAACCTCCTGCACAATCAAAGCAGTCATCCACCCAAATGGACAAATCAGAGATGCTGTGTTCATAGAGAGATCTATATTATTGAACCCAATTTACCAATTCTTCTGCTCAGCAAAGCCTGAGAGAGCACATGCAAGGCTCAAATCCCCAACCTCCTCCAAGGACCTGTTAAGGTCGACTAATAAATCCACCACAGCAGTTTTCTCTTTTAAAAAAATGGAAGCTAGAGAGTGGGGTTAGATGTAGCATAATGGAGAGAATCAGAGACTTAATGGAAGATGTAGCATAAGGGGTTAATTCTAACTGATATGCTAAGGAGACAGTATACAGCTTAGGAAGTGATGCAGTATCTCATGATCTTGCGCTCTCTTGTACAACCTTGTGCTGAGATGTAGCTCACTAAGGTGTATTCCAATAAAGTTTGTTTTCCTTATCTCAGCAGGTTCTGTAAATACTGTGTTTGCACAACGAGACCAAGGATATTATACGATAGAGTCCCTACAAATCAACAAGGTTGCAGAACCAGAGGCTGTCATCCTGTCAACTGATTACTCAATAATCTATTGAGGACTGGCTATCAGCATATCAAGGTTTCTATCATTAGGTTTCCTAAGATGAGCAATGCTGATATTTCGTGTTCATGCCTTTGGCACCTCCATTTCAAAGCAGTGTGTTGACTGATTCAACACAAAAACATCATGAGATTTGTTGGTTTATATTTAAAAGATCAACTATCACTTATAAAGAGGAAATCTTCAATCCTGGATGGCTAGCTGGCTGGCAGAAAGGGTGGGTAAACCAACTGGAAGTTGCAATTGGAGGCCCAGTCCATTGCAGTAACCAGGGCTCACTTAAATGCTGTGCCCCCCAAATGGGCATCCAGAATTAGCTTGCTTTGGATTAGTGCAATACCCCAGCTTCCAAACTATCCTATCGCAGCAGTGGCTTTGGGGGACACAGAAGTAAGGCTATGGGGTAAGAAGCTCAGGACAGCTCTGACTCAAACAGTTGCATGGCATCTGAAGGACCATTCCTGCAAAGATTCTTCACAAAAAATAAAGGCTGGCAACCAAAAGCGTGGGTGGGAACTCTGCTTCTGGTTTGACAGCTTCTGCTGAGCAGTATATTCCCGATGGATGCTCTGCTCTAGAGGCCATAAAAATGGCTTTGGGATCCTATCTACAAAATACCGTTAATATAAATATAAATTCATAAATGAAAGTCACATGGACACATTAGCTACCCAGCTTTAAGGTAGTGGTAGGATGGAAATGAATAAATGGACAGCTTTGATTTCCACGAAAAGTTACAGACCTGAAACATTAACTTTTTTCTCTCCTCACCGATGCTACCTGGACTGCTGAGTGTTTCCAGCATTTTGTTTTAATTTCAGATTTCCAGCATCTGGAGCATTTTGCTTTTGATTTCAACTCCTCTACTGCCTGGAGTACACCAGACCAGCAAGATAAAAATCACCTCTGAAATTTTGTTGTAGATTTATCGCCAGCAAATGAAGCTGAACTAAAGGGTCTCGGATGTAGTTTCTTTTAACATATTTCCTTATATCCAGTTCACGTCTGGTCACAGACACTGGCCAGCAGTTTTCCATTGCAATCTCCGACCCCCACTAATTTTCTTGCTGCACTCTTTTTCTCTCCTGATGATAGTAACTTTTGCCGGGGTCTAGTTCCACTGATGCTGGCAGCCTCCAGTAGCTGACGCAAATAATGCCTGCAAACGGTTCAAGTAGTGGACAGGGGCCAGCTATTCAATATTGGGATCATCGCAATACCCAGTACTCAAAAAAAACCTATTATAATTGGAATTTCTGGATTGCAGTCAAGAACAAGACCTTACCCCTTAATTTTATTCCTGGCTTTTGCTGAGATCAGTTTTTTTCAGTAGAGACCATGAATTTTATCTGGGACCTTCTTTTCTGCACAACTTACTACCAAATTATGCACAGGCATGGTGGCATCATTCTATTCTATGATAACCAAGTAATGCCTTTATTCATGAAACAATAAGGGGAGCATTATACATGAAATAGAATAATTTCCAATTTACTCATATAAACTGCCTCATCTTCCTTCAGAGGAAAATCCATTAAAGTTGGTCCCACCTCCACAGAACTGCATGCGTCTCAGCTGCCAGTGGAATCAGAAAAACAACGATCATGTAGCAATTCAAAATTCAGACTACAACTGCTCCATCTAGGCTGACACTTTAGTGCAGTAGTGAACAAGTGCTGCACTGTCAAAGGTGCCACCTTTTGGCTGAGACATTCAATCTAGGCTCCGTCTGCCCTCTCAGTGAACATAAAAATTCCCACAGTACTTTATGAAAAAGGGCAGGTTATTGTGACCAATATTTCTCTCTTAACTGACATTACTAAAAATAACAGATTACCTGGTCACATATCTTGTTGTTTATAAGATTTTACCATGCATAAATAAGTTGCTGCATATTCCAACATTACATCAGTGACTAAACTTCAAGACTACTTAATTAGCTGTAAAGTTATTTGGGAAATCATGAGGCAAAAGGTACTAGATAAATACAAGGTTTTTTCCTCTTTGGCTGCAGACAATTTTACCTATCAACCCACGTTTAGGCCTCTAAAGCTGTTTTTAAAACTTCAGTGGTCTATATGGAAAATCACCAGTCACTCATTTCAACTTTCAAACAATTGCACATGACGCTTGTGCACGCGAAATTATTTTTTGCAACAGCGCTTGTGAATCCATTCCAAAATGCAAAAGGAGTGGAGTTCATGACAACAGCTGCCTTGCGGAGTTGCTTCCTGAAATAATCTTGCAATACAAAGACAGCGATAGACAGTTTGCTCAGGTATTTATGTTGCTGATAGTCTGCATACAATGTGAGAAAAATCACACTTCAGTGTTTGCAATGAGGCACAAGGCATATTAACAAAACAAGAAAAAGCAAACAATGGCTTTAACTTGAGTTATGTCACTGTGAAAACGTAATTCTCAAGTGTTCAGGCTAATATTGTAGAATATTCAAGACAAGTGAAAGGCAATGGGAGTGAAGATGTGTAGTGCCATGTTGCAGTGAACAGCTAAGTGATGCTATAATATTTGCAATTACCTAATAGGCACTGCAAACAAAAATAAACTTTAAAAACCTAATTAACAACCAAAATAAAATTGGGTGCGTTTTTTATTCTTTCATGGAAAGTGAAGGTTACTAGCAAGGCCAGCATCTGTGGCTGATCAAAGAGTGCCCTCAAAAAGATGGTGGTGAGCTGCCTTCTTAAACTGCTGCAGTCCATCTGGTGTAGGTACACCTTCAGTGCTGTTAGGAAGGGGGTTCCAGGTTTTTGACCCAGTGATAATGAAAGAACAGCAATATAGTTCCAATTCAGGATGGTTTGTAGCTTGGAGGATGACTTGCAGCTGGTGGTGTTCCCATGCATCTGCTGCCCTTGTTCTTCTAACGGTAGAGGTCGCAAATTTGGAAGATGCTGTTGAAGGAATTTTGGTGAGTTGCTGCAGTGCATCCTGTTTATGGTACACACTTCTGCCAGTGTGTGTTGGTGATGGAGGGATCAAATGTTTAAGGTGGTGGAGGGGTGTCAATCAAGTGGGCTGCTTTGTCCTGGATAGTGTTGAGCTTTTGAGTGTTGTTGGAGGTGTACTCGTTGGGCAGTATTCCACCAGACTCCTGACTTGTGTTTTGTAGATGGTGGACAGACTTTTGGGAATTATACACTGCAGAATTCCCAGCCCGACCTGCTCTTGTAACCATAGCATCATGGACAGGATTTATGCCCTCTCTTACTGCCTGTAATCAGTATGTTTTGTATGGAAAGAAGTGTGCCCTTTCTTAGCCTTGGAGTATCCCAATTAAATAATTCAGCAGAAAGCTTTTGAGAGTTTAAAATAAATAAGGTTATTTAATCTCTCACTTACCATGAATTAACGCAACGTCACAGACTTGGTCTCATGTGCATGCTTACACACACAAACAAACATTGTTTACAGACAGTGTACTTTTATAGATTACAGTTAATTCAGTCTCTGATTTATGATTTCCACTCTCCTAAATGGCAAGCCTGTGGTTTCTTGAATAGATTTGATGATTTAAAACTGAAGTGATGGTCTTGTGAAGCGAAGGATTCACAGATGGTTATCAGGCTTCTTGTAGCTGAAAATCTGGAAGGTTGATTCTCAGGTGAACTTTGAAACTGGAACAGGTTAAGTACTTTGGCTGCTTGGTGACTTGCAGCTGATTTCAGAGTCTGGTTCTCATATTGGCTGATGATTGATGGTTTTGATGGGTCCTAGGATAATAAGGGTGTAGTCCCTGAGACCAGCTTCAATCACGGGTGCTGGATTAATACCTCTGAGGCACACCCAGTCTAAGTTTGGATGGAGTAGGGCAACATGTTATAATGGGGACTTGACAGTGGCCATTGAGTTTTGATCTTCCCTTTTGTCCAGTATGAAACATGGAAACAGGCAGTCTGGAAACTCCATGATCTTTAGGTGTTGGCCCATCCTTAAACAATGAGATGTGTGAATTCCACAAATGGCTGTGAGTTACCCTCACCTATTTCCACACTTGATTACGTATTCACCAGACACCTATACTGTTGGTAGTCCAAATGCTAAAAGTCGCATGACTTGCAGCAGACATCTTAGCAGTTTGTTTCTGTTCAATTTTTAAAAGTATTGTCTGAAAGTACATAATATGACATGCTGGCACCAAGCATGGCAACAGTATTTATATGCTGGTCCAGTTAAGTTTCTGGTCAATGGTAATCATAGGATTTTGATGGTGGGGCATCTAGCAGCGGTAATGGTTCCTCTCTTGCCTGCCATCTGCTCTAGGGATTGTGGTAACCATCTGAGTGGTTGGCTGGTCTGTAACAAAAGCAGAAGAGCCTGTTCTGCAAAGAGAGAAGGCAATTCAGAACTGAAGTCCTAGTCAAGAGAATCCTTCTTGGAGTTCTCGGGAACTTGCAGTTCTGTATAATTTATGACAGTAGTTGTCTTGACATCTTCTGCCATTTTGAGGAGATTCAGCGCTACACAGGCATCTCTGCTCAAGAGAGAAAAAGACTGGTTATGGATGATGCACATCAGCTCAAAGATTTGTTTGCCACCATACCTTAATGGTTCCAGAATCATGCCTATAACTGGAAGTCGGATTCAAGCAGGCCCATAAATTGCTATGTTGGTTGCTTGTAGCCAGAAGTCTCTTCGTCCAATAGGACTATAACACTGACTTCCATGCCCAATTTAAAGTTTGTGGGATGGCCATAACTGAGATGTCCACATTCCAGAACAAAAGTCCAGGATTTTTGACCTCACCCAAGAAGCATGATTGTCTCTCCTCTTGGTGTGTTATCTTGACCTCTTGAATCCTCTTGGGATTTTCTGTGTGTTTTGGCATTGCACAGCTTCCCAAAGTGTACTATTCAGTTATATTGAAAGCATTGGGCTGAAATTGCCAGGCATTGATCACACCTGTGGGGACGCATTGCTCCCCAGCGCTGGCATGGTCGCTCTCCTGGTCAGTTAGGGTATTGTTTCTCTTAGCCTGAAGTGTCCCTGTTTCTCTGCTGTTTCACTGACTAGACAGTAGGGTTTACTTTGTACCATGGTTTGCTTTCTTCCTTAATATGGATCTGTGCTGCAAACAGATTTCAGGTTGCTTGCAAATCTGGATGACTTTCTCATGGGATGGATCTTCCTTCGCTTTAAAAATGTTTGAGAGCGTGTCGTCTGCCACTCCTACAGCTATTCCATCCCTGATTAGCTCAGATTTCAAATCATTGTAATCACAGCCTTCAGCCATTCTAAACAGCTCAGTAATGAAAGAGCGGACAGGTTCTCCTGGCTGCATTAATTAAATTGAGCCCTTTCAAGGATGTTGTTACTTCGGAGGTTAAAATAAGCATCAAATGATTTTAAAACTTCATCAAATTTTTCAGATGATTCATTAATTCCTTGTCTAGCTATTGTATTGCCCACTATTGAGCCTAATGAATAAAGCAATGCGTTAACTTGTACAGCTCCTATCTTTTTATCCCGACCCAAAGCAATCATATATTTAAAGAACCTCTTTCTCCAGAGTCCCCAATTTTGAGATTGATCTTGGACTTGGATAAGTCCAAAATGATCTGAAAGAGTGGGTTTCTGATCAATGGTTAAAATTTTTAAATTGCAGGTTCAGTTTTGAGAGATTTCTGAAAATCCAAGATGGTACCTCTGTACCCTTCTTCACAAAGGGTTTTCCCACTTTTGCCAGTTTTGGCAGGCTCCAGCAATAATTGTGTTCGTGATCTCAGTGTTAATGTTTTTTCAACAAAGGCTGTCTGGATTGACTGGTTTGACTATTCCCCACTTCAGATCAATGTTCTCAGGTCTTTAAAGTGTCAAATCCCAGCTTTTCACAGAATCTTTATAGTGCAGATGGCAACCATCTGGCCCATCAAGTCTGCACTGGTTCTCTGAAAGAGCATTCCACCCCGTCCCTTATCCTGGTAACCTTGCACATTCTCTTTCCTAATAGCCATCCAATTTGTTTTTGAATACCTCGATCAAACCTGCCTCCACCACCCTCTCAGTAAGTTCATTCCAGACTCCAGCCAGACTCTGGGTGAAAAAAAATTTCATCACATTACTTTTATTCCTTTTGCCAATTATTTTTAATCTGTCCTCCAGTTCTTGATGCTCCCTTGAGTGGGAACTGTTTTTCACTATTTACCCTGTCCATACCCTTCAGGATCTTGAATACCTCTATCAAGTCTCCTTAGCCATCTTTTCTCCAAGGAAAACAGTCCCATCCTCTCCAATCTATCCTCATAGCTACAGTTCTTTATCCTTAGAATCATTCTTGTGAATCTCCTCTGTACTCTCTCCAATGCCTTCACATCCTTCCTCAGGAATGGTACCCAGAACTTGAAAAGAGTTGACATTTCGAGTCCTCATGACCCTTCGACAGAACTTGAGTGAATCCAAGAAAGGGGTTTTCACCCCTTTCTTGGATTTACTCAAGCTCTGTCGAAGGGTCATGAGGACTCGAAACGTCAACTCTTTTCTTCTCCACCGATGCTGCCAGATGTGCTGAGTTTTTCCAGGTAATTCTGTTTTTGTTTTGGATTTCCAGCATCCGCAGTTTTTTTGTTTTTAACCCAGAACTTGATGCAATACTCCAGATGAGGCCTAACTGGTATCTTATGCAAATTCAACATGACCTCTTTACTCATGTGCTCAATGTCCCTATATGCTTTATTGACTGCTCTTTCAACATGCCCTTCAATAACTTATGTTCATTCACACCGAGGTTCCTTTGTTCCCGCACCTCCTTTAGAGTTTCTCCCTTTATTTTATATGGTCTCTCCATATTCTTTCTGCCAAACCTCACATTTCTCTGCACTGAACTTCATCTGCCACTTGTCTACCCAATCCACCAACATGTTTATGTTCTTTTGAAATTCAAGGCTATCCTCATCACAGTTGATAACATGTCCAATTTTGAAATCATGCCCTGACCAGCAAAGTCTAGATCATTAATGTATCAGGGAAAGGAAGGGTGCCAGCACTGACTCCTGGGGAACTCCACTACAAACCTTCCTCCATTCTGAAAAAATTCATTACTCTTCGTTTACTGTCACTCAGCCAATTTCTTATCCAAGTGCCTATTCTCCCTTTTATTCCATGAGCTAGAATTTTGCTCGGTTGTGTGGCATTGTACCAAATGCCTTTTGAAAATCCACATTAACAGTGTTGTCCTTATCAAACTTTTCTGTTACCTCCTCAAAAAATCCAGCAAGTTAGTTAAACATGATTTTCTCTTAACAAATCCATGCTGGTTTTCCTTAAATATCCTGCACTTGTTTCAGTGGCCCCAGAAGTTTGATTTTGCCCCCAGAAGTTTCCCTACCACTGAAGTCAAATTGACTGGTCTGTAGTTGCTGCCTTTATTTTTGCAGCCGTTTTTTGAACAAGAGTGTAACATTCACAATTCTCCAGTTCTCTCGCACCACCCCTGTGTCTAAGGAAGACTGGAAGATTATCACTAGTGCCTCTGCAATTTCCACTCTCTGCAATTTCTCACTTCCCTCAGTGCCCTTGGATGTATATCATCCAATCCTGGTACCTTGACAATTTTAAGTAAAGATAGCCTTTCTAAGACCACTCCTCCTCAATTGTAAATTCTCCCAGTGTACCAGTTACCTCCTCTCTCACCTCAGCCTAGGTTGCACATTCTTCATTTGTAAAGACAGATGCAAAGTACTCATTTAATACCTCTGCTATTTCTCCTGCCTCCATGTGCAAGTCCCCTTTTTTGTAAATCCCTAATCGCCCGACTCTTTCTTTTCTCGCCCTTTTATTATTTATACACTTATAAAAGACCTTGGGATTCCCTGTTACATTAGCTGCCATGATCCTTTCACGCTCTCTCCTTGCTTTTATTAGTTTTTTCACTTCCCCTCTGGTCCTGCTATATTCAGCCCGATTCTCCATTGTATTTTCTACCCGACATCTGTTGCACTCGCACTTCTTCCTTTTCATCTTCACCCCTATCTGGCTCATCATCCAGGGCACTCTGGATTTATTTGTCCTACCATTCCCTTTCAAAGGCATATACCTTGACATGCTTGCCATAGTTTTTCTTTCAAGGTAGCCCATTGTTTAGCCACTACCTTTTCTGCCAACATTTGATTCCAACTCACCCAACTCAGATGCATTCTCATCCCATCGAAGTTGGCTTCCCACATGTTAATTATCCCTGCTCTGGATTGTTCCTTGTCCTTTTCCATGGCCAATCTAAACCTTATGATACAATGGTCACTGTTCTCTCTACCAGTGTACTTCTTGGCTGTGGTGTAACCACCTCTCTAAACACACTAACTATGTAATCCTCAGCCTTGCAGATGGACCACAGTGACTCCAGCCACCGCTCAAGTTCTACAAACCGGAACTCAAGTTTCTGCAGCTGGTGATAGTTCCCGCAGATGTAGTCATTGAGGGCACTTGGTGCCTACGCAACGTCCCACATCCCATGGATGCACATTCCACATGGCTGAGCTGCATTTACATATCTTAAACTTTATAGAAGGTGTTTGTTACAGTATGGTATAATAAAATAACTCACCTGTCACTCGCCAATCACCTCCTCCATGCTGAGTCTGGAAAGGCCTACACTTACATACCAATCAACTTATGGGACTCCTGTGATGTCACTTATTGATTTTATCTGTAAACTCCTAGCTCTCTCTCTCCGCTGTTTTATGGGTTCTCTCTGCAAACTCCTGCTGCTTTATGGGCTCTGTTATGTTGTTTAGAAAGTTTAATTACTCTCTTAATAAATTTAAAATAATTCCTTTGTATACTACACTTCTTTCCCCCATGCATCAAATTACCATGTGAACCTAATTCACTGCTCACTCAGTCTTCTTCTCACTCAGGCATAGTCACCTGTCTCTTCACATATCCCTACTGATGCAATCTAGGTATTGAAGCTGGACTTCCATGGGTTCCAATGGAGTCTTCTGCTGCAGTGAGGAATTTAATTTCTGCCTTCAGCTTCCAAGTTTTCCTTTGGAGCTTTTCTCTGGCTATTTCCTTTACACCTTCACTTCTAGAGCTTTTCTTCAGGTCAGAATGCTCCTTTTATTTTTTCTTCAGTTTTCCAGAATCTTAATTTTCTTCTGCTGTCTCTGCAAAGTTCTGAGATATTCCATTCACTGCCACCATGTTGTAAGGTGTCGGGCACGGTTAGGTGGGTCTTATTAATGTATTTGTAGTCTTAGGTAGTTCAACAACAAGTATTTATACATAGATATACATAGATACAGTAAAGGTCCAAATTAGGAGCAATGCTTGCTCCTACACACGGCTGTGTCCAATACTACATTGACCCCTAGGTGAAGGTCATGTGTTCTCTTATATCACTGTGGGCGGTACTGTACTCAATCCCACCTTTATCCACCAGACCCTTATACTACAGGTATGACTCCAACCAGTGGAGAGTTTTCCCAGATTCCCATCGACTTCAGTTTTGATTAGTCTCCTTGATGCCACACTCAGTCAAATGCTGCCTTGATGCTTAGGGCAATTACTCCCATCTCACCTGTGGAATTCAGCTTGTTTATCCATATTTGGAACAAGGCTATACTGAGGTCAGGAGTCAAGTGACCCTGGGGGAACCCTACTGAGCATTGGTAATAGGTTATTGCTATATAAGTGCTGATACCTTTGATTACTTTGCTGATGACTGAGAGTAGTCTGAAAGGGTGGCAATTGGCTAGATTGGATTTTTGCTGCTTTTTATGACAGGACATTCATGGGAAACATTCCACTGTTGGGTAGATGCTGTTGTTGTAGCTGTCCCAGTATAGCTTGGATGTGGAGCTGATGACTGAGAGTAGTCTGAAAGGGTGGCAATTGGCTAGATTGGATTTTTGCTGCTTTTTATGACAGGACATTCATGGGAAACATTCCACTGTTGGGTAGATGCTGTTGTTGTAGCTGTCCCAGTATAGCTTGGATGTGGAGCTTTGTAAAAAAAAAATTGGTACACCACTGGAAATAAATTTTCTTGTTTTAAAATCCAATCAGCAAACAGAGATTTAGTAATGGAATTGGAATCCTAACCATTCCAGGTAATTGCATTTAATGGGTGGGGAAAGGCTAGCCATTGGCAGAGATAAAAACAAAAAACTGCGGATGCTGGAAATCCAAAACAAAAACAGAATTACCTGGAAAAACTCAGCAGGTCCGGCAGCATCGGCGGAGAAGAAAAGAGTTGACGTTTCGAGTCCTCATGACCCTTCGACAGAACTCTGTTCTGTCGAAGGGTCATGAGGACTCGAAACGTCAATTCTTTTCTTCTCCGCCGATGCTGCCGGACCTGCTGAGTTTTTCCAGGTAATTCTGTTTTTGTTTTAGCCATTGGCAGACCTGGCAAGAGATATAGCAGTGAAATTCCAGTCAGGGTGGCAAGGTATCAGTAGGCCTCAGTGTCTACTTTCACCTTTTGGGCTGGGATTCATGTAGGATAGGAAGCCGAGAGCAAAAGAAAATAAGACAGCACATAAAAGCGCGAGATTGATTTCATTGCTATGTACATTCTGCATCCACCTACTAAAATTCACTGTGTGGCTCATGAATAGTAAGGAACCACTTGGAATAGATAATGGAAAATTAGAGACAGAAAGAAAGCAAGAGTCTGTGCCTTCAGGAACCAAAGGGAAGGCTAGGAAATTTGAAAAATAGAATCAGTATTTTCTGAGTTATGTTATGTAAACTTTAATAGTTCTTGGTCTGCACTGATGCCTCCTTATATTTTGAACTGATAGAACTTGCAGAGTATTTTTTAATTGATAAAAATAGTGAACAAATCAGGATTGTCTATCTAGACTTGAATACTTTTCTCTATAGATTTTAATCAGAACTGGAAGATTTCAACTAAACCCTGCCTACTACTAAATACACTTGTAGGTAGATGAACTACCAAAGTCAGCTACAGCTTACCATAAAACCATCCATAAAAAAATTATGCTTCACAATGTAAACATTTAATTGCATTTTGAAAGACTGAATACACCATAACACTTGCCCTAAAACAATCCAATGTATATTATTGACTCTTGTTTCATTCTACAAGCACTCGTGGAAATTGTGCCACATACTACATTGCTTACTTTTTTCCAGTAATTCTTCAAGCTGCTGTGATGTTAATCTGTAACTATGTTTTTGAAGTTTGGTACAAAGATTATAAATAGTGATTAAAGAACCTATTAATTGATTTGAAGAGCAGAGTCAATAACTGAGGGAACATTCCTTCCCTAACCAACACCACAAAGCAAAAATTAACTGGTCATTCATTACAATGTTATTTGAAGGATCAGTTAAAACTGTCTCCTGGCTTGCCTGCATCATAACACTTTCATTTTAAAATAAATTGAAAGTATGTGACCAAGATGTTCCTGACTTAAGATACTTTACAAATGTGACTCATTCTTTTATCTCCCAGCAAAGAAAGTTTATATGTGGATTGAGATACATAATGCACCCACTGGTTCACATGCACCTTACCTAGCTCTTTGGAGACTGGTGACTGAGAACTCAGCTCTCCTAATTTTGAAATGCCATCAAAGTATGTCTTGCCTGCAGCCACCATAGCTGTTAAAATAAGCAGAAAATAATATTTTAACAAACTGTAGTTATTGGTTTAGAACACATTAGTTACAATATTCTTATTTTGTTCTAAGAGAAAACACCAAGTAACTGTAAATCAAAACTGGAATCATATCAAATAGACTGTTGTATTCAGGTAACTCACTTTTGCATGTTCCATGGTTACTGGTAACAATATTTTACACCCTTTTCTACCTCTCCACATTCCAAGAGTAAAGGTGTAAGTGAATCTGACTAGGTTGGTCAAAACGGATAAAAAACCAGCTTTGAAAACCTGTTAGAAATAGGAATAGCAAAATATCCATAGTATTTCACTTGAGTTGCTCATGTGTTATGCTCTTATGATGTGTTTTTCTGAAAGCTTTTGGATATCTGTCCTAATACCTCCCTATCTGGCTCGGTACATTTTCATTTGATAATACCCCTGTGAAGTGCCTTGGGATGTTTTGTGTTAAAAGTGCTATATAAATGCAAGCTGTTGTAGTATCAAAGTTGCACTATTTGCATTCTTTTGTTATGTACTAAATTATAGCACGGTACATTATCAATTCAAGAACCAGAGTTCCTAGAGTTTGTTTTAAAGAGGTTAAATTCAGAAAACAAAGCTTAACTGTTTTCTTGAATTATTACTGTTCAGTAATAATGTAAAAATAGAAAACCAGTTGATGCAGCATTTAAATTAAAATTTCTTATAGTTTTCTTTAAAAAGCACGTGAAATGGTACAATTATCACCCTTTCCAATCACAATTAATAAGGTAACACATCCATCAGATCATCTGGAAGTAAAATTGGAACATAAATTGATAAAGATCAGAGCAAATTCCTTTGACCAAGGCAAATCTCAAATTTCTCTGCATGTTTTCTATTAAGGCCATTTGGCAACTTATTTTAAACAATACGAAAAGGAAATGTCAATTTTTAAGGGCTGGGTCCCCTTTTAGGCCGACTGGGACTAGAATAATTATTGTCCAAGAGTTTATAAGAATTTAAACAAGAGTTTTTAACTGTATGGTATAATCTAGAGCCTGTAGACTTAATTGGATAGTTTCCCTATGGACTAATAATATTGTGAAAAAGTATTATTGAAAGAAATTTAAAATTAAGCCTGTCTAAAATTTCCAATCTTTAAAGTATGTCATTTATTATGTTTTTTTAAAAATTAAGTCCAGTTTTCTAATTTTGTCCAACAATGACAGCATTAAACCTAGTTTGAAATTTTCAGACTTTTTCCCTAGGTTTTCACTGCAGCTCAATTATAATTGGGAAGGGACTTTTCAAACATTAGCAAGATTAACTCCTGAGAGCAAACTACAAGAATTAAAATGTCTCCTTTGGCAACAGCCAGGAAGAGTAGTTTACATCTCCTTCAACCATGAGAAGTGCTAGCTTCTTTCAAGCACAGCCAATTAGGATTAGATATTCCTTGAACCAATGATTGTACAGTTTAAATGCAGGGTAGAAGTCCATTTCTGTTTTAGGTAGCAGAGTACACAATCTATTTGATGCTAGGATCCTATCTTGCACCCTTCAGCGGAAGGGAGAAATGAATCAACAATGAATCAACTATTTGCACCTTTCTGCAATGAATCTGGATGAGCTCACATTCAAAATCAAGCCACAGTTACTCTATTTGTGATTTTTATGCCAGAAAATTAGTTCCGGTAAACTATCTCTATCACCTTTGGAACATAAAATAATTTCTGATCCTGTGTCCCAAGCCAGCACAGTAGAGAGAAAACATAACCAGTCCCCATGACTTTCTGGGTGCAGTTACACAACAGGTTTTATGTTGATGTGAAGCAGTCTCAGATTTGTATCAATGCTATGTAAATTGGGTGTTAAAGCTTGAATTGCATTTAAGTGAAAATCCAAGGAGTCTCATTTCACTTTGTACCAGTGTAAGTCAGGCCCTGGCTCTAGATTCAAACTAAGTTTGTTATAGCTGTAAAATTGATGCAAAGCAAAACCTCCGTAGTTGTAGCATAAATGCACCATTGATAACTCTCCAATTCAGTGCTAAAATCCAGTCTTGGTCACTAAAACTGGAATAATACCACTATTAACAAAGAGAGAAGTTTTTCATTCCAACTATGTAAATATAATTAAACTTGTCATGGAAGCAAGGCAACACCATTTGATCTATTTGTTCCTTAATAAAATGCCACCATTCTGTCAAATTTCACAAGATCAAGTTTAATCCCAGGTAATTTACTGGATTAAAATGCATTATATTAATAAACTTCAATTAACTCAGATTTACAAGATTTGAGGAGAGCTACACATTAGATTACTCATACTGACCAACTGCCAATGCTAAGCTTTCCCAAAGAAGTATATTAGTTTGTCCATGTAAATACTTGGTCAGACGTCAGAATACCTTGTTCAGATTTGGTCTCTCCACATGAGTGGGTGATGGTAAGGCTTTGGAAAAGTGTGGACAGGAGGGTCACAAGATTCATTCCTAGCTTGTAGCATCTTAGTTATGAACAGGGACTACAGGAACTGGGACTCAAAGCTTCAGGGAAGCATTGGTTTAGGTGTGATCCGATCGAGGTAATAGGATGTTGAAGGGAATGAATCACGTTCGAGTAAGAAAGAAAGACTGGCACTGTTATAGTGTTTTTCACAGCTATTGGGTATCTTAAAGTGCTTTACAGCTAATGAAGTTCTTTTGAAGTGTAGTCACTGTTGTAATGTAGGAAATGCAGCCACCAACTTGCACACAGCAAGCTTGCACAACAATATTGTGATAACAACCAGGTGATCTGTTTTAGTGATGTTGGTTGGGGGATAGATATTGGCCAGGACACCAGGAATAATTCCCCTGCTTATCTTTGAAATAGCATCTTGGGATCTTTTACACCACCTCAGAGAGCAGATGGGGCCTCAGTTTAATATCTCATCCGAAAGACATCACTTCCAGCAGTGTATTACTCCCTCAGTACTGCATTGAATTGTCAGCCTAAACTCAAGTGCTCAAGTTCTGGAATGGGACTCGAACCCACAATGTTTCGTGCCAGAGGCAAGAATGCTATCAACTGAGCCACAGGTAAATGGTTTGTTTCAAGTAAATAGGTTAGGGAGGACCAGGGGTCACAAATTTAAGTTCTTTAAAGCCAGAATTTAGGTTAGATCTCAGGAGGTGTTTTCCCAGAGAATAGTGGACCTCTGGAACAGACTGCCAGCTTGTATGGCATTCATTTAATTGCTGAATTCCATCAAGTGAGAACTGGACCTGTTCCTAGCTGGGGCAGAGATCACCTTGTATAAAAGGTAGGCACTGCATAGCATTATCTGTGCCAGAGTGATTTCCTTGACGAGTTTTGATTACTTAAGCAGCATTTGAGGGAGGAGCACCAGAGCGGTGACCTCAGGGCACAGAATAACTGAAGCCAAAACTGAACAAGTGATGGCACAGGGAAGCTGTGACCTGATTGATGCAGATTTCCTACCAACCAGATTTGTAAAAAAACCACTGCAAAGCTAATTAATAAATTAATTAACTAAGTAGAGATGGCTGGGCAGGTGATGTGTTGTAGCTGTATGATATGGGAGCTGGCAGATCCCGTTGTGAGCCGCAGTGACCACATCTGTAGCAAGTGTTGGTTGCTGGAGGAACTCTGGCTCAGAATTGATGAGCTGGAGTCCGAGCTCCGGACACTGCGGCACATCCGAGAGGGCGAGAGTTACCTGGACGCTTTGTTTCAGGAGGCGGTCACACCTGGTAGATTAAGTACCTCAAATTCAGTCAGTGATCAGGATCAGCAGGGTGTGACTGCAAGTGAGGCAGGTGGAGGGATCCTGTGTTCAGGAACAGAGGAGCCTCAGCTCTTGACCTTGTCCAACAGGTATGAGGTGCTTGCTCCCTGTGTGGATGAGGAACAGGGCTATAGGGAGGATGAGCCAGCTGACCACAGCACCATGGCACAGGAGGCCATTCAAGGGGGGGGAGCAAAATGACAAGTGGTAGTTGTAGGCGATTCTATAATTAGGGGAATTGATAGCATCCGCAGTAAGCAGGATCGAGAATCCCGCATGGTATGTTGCCTGGCCGGTGCTAGGGTGAGGGGCATCTCTGACCGGCTTGAAAGGATATTGGAGAGGGAAGGGGAGAATCCAGTTGTTGTCGTCCACGTCGGGACAAATAACATAGGTAAGACTAGGAAAGAGGACCTATCTAGGGATTATCAGGAGCTAGGAACTAAATTAAAGAACAGGTCGTCAAGGGTTATAATCTGGATTACTACCCGAGCCACGTGCAAATTGGCATAGGGACGTGAGAATAAGGGAAATAAACACGTGGCTAAAGGAGTGGTGCGGGAAAGAGGGGTCCATTTTGTGGGGCACTGGCATCAGTATTGGAACAGATGAGATCTGTATCGATGGGATGGTCTCCACCTAAACCGATCTGGAACCAATGTTCTAGCGAAAAGGGTAAATAGGGTGGGTCAACAGGACTTTAAACTGGTGGGGGGGGGGTGGGGGAAACTCCAAGAAGTATGACTAATGGGAAACAAAGCAGCAGGTTAGCGTGTGGGAGGTGGATTCAACGTCATAGAAAATTATGAAAAAACTGAAAAGAAAGGAGAGCCCAGGAGAGGCTATTAAAGTCTCCAGAACACAAAACAGGACAGACTGTTTGGAGAGGGCTAGGCATCTAACTTCAAGCACATCAGATAAAGGGACGACAATGAAAAAAGGGACGGGAAATACAGGACTGAAGGTGTTGTATCTGAATGCTTGCAGTATATGAAATAAGGTAAATGAGCTTGTTGCGCAGATTGAAATTGGCAGGTATGAGGTGGTGGGCATCACGGAGATATGGCTGCAAGGGGATCAGGACTGGGAGCTAAATATCCAAGGATATACATCCTATCGAAAAGATAGGCAGGTTGGCAGAGGGGGTGGGGTTGCTTTGTTAGTAAGAAATGAAATTAAATCGATAGCAAGAAACGACGTAGGGGCAGATGATGTAGAATCTGTGTGGGTAGAGTTGAGGAATCACAAATGTAAAAAAACCATAATTGGAGTTACGTACAGGCCTCCGAACAGTAGCCAGGATGTGGGGCACAAGATTCACCAGGAGATAGAAAAGGCGTGTAAGAAAGGCAAGATTACAGTGATCATGGGGGATTTCAATATGCAAGTAGACTGGGAAAATCAGGTTGGTAGTGGATCCCACGAAAAGGAATTTGTGGAATGTCTACGAGATGGCTTTCTGGAGCAGCTTCTGGTGGAGCCCACTAGGGAACAGGCAATTCTAGATTTAGTGATGTGTAATGAGGCAGATTTGATAAGGGAGCTTAAGGTGAAGGAACCCTTGGGAGGAAGTGACCATAATATGATAGAATTTGCCCTGCAATTTGAGAGGAAAAAGCTGGAATCAGATGTAACGGTATTACAGTTGAATAAAGACAACTACAGAGGCATGAGGGAGGAGCTGGCCAGAATTGACTGGGAAATGAGCCTAGCAGGAAAGACAGTGGAACAGCAATGGCAGGAGTTTCTGGGAGTAATTTGGGAGACACAGCAAAAATTCATCCCTAGGAAGAAGAAGCATACTAAAGGGAGGACGAGGCAACCATGGCTGACAAGGGAAATCAGGGACAGCATAAAAGCTAAAGAGAAAGCATACAATGCGGTGAAGAGCAGTGGGAAACCAGGGGATTGGGAAGTCTACAAAAACCAACAGAGGACAACTAAAACAGAAATGGGGGGGGGGGGGGGTGGGGGGCGGAGAACATTAAATATGAGGGTAATATAAAAGAAGATTGCAAGACCTTTTTTGGATATATAAAGGATAAGAGAGAGGCAAAAGTGGACATTGGGCCACTGGAAAATAACGCTGGAGAAGTAGTAGTGGGGAACAAAGAAATGGCAGAGGAACTGAATAGGTACTTTGCATCAGTCCTCACGGTGGAAGACACAAGTAACATCCCCAAAGTTCAAGAGAGTTGGGGGCAGAGGTGAGTATGGTAGCCATTACCAAGGAGAAGGTGCTAGGAAAACTGAAAGGTCTGAAGGTAGATAAATCACCTGGACCAGATGGATACACCCCAGAGTTCTGAAGGAGATAGCTGAAGAGATAGTGGAGGCGTTAGTGGTGATCTTTCAGGAATCACTGGAGTCAGGGAAGGTCTCAGAGGACTGGAAAATCGCTAATGTAACCCCCTGTTTAAGAAGGGAGTGAGGCAAAAAACAGGAAATTACAGGCTGATTAGCCTGACGTCAGTCGTTGGTTAGATCTTAGATTCCATTATTAAGGATGAGATTTCAGAATACTTGGAAGTGCATGATAAAATAGGGCAAAGTCAGCATGGTTTCATCAAGGGGAGGTCATGCCTGACAAATTTGTTAGAATTCTTTGAGTAGGTTAGACAAAGGAGAGCCAATGGATGTTATCTACTTGGACTTCCAGAGGGCCTTTGACAAGGTGCCGCACAGGAGGCTGCTCAGTAAGATAAGAGCCCATGGTGTTAGAGGCAAGGTACTAGCATGGATAGAAGATTGGCTGTCTGGCAGGAGGCAGAGAGTGGGGATAAGGGGGTCCTTCTCAGGACGGCGGCCAGTGACTAGTGAAGTTCCGCAGGGGTCAGTGTTGGGACCACAACTTTTCACTTTATGCATTAATGATGTAGATGAAGGAACTGAGGGCATTCTGGCTAAGTTTGCAGATGATACAAAGATAGGACAAAGGACGGACAGGTAGTATTGAGGAGGCGGGGAGTCTACAGAAGGATTTAGACAGATTAGGAGAATGGGCAAAGAAGTGGCAGATGGAATACAACGTGGGGAAGTGTGAGGTTATGCACTTTGGTAGGAAGAATAGAGGCATAGACTATTTTCTAAATGGGGAGAGAATTCAGAAATCTGGAGTGCAAAGGTACTTGGGAGTCCTAGTCCAGGATTCTCTTAAGGTTAACTTGCAGATTGAGTTGGTAGTTAGGAAGGCAAATGCAATGTTGGCATTTATTTCGAGAGGACTAGAATATAAAAGCAGGGATGTGCTGCTGAGGCTTTATAAGGCTCTGGTCAGACCACATTTAGAATATTGTGAGCAATTTTGGGCCCCATATCTCAGGAAGGATGTTCTGGTCCTGGAGAGGGTCCAGAGGAGTTCACGAGAACAATCCCAGGAACGAAAGGTTTAACATATGAGGAACGTTTGAGGACTCTGGGTCTATACTCGATGGATTTTAGAAGGATGAGGGGGGATCTGATTGAAACTTACAGAATACTGAAAGGCCTGGATAGAGTGGACGTGGGGAAGATGTTTCCATTAGTAGGTGAGACTAGGACCCGAGGGCACAGTCTCAGATTAAAGGGGAGACCTTTTAGAACAGAGATGAGGAGAAACTTCTTTAGCCAGAGGGTGGTGAATCTATGGAATTCATTGCCACAGAAGGAGGCCAGGTCATTGAGTGCATTTAAGACCGAGATAGATAGGTTCTTGATTGGTAAGGGGATCAAAGGTTATGGGGAGAAGGCGGGAGAATGGGGTTGAGAAACTTATCAGCCATGATTGAATGGCAGAGCAGACTCGATGGGCCAAATGGCCTAATTTCTGCTCCTATGTCTTATGGTCTTATTTTCTCAGATTCCACTCCCACCCACCACTATGTAAGGCCTGGGTTTTTAAATTTGGTTTTTCACCTCCCAGGGGATCACATGATTGTGGGTGAGATAGGAGTATATATTGTGATGGACTAATGTGCAAAAATGTGAAATTGTCCATTTTGGCGGGAAAAATAAAAAAGAAGCACATTATCAAAATGCCGAGAGACTGCAGAGAGATCTGGGTGTCCTAGTGCATGAATCACAAAAGGCTAGTATGCAGGTACAGGAAGTTATTAGGAAAGCTAATGGAATGTTATCATTTATTGCGAGGGGAAATCGAACACAAGAGAAGGGAGGTTATACTTCAGTTATACAGTGTATTAGTGAGACCACATCTGGAGTACTGTGTACAGTATTGGTCACCTTATTTAAGGAAGGATGTAAATGCGTTGGAAGCAGTTCAAAGAAGATTCACTAGACTAATACCTAGAATGGGCCGGTTGTCTTATGAGGAAAAGTTGGACAGGTTAGGCTTGTATCCACTGGAGTTTTGAAGAGTAAGAGGTGACTTGATTGAAACATAAGATCCTAAGGGGTCTTGACAGGGTGGATTTGGAGAGGATGTTTCCTTTAGTTGGGGAATCTATAACAAGGGGTCACTGTTTAAAATTAAGGGGTCGCCCATTTAAGACAGAGATGAGGAGCAATTTTTTTTTCCAAGAGGGTTGACTGTCTTTGGAACTCTGCTTCCACAACCCTTTGAGGAAGAGAGTCCTTGAACATTTTTAAGGCAGGGATGGATAGATTCTTGATAAGCAAGAGGGTGAAGGGTTATTGGGGGTAGGCGGGAATGTGGAGTTGAAGTTAAAATCAAATCATCCATGATCCTGTTGAATGGTGGAGCAGGCTTGAGGGGCCAAGTGGCCTACTCCTAATTCGTATGTTTGTATGTGTACGTGGGGCAGGCTGGATGAACCAGAGAGCCTTTTACTGCCAGTCATGGTGCGCCTGTTTGTAAAATGGAATAAAAAGACCAAACCGCTTTTGTTACCTTGAATCTTTAAAAAGTAAAATTTCAGACTAAGTGAGAACATAAGCATACAAAGAAATAAAAAAGGTTTCCTAGATAGGATTTTCCAACCAACTAAATCTAAGCAGAGTAATGTCATCATATGTGAAAACAATCCAGTTAGATGCACACAAAATAATGGATACTGATGGATAATTTTTTTTGTATACAGTCAAAAGCATTTCTCATTTTGATCTTCAATTCATCACTGACCCACCTGAATGTATAGACTTTGTTATTCCTTTTGTATAGGAAAGGTGAACACAGACTATTGGTCATGCAACCAGCAACAGTAAATATTATATTGGACATCGGACGTGGCGATGCAAATTACTAGAATAAAAGATACTTTGTACTCATAAGGATATGCAAATAAGAAAAGCAGAATCTTTTAGTAATTCCAAAATAAACTCATCAGAAAGATATGGGCCAGAATTTTCCCCATCAGCGATTTGGGGGCAGGGCCCGCTCACCGACTGGAAAATGATGCGGAATGACGTCAGAAGGAACGGTCCCTTTAAATTTTCAGGAAGGTGGGCAGACAGCGAAATCAGCTGTCCACCCACCAACCTGTCAATGGCCAATTAAGGACATTGACAGGCTAATTAAGATTGTTAAAGACCCTGCCCGCCAACCTTGGCCATAAGCCCCAGTGGGCTCCTGATTATACATGAAACTTCATCCACTGGTGGGATGAGGTTTCATGTCCATTTTTAAAAAGTGTAATAAAGTGTGTGTGTTTCATATTAACATGTCTCATCTCGTGTGACATTGTCACATGAGGGGGATATGTTAATAATTTTAATATTTTTGGAGTATTTTTTTTGCCTGTCAGTAATCTCCCCGAGACAGCACTTGGTTTCAGGGAGCAGTGTGCTCTGTTGCACGCATGCGTGAAACAGCACACTTTGACAGATGGGGAATCCCTCTCCCCCACACAGGAAGCGTATAGTGCTTCCTGTCGGGCAGGCCACTGGGCGGGCCTTAATTGGCAGGGGTCGGCTTCCACCCGCTGCCAAGCTGGTGGGGCCCGCATGCCCACCAAGGGCAAAATTCTGCCCATGGTTTCTGTCACAATTAATTAACTGAACTTTTTTAACAAGACAAAGTCCATTTTGCTACTTCCAAAGTACTCATAATTGAACTTAACAGAGCTGTTATCATTATGATTAGCTTCTTTGTGAACCTTACTTTCTGGAACAATTGTTCATTGTCACCTCACCCTGTTCACAATGCAAACTAATGTTATGAGACCTTTGGGACTAGAATTCAGATTCTCTCCGTCTCTTCAGGTACCATGCCCTAAGAGGGTTTTGGTGACCATGGACATGTAAGTCCTTGGTGATGTTTGGCAAGGTACTGCAGTGGTTTGTCATTGTCTTCTGCAAATTCTGGCTGACCTGGAGATTCTCCTGCTCTTACTGCATGCCATTGTCGTATTGGAAGGATTTGATAATCAACCAGTCTGGCCATGTTATAAATGCACCTTCCTTGGCGATCAATTTCTGGGATGGGTCTTGAACCCAGAACTTCTGGTTCAGAGGTAGGGATGCTACCCACTGCGCCATAAGACTCCCAGAATTCAGATTAACTTGGGCAATGTTACCAATATAAAAGAGAGGAAATTGTAGACAGGGTATTGTCTAAATCCAAGTGATAAGATTATCTGTAGAATGTGTGTCCACTTTTATTAAACTTTAATATTTTTGAATAAAAATTAACAGCAAATATACAATACACCAATGACAAATTGATTTTATGATTTTCCTGGGCAAAACGTTCTTCTGGTGCAGTTTTCCCTCAAGTTAAAACTGGAGACAATATGCATTGGGGAACATATACTGACGTGGTCTTCAGCCCCAGGATTTTATGGTTGTTTTGCTATCATAAAAATCAAAAACACTGCACTGATGTAAAGTGATGGCATGCAAAATGTTGAAATGCAAATGGCACATGGATGCAATGGTTCAGTATCATGTTTCTTTCTTTACCAATTTTGTGCGCAATCTTAATGCATGTGCAAACAAAAAACTTATGTAAACATCAATTTCTGCAACAAGGCAAATGTTTTACTGTAATCATACCAGCAGGATATGGGAACACAAGTAGTACAGCATGTGACACCATTATTATTTAGCAATTGGGTACAATGTTCTAATTCACAAGGGACTGCTGTACACAAGTTATAAAATCACAAATACAAACAATATAGGCATTACATGTTAGTATTATTTAATATTTTGCTCACATGATAAAATTACTAAAACTATCTCAAGTAAAGATTATAAATCCATGCAAGGTGGGCTAGCGACACCGAACAAAAGAATGCTGATGCTACTCATTCATAATTGCATATAAATTATTTTTGAACTAGCTCCTCCAGTTGTGATTCCCTCTTTAACGGAAATTTAATCAGTAGCGATCAACTGCTAGCATGTGCAGGATCTTAAAAATGGCTGCAGAAGCATGCATTATAATCTTTCAAAATTCCTTAGATTCTGGAAAGGTCCCAGCAGATTGTAAAGTAGCAAATGTAACATATTTATTCAAGAAAGTAAAGAGACAGAAAACAGGAAAGTATAGGTCAGTTAGCCTAACACCTGTCATAGGGAAATTGCTAGAATCCACAATTAAGGAGGTTTAGAAAATCATAATGGGATTAGGCAGAGTCAACATGGTTTTGTGAAAGGGGAATTGTGTTTAACTAATTTATTAGACTTCTTTGAGGAAGTAATAGGCAAGGTGGATAAAGCAGAACTTGAAGATGTAGTGTGCTTGGATTTCCAAAAGGCCTTTAAGAAGGTGCCACATCAAAGATTATGATGCAAAATAAGAGTTCATGGTGTAGGGATAACATATTATCATGGATAAAGGATTAGTTAGCTAACGCGAAGCAGAAAGTAGGGATAAATGGGTCTCTTTCAGGTTGGAAGCTGTAACTAGTGGAGTACCACAGGGATCAGTGTTGGGGCCTCAACTATTTACAATCTATGTCAATGACTTGGATGAAGGGATCTAATGCATGGTTGCTAAATTTGTCGATGACACCAAGATAGGACAGCAAGTTGTCAAAAAGAGATAAAGACTCTACAAAGGTACATAGATTGGTTAAGTGAGTAGGCAGAAATTTGGCTGATGGAGTATAATGTGGGAAAATATGAACTTGTCCACTCTGGCAGTGTTACAGGCAGGAGAACGGGGCAAAACTAAACTCATTTATTCTCTGTCTGTCAGCTGAGGTAGTTTTTATTTTAAAGAAAAGGCTGTGGCACGGATTTCAAAAACTCTGCTTGTGTAGTCAAATTTTAAAGTCACTCGCAGCAAACTCTCTTAGGATTAAATGGGAAGTTAGTTTATTCACACATTCAAACCCAGAGGTGATCGCAACTCCACACACACACAAGTATATAGTAAGGGGATAGGAAAAAGAGGTTTTACACAGAAATGGATATCAGTTCACGTGATTGCCAGAGTGCAGAAAGTCCAAATCCAGAGGTGGGGCTCCCTCATGGAGAAGTTCCAGTTCAGGAGGGTTCCTGGGTGAAGATAGAAGTACGGAATTCCTTTAAAGATGATGGCATCGCAGTGAGATGAGATTGACAGTCAGAGGCTTGGTCTGCTTGGCAGGCAGTAGTTAGTGGCTTCCAGATAAACAGGCTTTGAAGAGGGCTTGTTGCAGACTGCTTGGTCAGCCAGGAGTCCTGCTGTCGTGTGTTTGCAGGTTGGAGTTAAACCAGCAGGCTGCCTGTTTCTGAGTTCTCAGCTGCATATAGAGATTTCAAACCTGAGTCATATGACCTCCTTCCTCCACAATGATTTCATAAAGGGCTGTTTATCTGGTGTCTGGATCTGGCTTTTGGTGGCTTATAATGTCACAGTCATTAGCCTCTGAAAGAGTCATTATCCATAATGATGACCCTGTTTCCAGATGGCTATTGTCTCAGTAGGCTCTTGGACTCCACTAGAGGGGTAAGCTTATAAAGGTGAAAATGATGTCCATCTCCTTTCAATAGTTCCTTTTAGAAACGGACTTTGACAGTCCATGTGTGAGATTCTATGCGCAACATGTCAGGGCATGTCTCCAGCGCAAGCTATATAATGCCTTAGTGGTCATCTTACAATTCCAGACATCAGGTGACTTGTGATGGCCATCTTTTGGCTTAACAATCATTTTTAAATAAGCAAAAAATAAAATTTGATTTACAAAGTTTATGATTTCTTTCATGTCTTAGGGGCATGTCAGCAGGAATAATAGAAAAGCAGTATACTATTTAATTGGAGAGAGATTGCAGAATTGACGGTACAGAGGGATCTGGATGTCCTGGTACATTTAACTCGCAAAAAATTAGCGTACAGGTGCAGCAAGTGATTAAGGAGGCAAATGGAATGTTGGTGTTTATTGCAAGGGGGCTGGAATATAAAAGTAGGAAAGTTTCACTGCATCTGTAGAGGATCTTGGTGAGACCACATCTGGAATACTGTGTACAGTTTTGGTCCACTTATACAAGAAAGTATATAATTGAGTTCACAGCAGTTCAGAGAAGGTTCATTCAACTCATTCCTGGGATAAATGATTTATCTTACGAAGAAAGGTTGAACAGATTGGGCCTATATCCATTGGAGTTTAGAACAGTGAGAGGTGATCTTACTGAAACATAAGATCCTGAGGGGACCTGATAGGGTGGATACCAGGCAGATGTTTCTTGTGGGAGAGACTAGAATTAGGGGACACAGTTTAAAATAAGAGGTCCCCCTTTTAAGACAGAGGTGAGAAAATAATTTTCCTCAAGAGTGTCGTTTGTCTGAAGAATTCTCTTCCTAGAAAGCAGAGGAGGCAGGGTCATTGAATTTACTCAAGGCTAGGTTAGATAGATTTTTGATAGAGAAGGGAGTCAAGGGGGGTGGGGGGGGGTGGGGGTGTAGGGGAGAAAGGGCAGATAGGAAGGCAGAGTTGAGACCACAATCAGATCAACCATGATCTTACTGAATTTTGGAGTAGACACGAAGGACTAAATCGCCTACTCCTGCTCCTCTGACATGTGTTTCTATGCACGTATGATTCTATGCAGTTGACTTTAGGAAGGTGCAAGGAATTAGTTGTTTTGTTGCTGCATCATCAAATGTAAATATCACATCTATCAATTAACTCTTCTTTCCCTGAGCTCTAGCCCCTCTTTTGAACATACTGACTGACATTAGGTCATAGTTTTACTCATCACCAACACTCCTCAAATACCACCACCTGCATGCCCATTCCTTCACATGTAAGCCTCAATTGAGTGTGTTGACAGGCTTTTGAATTTTAGCCTAAATCTGTCTCTACTCAAAACAGTCTTGAAGTAGCAGCTTTGAAACATCATTACTTTGTAATTGTAATAGTCAATGAAGTAACTATTGAATTTCTCACTAACTAGAGAATTGCTGATGGGATTGACCCACTTACTCGCCTGCTATCCGACCTAATGCTATGGTTTTGATGCGCAGTTTCAGCGGTGACAATTGTAACATAAGAAATAGTCTGGTAAATTTTTCAGACATATAAATCAACCTGGAAAGTAGTACACCGTTTTTAATTAGAACTGGGGAACTTAGAGAAAAAACAAAAATGATAATAGAAAAAAAGTGTGCTGAAAAAGTGAAAGATACATAAAGCCATAGATTAAGTGAGGAAATAAAGACATACAAAAGAGAATTCAGGCATACAAAATAACAGAGCTAGTAGGCATTACAGAAAGATTGGCCAGGAATTAGGCAACTGTAAATAATAGTTTATGTAGCTATTTGAGGCTTTTCAAAAACCTATTCCCCCAGCTGTAGAATATCCAGCAGCACTTCTTCAGGTTTTTTCATATGAACATAAAAAGCTATGCTTTAGATTGATACCTTCCAAAAAGCAAAATACTGCAAGTAGCATTATTTCTGCTGAAATTATCCCAGTTGCTCATTTCATCCTTACTTGTTATTTTAAAAGTAAATCTTTCATCTACTCATCAGATTTGCTTCTTCATGCCTTTGGTCTACCTTTATTCCTTACCCATTTTGTTTTCCCAGGTTCATAGACAATTTGGCCAATATGTCTACCTTAAATTATTTTAGTATGCATAATACTTTTGTGAATTTAGTTTTGTGAAAGTATGTGGAGTCCTTCCTTGGATGTACACTGATAATATAGGGATAAGCTAGTTGTTTTGCTTCTTGGAAACCTTTCAAGGATTTTGCATTTATACTGATGATTTTCAGATGCAGTCATTGTGTCAAGCCAATTACACAAATGTTTAGGTTCCAAACTTAATTAGATTTTTAAGCAGCTTTTCTGCACCTCAATTACTAGTCTTGGTAAGCAAACATTTTCCCTCAGCATACTTTAATTTTAGCTACACTGGTAGGAAAGCCAATGGGAAATATGAAATATTTAAATTTAGCCTGCATGACACCACACCACTGAAAATGTGCTATGGGAGATGTTTCACAAAATGAAAAGATTCATCATTTGAAAGAAATTTATGAAGACCAACAGTGGAGCAATGTATTAATTTGAACATAGATGCACACTTCATTGTATTCTAGAAGACAGCATTTAAATACTCGCATGATATTTTGCTACATATAATTGCAATTATCCAATTCCTGCAGAGTGAAAAGTAGCACTAAAACCATCTAACATTATTGTTCCAAATTTGTTGATAGATTGTGGGCAATGCTGGAATGCAGTGCAATCTGGAGCAGGAGCAAATTAAATACATAGGTCACTTCAGCACATGTACAGCAGCACAGAAAGACAAGCACTAAGTTGACCAAAGAAAATCGACACTGAGTAAAATGGTTGGCAAGGAAGAGAAAATTGTTATTTACATAGCATCTTTCAGGCCTCAGGTGTTATAGCCAATGACGTATTTTTGAGGTGTAGTCACGGCTGAGAATCATATGTACACACATGCGCAGACAGGAGATATGGATTTGGCACTTGTCATTCACCTGCTACTATAATGGTAGGATAATAAAAATTCTTGGAGATTATGCAGAGGGGAACAATTGCAAATTTTTGTTTTTAAACACAAAAAGCCCTAGTATGTGACCCAAATTAGTACTGAATAACCTTTCTCTTATGAGTTCTTAGTATCAGTACGCTGCTGTTCTTGCTCCATACCCAACGAAGAATCAAAGACTGACGTTTGCCAAGGTATTAAGAGTAACATCCTCAGAACAAAATCAAAAATTGATCCAGATCCCATAAGCTCGTCCAAATCGAATGGCTTTTGTTATTTGTTCTCAAAGTGAAAATTGGATTCAGTATTTCATGTACATCACACCATTGGAGTGAGCATGCTGATACCACGAATGTTATGCATGCACCTCTTCAAACTCAATTTTTGAAGAGGTAATCACTTTTAAAAAAAAACTAATTCACTGACAAATAAGAAAATTCTGGCAATTTATTGGTCAAAATTGGTAAAAAGAAATATTTTAATTATCGTTACAGATAGGTGTGTAAGCTCTGAGATGGGTAAAATTGAACGATAGAGATCTGACAGGTAGAGGAGGAGTCAAAAGGAGAGGGGAAAAACGTATCAGTGTGAAAGGGAGAAAGAATAAAGATGAAAGGGCAGAAAACAATTGCTAGAACTGTGATCTCAATCAGAAAGTTGGTCCATTGCCTATAAACACATATTTTCCAGAATGTTCATATCTCCACAGGTTGTTCCCCAACCTGTGGAATAAATGTTGCTGCACCATACCAGACAATGCAATTTTTGAGGGCTCTTAACTGATTTTCACTACCATGGTATCAGAGTTATTTGCATGGGGTATTTTTAGTTCATTTTCCTTGTAGTGAGAGGTTAAGTTTAAAGTTTAAACTATAGATAATAGGAACACAAAAATAATTTCTTCGTTCCTAACAACTGAACACAAATACTTTTAATTTTTAAGAAGTAAAGGAAGGGAAAGCTTGCATATCTGTTTATATAAACTGACCACCCAATTTCTCAAATTCATTGGAAGGCAGAATATGGTATCTACGTAAACTATTCCCATGCTATCCACTTTCCTATCAAAAAGCTCCATTTACTTTTGTGCAGTTCCTAATGTAACTCAGAGACAAAAACAAAAAACTGCGGATGCTGGAAATCCAAATCAAAAACAGAATTACCTGGAAAAACTCAGCAGATCTGGCAGCATCGGCGGAGGAGAAAAGAGTTGACCTTTCAAGTCCTCATGACCCTTCAACAGAACTAGGTGAATCCAAGGAGAGGGGTGAAATATAAGCTGGTTTAAGGTGGGGGGGTGGGGTGGGGGGAGAGAAGTGGGGGGGGTGTGGTTGTAGGGACAAGCAAGCAGTGATAGGAGCAGATAATCAAAAGATGTCACAGACAAAAGAACACAGAGGTGTTGAAGTTGATGATATTATCTAAATCATATTATCTAATATTATCACCAACTTCAACACCTCTGTGTTCTTTTGTCTGTGACATCTTTTGATTATCTGCTCCTAGCACTGCTTGCTTGTCCCTACAACTACACCCCCCCTCCACTTCTCTCCCCCCCCACCCCCCCCAAACCCCCCACCCTAAACCAGCTTATATTTCACCCCTCTCCTTGGATTCACCTAGTTCTGTTGAAAGGTCATGAGGACTTGAAACGTCAACTCTTTTCTTCTCCGCCAATGCTGCCAGACCTGCTGAGTTTTTCCAGGTAATTCTGTTTTTGTTTTGCCCCTAATGTAACTGTTGTCTCCCTCAGCCTTTTCTTTCTGCCAAAATGTACAACAGATTTATTTTTTTCTCACGTAGTGTCTTGAACCACTTTATAGGTGAAGGAACATTGGACATTAAGCAGGAGGGTAGAAGAAAGAAAGTGAAAATGAGTTCAGGTGTTAAGCTGAGAGGAGGGATCTTATTAGGAGGCCTTTAAAGCAGTGAGAGAAGTGGTAAACAGACATGATTGGAGAAGGAATTCTAGGAAGCAAATAGCATAATTGCTGAAATAGCAAAGGAGGTGTAGAATAAAGATACAAGTTTCCTATTAAATTAATGAATGGAGGACAGATTACCACCTGGTTTCAGATTTTAAAATTCACATTCTTGTTTATGTATCCCTCCATGGTCTCATCTCTCCCATCCCTCAAACTCCTCCAGCCCAAAAACACTCATATCTGTACTCCTCAAATTCTTGTCTTTTGACCATAATTGATTTTAATCGCTCCACCATTGGCAGCTGTGCCTTCATCTGCCTGGGCCCTTAAGCCCTAAGAATTCCCTTCCTAAACCTCTCCACCTTGCTTTCCTCCTCTAAGAGACTCCTTAAAACTTACTTCTGACTAAGCTTTTGTTCATCTGCTCTAATGTCTCCTTACAAGGCTTGGCCTGCTGCATTGTTCCAGTGAAGCTCAACACAAACTGGAGGAACAGCACCTCATCTTCCGACTAGGCACTTTATAGCCTTCCGGACTGAATATTGAATTCAATAATTTTAGATCATGAACTCTCTCCTCCTTCCCCACCCCCTTTCCAACCTCCCCCCTTTTTTGCCAATAATTTATATAGATTTTTCTTTTCCCACCTATTTCCATTATTTTTAAATGTATTTCCATCCATTGTTTAACTCTACCTTTTAGCCTTTTTCGATTCCTTCACCCCACCCCCACCAGGGCTATCTGTACCTTGCTTGTCCTGCTTTCTACCCTTAATTAGCACATTCCTTAGATAATATCACCACCTTCAACACCTCTTTGTCCTTTTGTCTATGACATCTTTTGGCTATCTCCACCTATCACTGGCCCTCTATCCAGCTCTGCTTGTCCCACCGCACCCCCCCCCCTCCTTAACCCAGCTTATATTTCACCTCTCTTCTATTTTTACTTAGTTCTGTTGAAGAGTCATACGGACTTGTTCCTCTCTGCAGATGCTGCCTGCTGAGTTTTTCCAGGTATTTTTATTTTCATTTTTGTTTTGGTGTCATATTTTGTTTCAACCATGAGTGCCCTAGGATGTTTTATCACGTAACCGATGCTTTATAAATACAAGTTATTGTTTCACTTCACTTGATTTGTTGGTTGCAAGTTGCCTAGTTTACTCTACTTGTATGAATAAAAGTTGAAGTCCACAGCAAGCCATTTTTCCAGGACAGACTGGCCATACAAGTGATAAATATTTGGTAAATTTAGGTTAGCCTAAAAATCTTTTGCAACTTTGTTGGTTTAATGTGAGCATGCTGAGCAGCAAAACACTAAAAGGTATTCAAGCCAAAATGTTAGAAGAATACAGTAAATCATAACAGAAGCACTTCAACCAATAGATTGCTCCGAAAAACCAAACAAAATTGATGACGTTTGCAAAAGTGTATACAGAAGATAATATATTAACATGAAATGACAAGTTTGATTACTTTTACTGCATCCATTATAAATGTACAGAAAGATAATTTACTGTAACAGTAAAACTACAGGCCCATCCATACCAAAAAACTCCAAAAGGCATTCAAGAATTATACCCTGAATTTCTGAACCAGCTAACACTATTCCTAACTACAGTCATCCCCACATTAAACAACAATGCCTACAGGTTATATGGTAACGTGGAAAAGAACTCAGTTTTCTACTGGAGAAATATTTTTTTTACTACTATGCTTAGCCTCAGCAGCTGTGCTTTCTCCCAGGTCTCTTTTTGCCCTACTGATGGCATTTTTAATATGTTTCTATAATTTCTTGTATTCATCTCCGTAGACACTTTCTTTCTGCAGGTTTGTCCCTTTTAATCTCACTCTTAAATTTATTTGCTGGTTCACTTAGAATCACGTTTGCTTAATTTTGGACTGTTTTTATCATGCACTCACAGAATTATACCTTTTAAGTGTTCCATTGTCTTCTCTTGATGTGTCACTGAACAAGCACTCCCAATTTATTTGCTTTTGTTTCCTTATTTAATCAAATTTAGCTCAGTTATGTGCCTGCCTCCTGATCTTGCATATTTCTGGCTCCTAAATCATGTTAAAATTTTATCATCTGTGGTCACTGACCCCCAAGAGGTGATACAATTTTCATTTTGTAAGTGACTCTCTGGGTCACTTACAAATATCAGGTCAAAATGAATATTGCCATGTCTGGCTTCCTTAAACATTGTGTCAATAAAACTGTTTAATGTGAAACAACTTGGGTTTTTCCGTTTATTTGGTCGATTGAAGACTTACATCAAAATAACTTTTCCTGTTCTCACATATTCTTCTTATCTCCTTATAGAGCAAATTTGCCTCCTCCTTATGCTAACTTGCTAGCCTGCAGCATATCTCCAGTACTAGCTGTATTTTTTTTTTGGCATTAATGATATCTATCCAGAGTCCTTCACCTTATAACTTTCCAATACTTACAAAATTAACTTACTTTATCTCCTAGGTATGCCTGACATATAGGGATGCACAATCTCCATTATGTTGTCCATTCTTGTCTTTTTTATACAGTTGAACATTATATTCATTTTCGTCCATTGGATTTAGCCATGTTTCTGCTATTCCCACCACATTGTAATTTCCTATTGCCACAATAACCTCCAGTTCTGCCATCTTAACTTCCATTGTTTCTAGTGTTTCTGTGTGTACACTGCATTATAGAATTATTATATTTCAAGTTTCCCTATGTTTGGCCAATCTTGGTTTTTAGTCCATATCACTCTCTCTATCTGTATCTATACCTATGCGGTTACTGCCTTTTACCCCCCATGTTCTGTTTCACCTGGGATCCTGTATCCTAACTCCTCTAGCCACTGCACCCCACCCCCCCCCCAACCCCACCCCACCCCACCCCTGACCTGTCTAATTTAGCTAATTTTCAATTGGGGATGTCCATGTTCTTTGCAATTTCTTTTGTCCTTACTTGGTTTAATTGTAACCCATTTCTGCTTTACAAGCCATTTTTATTTTGGAAGGATTCCCAGTTAATTATGAAAGTGACAATGTTGTTCTCACATCATTCTGCCAGCCACATCAATTATCTCCTCAATTCTTCAGTGCATTCCCCTCCTTCCATGATACCAATAACCATTATTGTGTCTTTGAGCCAAGCCTCATTTGTAGCTATTATTTCATCCTAGGTCATTGCAGAACCATAAAATAAGATTTACTGTATCTTTCATAAAAATGGAGTCAAAGCTTAAGATCACCATAGATATTATTGGTGGCATATTTACTTCAAATAAACCCGTAAGCAGGGATCTTGGTTCACTTGCAAAGCAAAAAGATCAGGTAACATTTGTGTTCACGTACCTGCACTTTTAAAAGTTTTGAAAATGCAGAGTTTGGACAGAATGAACAACAAAGCTTTCAAGCATTACTAACAAACAAAGCTTTACTAGGCAGCATCTCTATCCAGTCTACAGTGTCTGTAGGAATATCACTGCCTGAAGCCTATAAGCAGTGCCTGGAAGTGTAGTGCCACGAAACTTAAGCATGAAGTGCAGAAAGCAGCATACTTTAATGAACCATCACATGTACAGAAATATTTAAATTGAATACTTACCACTAACAGCTTTTTCATAATTTTTGCCCAAATTTACGAGATTCCGTAATCCTGGATTAAATTGTTCCATTACAGTCTGAGGAAAAACAAAAAGAATTTAAGGTAGATCTTAGTTGTATTACTTTCACCATTTTATAGCATAGCAGACAGAGCCCATTGAAATGTTGGGTGAGATTATTTGCATGACTTTGGCTACAATGAATTTGAATTAGCTTGGATTTATAAATAGGAACAACTCCAGACACCTTGTGAAATGATCCATGAACATATGAACATGTAAACAAGATTGGGCACCTGTATTTCAGCTGTAAGCACAGGTGACGCTTTGCAGTTTTCTGTAGTGGCAGCCAGAACTGGCTCACCGTCTTTCATTCCCAAAGTAAAATGTCACCAAACAATTTTTTGACACAATAGTTACAAAGTTTAACCACTGCATTTTGAAGGAACATTTGTCACAGCAATTTCAAGTGCTTGACACATTGTGCATTGATACAATTTTAAACCTTTAATATCCCAAAATAAAACTAGCCAAAGGGAAGAAACCTAAAGGCCTATGCTGCTCACAAAGAATACCACCATGCATATCTTATTACTAGCTTCTCAATGAATTTGAAAGCGACTTTAAACTGATGTAATTAATGCATCAGAAATAACAAGATAGAACTGATCAAAAAATGACAGTATTCCACTCTTTTGGATATCCACAGGACATATAGAAACATAGAAAACAGGAGCAGCAGTAGGTCATTCGGCCCAGAAATTTAAGCAGCAGTTTCTGCCAAAAAGAAATAATTAGCAATTCAATGTTGCAGATTTTAGGCAGTGCCATTTCGTTTAAAAAAAATCAACCAGGACAGGGTTCAATTGAGATTGGACCAATCTCTATGGTTTGATCTCCCTATCAATTCTCTTGGGCATCAATCAAGTAGGCAATTTCCAGGCTGTTATTTCTCGAAATTGGGTAGGTTGGGGGAGTGGGACAAAAGCAATTCCCTGAACCAATTTGATTCTTCTGTTATTGTTTTTCGCCAAGAAACATGAAGTACAAATCATTATACTATTTTTAGTAGAGCAGTTCCCTAGAAAAATAAGCAGATCCTAATCAAACCAAGCTTTTTGTTTGAAGTTTCTTTCAATAAGCACACTAAGTTCTGTGCTTCACTAATGTCAGTTGTCACCTATCTCTCCTGGGTTATCACTCCTCTTCACAACTGTATCACATCTTTCCCAAGCCATCATTAACTTACAATGTATATAAATAATTGGCACCAAAACTCCGCAATGACTCCTGTAAATAGACTCCTAAGTTGTCTACTTTGTTAATTATAGTATATAATTGTATTCCGGCTGAAACAATTTCTAACTGGAAAGTTACTGCCCTCTTCAGTACTTCAGGTCTACTCTTCATCAATTTGGCATGCACCAAGTGGTATCATTGCTGTACATCAGAAAACTGTTTTCAATAAAATAGGTTTCCACAGTCCTTTTGATATACTGGACAGCTCCAGTATGTTGTGTCAATACACTACAGTGCACTATTTACAAAACAGGCTGCTGACATCAAATCAGCTGATTGCAGAACTTCACCCCTACCATACATAATAATGGCAACAGGCAGATCTCCATGTCCTTGGAGAGATTATCTATGCCAAATATGTGACCCCTTTATAGTTCAGGAAGAATACTATGACCTGGAATATTGAAAAACAGACACGCACAAACATCAAAACTGAACTAACAATGATGCCATGCAGTTTTCAGTTCCACCCTCCCCCTGGCTTAGCGAGAGCAAAACAGCGTTACAGTGATCTACCTAGGTTGTAGAGGTGAGTTTTGAAGCTGGGAGATTGAGATTTTCATTCTGAATAGCCAATATCAGGATGTAAATGTATGTACACAAATTTCTGACTAGCTTATCTAAACATGGTTTTTACTTACCTATTACAGATCATCTTACAAAGTATTTTAAATCTACTGTGTTGATTTAATACAGATTCTGCAATACGTATAAAGTCTTCTGGATGACAATGAACCAAAATTGTAAAATTAGTCAATGATACCATCTGACATCGATTTGTGCTTAGTTTAAGCACACTTTTGGGGAGGGGAGTACTTTCTGTAAAAGGGAATAAAGATCCATTTCTTATTGAAAAAATATTTTCAAAATCTCAGTCGTGGCTTATTATGCTCTCTTGAAGATTGTCCTTGATAAGCTTTAAAAAAAATCTGCCACACAATGAAGCCCATTTGCTATTTCTCCACGTCTGCAGGACACACCCAGCTTAAAGGGTGTGAACAGGTAGGAGCAGCACCACTCCTTGCAGGACGAAGATACCCAGCCCTCGGTGACCTTTCGCCAGTTTCTCCAACAATAAAAAAATAGGAAATCCACCGAGCAATCCTGATGATTAACAAAGGATTTCTTTTTCAGACAGGATTGAAAGATTAGCCGATACTCTTGTGTGCACTCTTGCCACCTTAAATCATTATTTTAAAAAAAAACTTTTTCTGTCGATTACCAAGTTGTCTTTTGTTATGAGTTGCTGGAGAAGTCCGGTCGCAGACCCTCTTCCCCTCCCCTCCCACATACCCCAAATACACACCTGGTGCCCTCACCTGGAACTTTTCTAGTGCCACTGATACAGGTAAGACGTGGAAAGGCGCCGGCTGATGCTGTTCAAATAGTAGACAACATTTAAGCATTATCTCTTGCTCAAAGTATTTTTTTTCTCTTTCCTCACCTTATAGGTGCTCTCCGTGAGCCTGTTGATATCCTCGGCTTTGCGAGACATGGTTTCCCCTGGCAACGACCCCCCTCAGGAAATTTTAAAATAAAAAAAATCCTCAAGATAGTTTTTTTTGTGGGGGGGGGGGTGGAGCGGGTTGATAATGATTAAATTTTCTTTTCTCTGGTTATCGGTCTTTTTGCTGAGGTAAATGCTTTGCCGGTCCCAGCCGCCTTCGCCGCTCGAGCTCCTGTCAAACTTTGGCCCCGCTCTGTCCCCCGATGACGTCACCGAATATAGCCCCACCCCCAGGCCCTGTTTGCGCAGACGTCACTCCCCGCCCACCGGACAGGTGTCCCGCCCACCTCCCTCACTGCGCAGGCGTCACCCCCCGCCCCTCTCCGCGCAGCCGTACGCTGCTCGCAGTGCTGCTTGGGAATTGTAGTTCTTTGATCTCTTAACGCCCCCCTACCCCCCCCCACCTCAGAATCCCCCTTTAGGCACTACGCTCTAAGAAGGCGTTGGAGCCCATGGACTTCCACTGGACTGGCCCATGATTATAAAACAAAAACAGAATTACCTGGAAAAACTCAGCAGGTCTGGCAGCATCGTCGGAGAAGAAGAGTTGACATTTCGAGACCTCATGACCCTTCGACCGAACTGAGTGAATCCAAGAAAGGGGTGAAATATAAGCTGGTTTAAGGGAAGGGGAGGGGGGAGGGGAGGCGGTGTGGTTGTAGGGACAAGCAAGCAGTGATAGAAGCAGATCATCAAAAGATGTCACAGGCAACAGAACAAAAGAACACATAGGTGTTGAAGTTGGTGATATTATCTAAAGGAATGTGCTAATTAAGAATGGATGGTAGGGCACTCAAGGTATAGATCTGATGGGGGTGGGGGGAGCATAAAAGATTTTAAAATATTTAAAAATAATGGAAAAACGTGGGAAAAGAAAAATCTATATAATTTATTGAAAAAAACAAAAGGAAGTGGGAAGAAGCAGAAAGGGGGTGGGGATGGAGGAGGGAGTTCAAGACCTAAAGTTGTTGAATTCAATATTCAATCCGGAAGGCTGTAAAGTGCCTAGTCGGAAGATGAGGTGTTGTTCCTCCAGTTTGCGTTGGGCTTCACTGGAACAATGCAGCAAGCCAAGGACAGACATGTGGGCAAGAGAGCAGGGTGGAGTGTTAAAATGGCAAGCGACAGGGAGGTTTGGGTCATTCTTGCGGACAGACCGCAGGTGTTCTGCAAAGCGGTCGCCCAGTTTACGTTTGGTCTCTCCAATATTGAATTCAACAACTTTAGGTCTTGAACTCCCTCCTCCATCCCCACCCCCTTTCTGTTTCTTCCCCCTTCCTTTTGTTTTTTCCAATAAATTATATAGATTTTTCTTTTCCCACCTATTTCCATTATTTTAAAATCTTTTATGCTCCCCCCACCCCCACTAGAGCTATACCTTGAGTGCCCTACTATCCATTCTTAATTAGCACATTTGTTTAGATAATATCACCAACTTTAACACCTATGTGTTCTTTTGTTCTGTAGTCTGTGACATCTTTTGATGATCTGCTTCTATCACTGCCTGTTTGTCCCTACAACCACACCAGCCCCCTCCACTTCTCTCCCCCCACCCAAACTACCTCCCCACCCCCCTCCCCCCACCCCCACACACACACACATCTTAAACCAGCTTATATTTCACCCCTTTCTTGGATTCACTCAGTTTGGTCGAAGGGTCATGAGGACACGAAACGTCAACTCTTTTCTTCTCCGCCAATGCTGCCAGACCTGCTGAATTCTTCCAGGTAATTCTGTTTTTGTTTTGGATTTCCAGCATCCGCAGTTTTTTTGTTTTTATATTTTGGCCCATGATTATGCTGGGTGACCAGGAAACTCCCGCTCACCATCACGTACATTGGAAGGATTAACAGGTTGAAGATCAACCTGTTTGGTCACATTATAAACGTACTTTCTGGGCCATCAAGACTGGAAGTGGGAATTGAACCCAGAACTCCTGGCCTAGAGGTTGGGACTCTATGACTGTGCACAATCACTTATTTATAAAGCGCAAGCAACATTTCAAGTCACTTCACAAGTGAATATTATAAGATGAGACATGGCACCAAATCAACTTAAGGAGTTATTGAGGACAAATTACCAGAAGCTTGGTCAAAGAGATAGGTTTTAAGGAATGACTTAAAGGAGGATATGGAGAAATGGAAGATTTGGGGAGAGAATTCCAAGCTCAGGGCCTTGGTAGCTGAAGCATAGCCATGAATGGTGGAGCAATGAAAATCTAAGAATCTCAAGAGACCAAAATTGAAGGAGCACAATTATCTTGGAGGATTAGGGCTGCAGTAGTTTACAGAGATAGGGAAGAAACAGGCCATGGAAAGGTTCAATAGAATCAGAGAATGATGCAGCACAGAAAGCGGCCGCTCGGTCCATCATGTCTGTAATTTGTCAGACCTATCCAATTAGAGCCACTCTCCTGTCCTTTCCCCAGCCATATCAATATTTCCCATTCATGTGTTTATTCAATTGCCTTTTGAAGGTTACTATTGAATCTGCTGGCATCATCCTTTCAGGTAACTCATAATGACTCACAACATAAATAAGACACTGTATGAATGTAAATTTGCTTTCCTTTCTTTCCAAATTTCAGCTTTGGAATTTCTCAATGGTGAATAATATTTCACAGTGGCCTGTTACATGTCTTACATATTAGACACAGGAAGGTATCTACTCTTTTTCAAATATAAAAGCAGAAAAGTTTGGAAATACTCAGTAGTCTGGTAGCATCTGTGGATAGAGAAACTTAACATTTCAGGTTGATGACCTTGCATATTTTTATCAATGAGGACATTTAAATTAGTGGTCAAAATGACTAAACTATAAAATTTAAAGGGGCACCAACAAATTCCAAATTATAATAAATGGACAAAACTTATCAAATTATCATCTTGTTTACAGTATCCATAAAAAGGAACTTGCATTTATACAGCACCTTTCATTACCTCATAATGTCCTAAAGCACTTTACAACCAATAGTAAATGTCAAAGTGTAGTCTTTGTTGTAATGGAAGAAATTGCTATCAATATCCACCAGTCATGAAACACTTCAAGTGGACCACAAACTCTTTTGGCCAGTGGATGACAACAGCTTGCATTATATGGAACCATGGAATCAAGCAGCACAAAAAGAGGACGTTTAGCCCATCTTGCCGATACCAGCACTCTGAAAGAGCTATTCAATTATCCCCACACCATTTGCTCTAGCCCATAGCCTTGCAAATTTTCTTCTTTGAGTATTTATCAATATAGACAACAACAACTTGCATTTATATAGCACCTTTAACAAAGTAAAACTTTTCTAGGTGTTTCACTAAGGTGTTATTAGTCAATGAATCGCACAAGGAGGTATGAAGACAGGTGACCAAAACTTGATCAAAGAGGTAGGTTTTAAAGAGCATTTTAAAGGAGAGAGAGGTGGTAAGGTGTATGTAGGGAGGGAATTCCAGAGCTCAGGGCTCAGGCAGCTGAAGGCACGGCTGTTAATGGTTGATCAATTCAAATTGGGGATACACAAGGGATCAGAATTGGAGGAGTGCTGATATCTGGCAGGGTTGTAGGGCTGGGGGAAATTACTGACATAGGGAGGGACAAGGCCATGGTGGGATTTGAAAACAAAGATTAGAATTTTTAAATTGTCAAACTTGGGCCAATGTAGATCCGTGAGCAGAAGATGATATGTGAATGGTGAGAGAATGAGGATACAGACAGCTTTAGATGAGTTCACACTATTGAATGGTGATGTATGGGAGGCCAGCCAGGAGAGCATTGAAATAGTCAATGTTAGAGGCGACAGTGCCATGAATGAGCATTTCAGCAATAGATGTGTTGAGGCATGGGTGGAGATGGGAAATGTTCCAGAGGTGGAAGAAGGTCTTAGTGATGGCACGGATATTTGGTCAGATGCTCATCTCAGGGACAAATATGACATTGAGGTTGCAAGCCATCTAGCGTAATTACAGATTGTTGCCAAGGGGTGGGATGGTATCGATAACTTTGGAATGGATCTTGGAGTGGGAAACAGAAACAATGTTTCCAACATTAGTCCTTCCAACATTTAGTTGGAGGAAATGTTATGTTCACCCAGTACTGAATGCTGGACAAACAGCATGACAAAGCAGAGATGGTGGGGGTGGTAAGGTGGGGGAGACAGTAGCATAGTGGTAATGTCATTGTTCTAGTAATCCAGAGGCCCAGTCACAGGCTAATGCTCTGGGAACACAGGTTAAATCCCACCTCGGCAGCTGGAATTTGAATTCAGTTAATAAAATCTAGAATATAAAACTGGTCTCAGTAATGGTGGCCATGAAATGATTGCTGTAAAAAGCCATCTGGCTACCTAATGTCCTTTAGAGCAGAAATCTGCCATCCTTACCTGATCAGGCCTACATGACTCCAGGCCCACAGCAATGTAGTTGACTCTTAAATGCCCTCTGAAATGGCCTTGCAGGCTATTGTGTTCAAGGGTAATTAGGGATTGGCAACAAATACTGGCCTTGCCAGTTATGCACACATCACATTAAATAATAAAAAAAAACTGGGTGCGTTCAGTCCATGTATAGAATCTGAAGCTCTGTTATCACATAATGTAGTAAAATTTCCCTCGCAGCATTACCAAACTGATAGCACTGGCACTGAGCCACATAAGGAGCTATTAGGATAGGTTCCGTGAAAAAGATGGGTGTTAAGCAACATCTTGAAGGTGATAGGGAGGCTTAGGAAGGGTAATTCTATCCTTTAGGGCACAATCATTGATGCTGGAACGATTAAGAGCGGGGGATGCATTAGAGGCCAGAATTGGAGAGGTGCAGAGATCTCAGAGGGTTGTGGGGCTCGAGGAGGTTACAGAGATAGGGAGAGGCGCAGCCATGGAAGAATTTGAATTCAAGGTTGTGCAAAGTTAAAACTCCAGATATACATTCTTTTCTGATGAAGGGCCAACACCCGGAACATCGGCTTGTCTGTTTCCCCCACACGCCCTGACTCAACTGCTGAGTGTTTGCTGCATTTTCTGTTTCTGTTTCAGAGTTCCAGCATTTGAATTTTATTATAAAAGCAAAACACTGTGGATGCTGGAAATCTAGAACAAAAACAAAAATACCTGGAAAAACTCAGCAGGTCTGACAGCATCTGCGGAGAGGGATACAGTTGACGTTACGAGTCCGTGTGACCCTTCATCAGAACTAAAAAATATAGAAATGAGATGAAATATAAGCTGGTAGAAGGGGGTTGGGACAGGTAGAGCTGGATAGAGGGCCAGTGATAGGTGGAGGCCAAGAAGACTGTATCGTCAACTGTATCCCTCTCCGCAAATACTGTCAGATCTGCTGAGTTTTTCCAGGTATTTTTGTTTTTGTTTTGAATTTTATTAGTTTTGTTTGCAGTTTTAATTTACCTCATAACAGGGATGGGCTTTCCATTATGAGAAACTCCTTCAATTTATAGATTTTCATAGACTAACACTGAACAGAAGAAGGCCTTTCAGCCCATCAAGTCTGTGCTGGCTCTTTCAAAGTGCAATCCAGTTTGTGCTCCAATTATAAATCTTTAAAATGTTTCTTTTTAACATTGTGCTGAAGAGGGCTTTTGCCTTCAAATGGAGAAGAATGTGTTAAAAATTGTTCAACTTGTTAGGCTATATTTAATTTTAAGGAGACAGATTAGGAAAATTGGTCTAATTTGAGAAAATATCTCTACTGAGTAACCAGGGACAATAGATGGATAGATTGTTCGTGGGTAAAGCTAGCAAGTGATATGAATTGAAAATGTGGTTGAGTTACAGATCACCCGTGATCTTACTGAATGGTGAAACAGGCCCAAAGGGCTGAATGGCCTCCTCCTATTCCTGTGACACTTTAATGTTTACATTTTAAACAGCCACACCAAGTACAAATGTAAGCACATTAGAATGGGTGGCATGATGCAAAAAAAAAACTACAAATGGTGTAGCCTCAATTCGTAAGGCAGAGTTCCATGTTAAATTTCACCTGTCCTCTCTCTGTATATAGGGTGATTGATCTGCTGTGTTTCCAGCATTGTTTGATTTGTTTCTAATCCACATGAGTTGTTAGTTCATTTGTTTGGGGTTGGTAGAATTGGGGGTGGGGTGGGGGGGGGGGGTGCGGGGTGCAGGAGGGCGCGGTGGCGAAGTAGGTGTCCTCCTCTTATGGGCTGCCATAACTTCAATGGAAATCCCAACTAGAGATTTATAATAGGGTTTCTGGCAATCTTCTGCCAAAACCCTTCTGCCAAGGGAAATTCTGACTGGTTTGCTTTACGTGTTTGGGAGAATGGTACATTATCCTTACTTCCCTTTGTAAAAATAAGCACAGCAATTGATGATCACTTAATTTTATCACAATGGCCATTTGGCCCATTGTTCTGGTGCCAGCTCTCAAGATCTATCCAACTAGTCCCACTTTGCCCCTGCTCTTTCCCCAAAGCACTACAAATGTTTTCCTTTTTCAGTATTTATCCAATTCCTTTTCGAAAGTCACTATTGAATCTGTTTCCACTGCCCTTTCAGGCAGTCCATTCCAGGTCACAACAATTGACTGCACAAAAATAAAACTCACCTCATCTCATCTGAAGTTGTAAATGTAAAATATTACACATCAAACCCTTGACCTCTACCAACTAGAAGGACATGGACAGCATGGGAACACCACCACCTGCAGGTTCCCTTCCAAACCACACAGCATCCTGACTTGGAACTATATCATTGTTCCTTCACTGCCACTGGATCAAAATCCTGGAACACCTTTCCTAACAGAGCCGTGGGTGTACTTACACCACATGGACTGCAATGGTTGAAGATGGTGCCTCACAACCATCTTCTCAAGAGCAATTAAGGATGGGCAATAAATGGCCTGGCCAGCAATGCCAGCATCCTGTGAAATCAAGAAACTCCATCAAAAGCAAATGATCTGGCCACTTATCTCATTGCTGTCTGTGTGCAAACTGGCTGCCACACTTCCGACATTACAGACATTATAAAGATGACTGTTTCAGTGGTCCTTCATTGGTAGTAAAGCACTTTGGGATGTCCTGAGGTTGTGATGGGAGCTATAGAAATGCAAGTTCTTTCTTTCTGTAAGTTGTAAGTTATCTGAAACCGAATCTCATCAGCTGCATTTCAAACGTATTATTCTAGCCAACCACAGGACAAAGCCTGGAATGCCAAACATCATGAAGAATTGAAAAGGCAAGAGGTGAGGCAAATCAGGGAGTGTTGATTGAGTTCTGTTGAAGGGTCATGAGGACTCGAAATGTCAACTCTTTTCTTCTCCGCCGATGCTGCCAGACCTGCTGAGTTTTTCCAGGTAATTCTGTTTTTGTGTTGATCAGATGATGCCAAGGTTGACTTCTGAAGGTGCAAGAGGATTACGGCTCGCTCTATATCAAAGTTACTGGGCCATGTAGTCCAAATGTCTGAACAAACTGGAAAATCCACATCAAGTTGGACCAACAATACAACTATAGATGTCACAGGGCCATGTGACTCTCAGGCCACCAGTAACACCAGTAATAGGATCCACCTATTCTCAACACAAAATATTTGGATAATACTGAAAATGCTGGAAATCTAATATAAAAACAGAAAATGCTGGAAAAACTCAGCGGGTCTGGCAGCATCTATGGAGAAAGAAACAGAGTTAATGTTTTGAGTCCATATGACTCTTCAGAGTCAAACAGACACGAAACGTTACCTCTGTTTCTCTCTCCACAGATGCTGCCAGACCTGCTGAGTTTTTCCAGCATTTTCTGATTTTAGTACAAAATAATTGAAACCTATTTCTGCATAATATGGCCTGACTTTGTCCAGGTCTATTTGCACTCGTGGCAGATGTGGCCAATCACTACATGCAAACATTCAACCAACAAGCTGCTGGTTTTCCTAAGTATAGGCTTTTCTGTTAACTCCATATCCAGGCAAAGCTTAAATGACAAATATTTATAATACAGATTTTGTGTCTGGTTATTTCCATTGCACATCACACATGGTTATGGATGCAAAAAGGTCTTTAATTAAAAGAGTGAAATCAATTTAACTATTTCATGCTGGGGTCTTGCCAGCAATATAATATTCATTCAAACCAACCTGGAACCTGAAATTTACAAGCAATTTTCTGAGTTGAATTGACCCCAGCAATTTACAAGCATAAGAAACATAGGATATCAGAGTAGGAGGTGGCCATTCGGCCCTTTGAGCCTGCTCCATGATTCACCAAAATCATGGCTGATCTTCTACCCCAACTCCATCTTCCCGCCCTATCCTCATATCCTTTCATTCCTTTAGTAGCTAAAAATCTATCAAACTCTCTTGAATATGCCCAATGACTGAGCATCTGCAGCTCTCTAGGGTACAAAATTTCAAAATTTGACACCCCACTGAGTGAAGAAATGTCTCCTCATCTCAATCATAAATGGTTGAAGCCTATCCTGAGACTGTGATCTCTAGTTCTAGACTCTGTATACATTCATATATACAAGCATCTTCAATGACCTACATTCCCAGTGAGAGTGGCATTACTGGGGCAGGTCTGATGAACAGCAGCATAACACACTCCTGCTCCCAATCCTGGATGACTGGTGAGCAATAACACAGGAAATCTGCCAAGAGAAAGAACTTGCATTTCTATAGCGCCTTTCACAATCTCAGCATCTACCAAAGCATTTTATAGCCAATTAAGTACTTTTGAAGTGTAGGCACTGTAGTAATGTAAAATGTAGTAGTGTAATCAAAAAGGATGCTGAAGACAGAGAGATTGGAGTGGGAGTGGGGCGGAGAATTAAAATGACAGGCGACCAAATCTCAGGGTCACACTTAAGGACTTGGAGACATGACTACGACTTCAGCTATGTATCGTAATCTTGGCAGAGAGACTAGAAACACAGGAAAATCACAATTACTGTGATTCAGGCATGTTTTTAACCTCAGACTATTACTTATATTTAGTTTAGTTTAATTTATGACATGGCTCAAAAATAATTTATTGCCATTATATAGCACAATGAGTGACCTTTTCATTTTACCTCACAGGTTTATAACACTAATATGACCAATCAGAAAAATATTTCTTCTTCTTTAACCCAAATCTTTGCTTTATCATTGAATATTCTTCTCAGCCCCTCAACTCACGCATATGAAAGACTTGTATAGTAATAAGGAAGCCCTGATAAGTGACCTGAACAATAGATGTTATTGGCACTTTAAGGATTAAAATGTAACCACATCCAAAGTTTTCTAGATCCAGTTTAGTTCCCCAATATGGCCATGTAGGAAGTCAATAGCTTTCAAAATCATTGAATTCCCTTTCTTACTTCCCTCTTCTCATTATAGCTTCGTGGCATTTGTCATGGCTCAGTGGGTAGCACTCTCACCTCTACCAGTCAGAAAGTTATGGGTTCAATCCCCGTTATAAAAACCTGAGCAGAAAATCTAGTTTGATGCTTTAGAGGGGCTGCTGCACAGTACAGGGGTGATGTTAAAAGACATGCCCTCTCTGGTGGATGAAAAGATCTGTGGCACAATTTTGAACAAGGGCAGAGTTCTTCCTTCTGTCTTGGTCAATATTTATCCCTGGAAAAACATCACACACAAAAAAAGTAATTCCTTTGCATGTTGCTGTTTAGGGGATCTGGCTCTGTGCAAACTGGCAGCCACACTTCTCATGTTTTCCACAGCACCCATATTTAAAAAAGCACCTCATTGGTTGTAAAGCGCTTTGGGATGTCTTGAAGATGTGAAAAGCACTGTAGAAATGTAAATTATTTGTTATGCATTCCCTTACATTTTATCATTAATTGTATGTGTGTGTGTGTTTGCAGTCAAGGGCTGGGGGGTGGAGGGGGGGGTGGGTGGGTGTTGGTGGGTGGAAGTGGGGGCATGGTATTTAAAAGTTAAGTGAGAAAATTGTTTCACTTTTTGTCAAACCTCAATATATATAACTCTTTTTATGAAATGTAGGGAGAACAACCAGTGTAAATTCTAGGATTATCGCTTAATTATTTATGGATTATGGATATTAGACGAGTTCTGAAGCCTACTTACTGAACAAGGCTACTTTGGTGGAATACTTAGAGTTTGTGAACAGGTCCATCTATTCTGATTTGAGCTACATTCGCAAACAAGGGTGAAAGTACTTGCCTCGAAACATTTAATTCTCCTACTTTCTCTCCTCTGTTGAAGATGCCGAGTGACAGTTTCAGTGGCTGGCATGGAACCCAGGCGTTTGCCCGGATAATCTGTGGGATCTTGCTGTGCGCAGAATTACCAGTAGGTGCCATTGGCGGATAAGACACCCGTTGACAGTTCGGTTTTGCACACTTGCCTCTATCAAGCAGGTACCTCTTTACACTCAATGCACTTTCCCCCACAAGTTGCTTTCTCTTTCAAATACAAATCCCCAGTGACTTCTTTCAAATTGTTCCATTAATTTGTTTCAATAAAAAAAATGCCACACCATCTTTGTTCCACCTTAGGGGAAATAGATACAATTTAATAGATGATAAGGACATCAGTCCTAATTTACAATAAATTAAAAGATATACATTTTACACAGTAGTGCCAGACAGGCAAAAAAACCGACTGCTAATGTGTCTCACAGATGGAGTTTTTGGATTTCACTCTGTTAAATTCTAGGTTTGCTGTTTTGTTTGTTTTGTTAAATTCACTGATCTGAATCGCAGTTTAATCCCATTATTTTTGGGCAGTAATCTGGGTCATTAAGTGAGTGGAATGAATTGCAAACGTTGCTGCCATCTAATGGCCAATTTATTTTCTCAGTGCCCTATTTTTATGCATTTACATAGCGCATTTCACGACATCCCAAAATATTCTACAGGCCAGAGGCGTACTGTTTGGAGTGTAGTCACTGTTGTCATGTTGGAAACAGCAGCCAATTTGCAGAAAAATAGAAATGTAACAATGACCGCATCATCTGTTTAAAGTGTTGGGTGAGGGATAAATATTGTTGGCCAGGATATCGGGGAGAACTCTTCCGCTTTTCATCAAAATAGTGCTCTAGGATCTTTCACATCCACCTGAGGTAGCAGACAGTGCCTTGGTTTGACATCGCATCTGAAGATGGTACCTCTGACAGTCAGTACTGCACGGGGAATGCCAGCCTGGATTTTTGCTTGAGTCTGTGGAGTAGGACTCAAATCTACGACCCCCTGACTCAGAAGTGGGCATGCAACCCACTGACCCTGGCTGGCATGAGTGGTTGGTAATTGGCGGGATTGGGCATGCTCATTGGCACCTCAATCATCTCTAAATGCTTCCCCCAGGAAGAGTGGATATCATCAATAGGAGCGGCACGTCTGGCAAAATTCATATCCGAAACAAATAAATGGGCATTTAAATCAGGAAGGATGCAATCAGGACTCTCATCTCCAGCTTGTTCTTGTGCCCCCTGGGACTTGAAACCTGCCCACATGTGGGCAGCTGATTCAGCGGGCAACATTTGACCTTCCCGCGCTGGCAGGTTTGTAGCTGGGTGGAGTGGCTGTAAAATTTCTCAGATGGCCTTCCCACTGAGCTCCTGCCCACCCTCACCTTTCTGCAATTTTATGTTGGGACGGGCGAGGCCTAGGTCGCCCGCCCTTGCCCCATTTGAGGCCCTTAAGTGGCCAATTATTGTCCACTTAAGGGCCGTTTCCAGCCCAGCCTCAATTTTCAGGCTGGCAGGAGGGGTTCAGGGGCAGGGGGCAGCCCGAAAAGTAACCCTGTTCAGGCCTCGGGCGGGAGAGGTGGGGTTGCCTCCATCACCAGCTTCCTTTTAACATCAGGCATCCCACCCCCAACCCCCAAAGGGACTGGCCCCTGCAGGTCCTCCCTCCCCCCCACTGAACTCTCCACTGACAACCCCACCCCTTTCTGCCCATCCCGCTGAGTGTCACTTCCCCAGTCCACCCTGAGACCCCCAAAACTTACCTGGTCCTAGACCTCGGGGCTTAGGCTCTGGGGACTGCTTGCAGCCCCAGTTCTGTCCGCAGCAGCTTCTGGCATTGCAGGGACTAGAGAGCTGCCAGCCAATCAGATTCCGCCCACATGAAGGGCGGTAGTCCCACCTCCAGCCAACTAACACTTGTTAGAGTGTTAAATGGCTGCGGGGCAGGCAGTATCGGAAGGGATGTGTTCTCCACTGACTCCTTGGATGGCAGGAAGGCAAACCCCGCCATCCTAAAAACCCTGGTCAGCGTTTAAGTCTACTAAAATGTCACTTGACCAGGGTTCTCCTCCTGTTTTCCTGTTTTCAATGCACAAGCCAAAAGTGTTCAGCAATCTCTGCTTCTCTGAATGGGATAAGGCTGACGACTGACAAGGATATCTGAATACTGAGTTAGACCTGGTTGCTGTGGTCAGGAACTGTAGTTTCTCTCAGCGTTCCTAGGGTTTGGAAGGCAAATAAATTATGCAGGATTCCAGTGGCTATAGCTGGTGTGCAGATGCATGCTTGTGCACCCATGTGGGTGTGTGGTTGGGAGAGGGAGTGGCCTGTGGGTGGGTGTATGTGCAAACATGGATGTGTCTGTGTAGATGGGCGCAGGTGTGTGAGTGTGTTGGTGTGTATGAGTGAGTGTGAATGTGTGTATTATTGTATGTGTGTGAGAGATGTATATGTGAATGTAGGTGGGTGGGAACATGTGTGTGCAAGACAGTGGGTGGAATTTAATGCCCTCCACCCAGATTAGTTTGGAGGTGGGGCGGGGGGAGGGGCATTTAATCAGACGTGAGGCTGGGTGGTGACACTGCGGCCTTCATGCCTCTGCCCCGATTAATTTCTGGTTGGGTAGTCTCATGGATAGCCTTCCCATTCCAACTATTGGGCTTGTTTGCGGGATCCTGAGGGGCGGGTCCCGTTGTCAGGCACTCAGTGCCTAATCAAGGTACACAGCCTCAGGAAGGGGTGGGGGAGAGGGCATTGAAAGCTCTTCCGCACCTACCACCCTGTGATCCCCAACTGCCCTTATTCTTCTGTGGCCCGTTCCTGGGCCTCCAGTAGGTGTATCGCTGACAGTTGCCACCACTCCTGCTGGTGCCTGCCTGCAATGCTGGCCTCTGAATAGTGGGCAGCTCCTGAGGGCTGAACTCCCGTCCCTGGGGACCTTGATCCCGGGGCTGGCATTCATTATGGTGGTCCCTCCTTCCCCAAAGGAGGTGATGTGGGCTCTCAGTGTCTCAATGACTCTCCAGCAAGACCCCCATCGCCTGCATTAATACCACCCAATGTGTGTTCAGGTTAAGTGTGTATGTGTATTTTCCTAACAAAAACAAAAACAGAATTACCTGGAAAAACTCAGCAGGTCTGGCAGCATCGGCGGAGAAGAAAAGAGTTGACGTTTCGAGTCCTCATGACCCTTCGACAGAACTTGAATTCGAGTCCAAGAAAGAGTTGAAATATAAGCTGGTTTAAGGTGTGTGTGTGGGGGGCGGAGAGAGAGAAAGAGAGAGGTGGGGTGTGGGTGTGGTTGTAGGGACAAACAAGCAGTGATAGAAGCAGATCATCAAAAGATGTCAACAACAATAATGCAAAAGAACACATAGGTGTTAAAGTTAAAGTTGGTGATATTATCTAAACGAATGTGCTAATTAAGAATGGATGGTAGGGCACTCAAGGTATAGCTCTAGTGGGGGTGGGGAGAGCGTAAAAGATGTAAAATAAATAAATAAATAAATAATTTTTTTTTCCTTTTTCTCTTTTTATAATGGAAATAGGTGGGAAAAGGAAAATCTATATAAGTTATTAGAAAAAAAAAGAAAAGGAAGGGAGAAACAGAAAGCGGGTGGGGATGGGGGAGGGAGCTCACGACCTAAAGTTGTTGAATTCAATATTCAGTCTGGATGGCTGTAAAGTGCCTAGTCAGAAGATGAGGTGTTGTTCCTCCAGTTTGCGTTGGGCTTCACTGGAACAATGCAGCAAGCCAAGGACAGACATGTAGGCAAGAGAGCAGGGTGGAGTGTTAAAATGGCAAGCGACAGGGAGGTTTGGGTCACTCTTGCGGACAGACCGCAGGTGTTCTGCAAAGCGGTCGCCCAGTTTACGTTTGGTCTCTCCAATGTAGAGGAGACCACATTGGGAGCAACGAATGCAGTAGACTAAGTTGGGGGAAATGCAAGTGAAATGCTGCTTCACTTGAAAGGAGTGTTTGGGTTCTTGGACGGTGAGGAGAGAGGAAGAGAAGGGGCAGGTTTTGCATCTTTTGCGTGGGCATGGGGTGGTGCCATAGGAGGGGGTTGAGGAGTAGGGGGTGATGGAGGAGTGGACCAGGGTGTCCCGGAGGGAGCGATCCCTACGGAATGCTGATAGGGGGGGTGAAGGGAAGATGTGTTTGGTGGTGGCATCATGCTGGAGTTGGCGGAAATGGCGGAGGATGATCCTTTGAATGCGGAGGCTGGTGGGGTGATAAGTGAGGACAAGGGGGACCCTATCATGTTTCTGGGAGGGAGGAGAAGGCGTGAGGGCGGATGCGTGGGAGATGGGCCGGACACGGTTGAGGGCCCTGTCAACGACCGTGGGTGGAAAACCTCGGTTAAGGAAGAAGGAGGACATGTCAGAGGAACTGGTTTTGAAGGTAGCATCATTGGAACAGATGCGACGGAGGCAAAGGAACTGAGAGAATGGGATGGAGTCCTTACAGGAAGCGGGGTGTGAGGAGCTGTAGTCGAGATAGCTGTGGGAGTCGGTGGGTTTGTAATGGATATTGGTGGACAGTCTATCACCAGAGATTGAGACAGAGAGGTCAAGGAAGGGAAGGGAAGTGTCAGAGATGGACCACGTGAAAATGATGGAGAGGTGGAGATTGGAAGCAAAATTAATACATTTTTCCAAGTCCCGACGAGAGCATGAAGCGACACCGAAGTAATCATCGATGTACCAGAGAAAGAGTTGTGGAAGGGGGCCGGAGTAGGACTGGAACAAGGAATGTTTCACATACCCCATAAAGAGACAGGCATAGCTGGGGCCCATGCGGTTACCCATAGCCACACCTTTTATTTGGAGGAAGTGAGAGGAGTTGAAGGAGAAATTGTTCAGCGTGAGAACAAGTTCAGCCAGATGGAGGAGAGTAGTGGTGGATGGGGATTGTTCGGGCCTCTGTTCGAGGAAGAAGCTAAGGGCCCTCAGACCATCCTGGTGGGGGATGGAGGTGTAGAGGGATTGGACGTCCATGGTGAAGAGGAAGCGGTAGGGGCCAGGGAACTGGAAATTGTTGATGTGACGTAAGGTGTCAGAGGAATCACGGATGTAGGTGGGAAGGGACTGGACAAGGGGAGAGAGAAGGGAGTCAAGATAACGAGAAATGAGTTCTGTGGGGCAGGAGCAAGCTGAGACGATCGGTCTACCGGGGCAGTTCTGTTTGTGGATTTTGGGTAGGAGATAGAAGCGGGCCATCCGAGGTTGGGCGACTATCAGGTTGGAAGCTGTGGGAGGGAGATCCCCAGAGGAGATGAGGTCAGTGACAGTCCTGGAAACAATGGCTTGATGTTCAGTGGTGGGGTCATGGTCCAGGGAGAGGTAGGAGGAAGTGTCTGTGAGTTGACGCTCAGCCTCCGCGAGGTAGAGGTCAGTGCACCAGACAACAACAGCACCACCCTTGTCAGCGGGTTTGATGACAATGTCAGGGTTGGACCTGAGAGAATGGAGTGCAGTAAGTTCAGAGAGAGACAGGTTAGAATGGGTGAGAGGAGCAGAGAAATTGAGACGTCTAATGTCGCGCTGACAGTTCTCAATGAAAAGATCAAGAGAAGGTAAGAATCCAGAGGGAGGGGTCCAGGTGGAGGGAGAATATTGGAGTTGGGCAAAAGGATCCGTTGAACTGGGAGAGGACTCCTGCCCAAAGAAGTGAGCCTGGAGACGAAGACGGCGGAAGAAGAGTTCAGCATCATGCTGAGCCCGAAATTCATTGAGGTGAGGGCGTAAGGGTATGAAACTAAGTCCTTTGCTGAGCACTGAATGTTCAGCATCGGAGAGGGGAAGGTCAGGGGGTATAGTGAATACACGGCTGGGGTTGGGATTGGAAGATGGGGTGGGGACGGAGGGACAGGCCGGGGTGGAGGGTCCTAGATGGGTGTTGGTGTCAATGAGTTGTAGGAGCTTGTGTTCCTTAGCACTTGAGAGAAAGAGAAAAAGTTTCTTGTTGAGGTGTCGGATGAGCCGAAGGATAAAATGAAACTGGGGACATGCGCAGCTTTGAAAAAGGGTACGGCGGTGCTGCTGGAGGGAGGGGTCGAGTGTGTTCATATGGCGGCGCATGGCACTGAGTGTGGATTTCAGAATGTGACGGGAACAGCAGTCCGAGAAACGTTTTATGTCCTGGAGATACCTGTAATCCTGGGTGGGTTCGAAACATGAGGGGTGGAATTTCAGTTGAAATCCACGTGGGGTAAGTCGGAGATGGAGACAGTCACTGAGAAAGGAGATGTGGCTGTGAAAGCGGGTTTTAGTAGACACCTTGTCAAACACCAGGAGGGAAATGGAAAGCAAGGAAGGTGAGCAGGGCAAAAGAGAGATACGGAAATCTTGTCGCAGAGAGGAACAGAACTTCTTCAAGGAGGTAGGCATTTCTTGAAGAGCAGTGGCAGTCATTTTCCTGCCAGTTTCACACTGCAGTTATGGTAGGTTTTCTCAGACTAACCTCCTGACTTGAAAGCTTGCTCTCTGATTTTATTAGTGGCATGAGTTTGTTTATTGTAAATTAGTTATCACCGTTGCCAAAATAGCAGAAGGGATATTAACATACAACAGTTGATGCATCAACATTTTAACTCTTTTAAAAAGTTATTAATTTCATGCTATTTGGAGTTGTGCCACCAGAGGGCAGCTGATTTCCACCAGAAGATACTACACCATAACTAAACTGTTTGCTGTGTTACAGTGACAGCACTGTTAAATTAAAGTAACAACATATTTAGATGAAAAGTTTAACTTTACAGCCAGTTTCCAAAACATTTGAACATTCCTAGTTGCAGAATGACAGTTTTAAATGTGAAGAAGTAACTTAGCTTCTCATTGCGGAACACCTTCGGTCTGTCCGCAAGCATGACCCAGACCTCCCTGTCGCTTGCTGTTTCAACACTCCACCCTGCTCTCCTTGACCTGTTGCATTGTTCCATTGAAGCTCAACGCAAACTGCAGGAACAGCACCTCATCTTCCGACTAGGCACTTCACAGCCTTCCGGACTGAATAATGAGTTCAACAACTTTAGATCATGAACTCTGTCCTCCATCCCCACCCCCTTTCCGATCCCCCCTTTTTCCAATAATTTATATAGATTTTTCTTTTCCCACCTATTTCCATTATTTTAAATGTATTTCCATCCATTGTTTTATCTCCACCTTTTAGCCTATTTCGATACCTTCCCCCCAACCCACCCCCACTAGGGCTATCTGTACCTTTATTATCACATTCCTTTAGATAATATCACCAGCTTCAACATCTCTTTGTCCTTTTGTCTATGACATCTCTTGGTTATCTCCACCTATCACTGGCCCTCTATCCAGCTCTACCTGTCCCACCACCCCTTAAACCAGCTTATATTTCACCTCTCTTCTATTTTCCCTTAGTTCTGTTGAAGAGTCATTATGACTCGAAACGTTAACTGTGTTCCTCTCCGCAGATGCTGTCAGACCTGCTGTGTTCTTCCAGGTATTTTTGTTTTTGTTTTAGCTTCTCATTTATTTATTTCATTCATTTTAATAGACTAAATTCATTTGCAAAAGAATCTGTTGAACCAGAAAATTGTGACATCTGATCTTTAGGGGGCCATGTCAGCAGTATATGAAGGGAAGGTTGTCACCACTCCTTCGTCATCGCAAGGTGGGAATCCTACAACCCCTTCCTCAGCAGCACTGTGGAGTGTGCGAAGCACATATTGAGCCCAGGACACCGTGCTTCGAGATATGAGTGCTAACTTGGGTATTTGGCGCAGGTGGGAATCTCTCTGGTAGTTTTTTCTCAAGCAATAATTTAGATTAGCAGTCATACCCTGACTTAGAACTTTAAAACTGTTATCCAGTTAAGAAGCCTAGTTAACAGAAACTCTCTAGCAGTGGCAGTTATCTGTCAATCAACTGATAGTGTTAATCAATGTAACAGGAAGCTGACTTAGCAGTTGCAACTTGGGTGTGAGTCATCAGCTCTCTATAAAAGCAGACAGGGTTTTCTACCACACAGTGTGGGAGCACAGAGTGAGCTGAGAACATAATATAAATGCTGAAATCGGAATTTGGTACAGAGGGGGAAAGAGGTGCTGCTTTTTATACCTTTTTTTCAGTCTCTAGTAGCTGCTGAGTGTTCAAAGGCATTAATTAAATGAACAGATAGGTGATTGGCTGGTGATTTTTAAGATTTCATGCCTCTAAACAATGGCAGTAGTTTAAACCAGTACTAGAGAGATATAAGTATTAAATTTATAGCTTAACCAGTTAAGCTACTTTATATAACTACAGATAACATTTTAGTCATATTCCTAAAGTTTAAACCTAAATAGTCAAATAATACACAATAAAGATGGCAGGGCAGGTGATGTGTTGCAGCTGTAACACGTGGCTGCTGGTGGACCCCGGTATGATCCATGGTGTCCACATCTGCAGTAAGTGTTTGCAGCTCAAGGAACTTCAGCTCTATGCTGATGAACTGGAGCCCAACCTTTGGACTCTGTGATACATTGGGACAGGGAATATTACCTCAATACGTTGTTCCAGGGAGCAGTCACAACCTTTAGGCTAGGTACTTCTGATCTGGTCCATATTTAGGGACAGGAGGGTATGACTGTGAGTTAGGCAGATATGGAGACTCAGAGGTGGCATTAGAGGAACCTCAGCCCTTGCACTTGTCCAGCAGGTTTGAAGTTCTTGCAGCCTGTGTAGATGAGGGAAGGGACTTCAGGGAGGATGAGCAAACTGACTACAGCACTGTGACGCAAGGAGCCATTCTACTGGGGGGAGCAAAAAGGAATGTAGTTGTGGTGGGGGACAATACAATTAGCAGGATAGATACTATTCTCTGCAACCGAGTGCGTGAATCCCAAGGGCTATGTTGTCATGCCCTGTGCTAGGGTTCAGGACATCACCTCAGAGCTGGAGAGGAACTTGGACTGGGAGTGGGAAGGATTCAGTTGTCATGGTCCATGTGGGAACCAACAACATAGGTAGGACTAAGAAAGAGGTTCCGCTAAGGGAGTATGAGCAGCTAGAGGCTAAATTAAAAGCAGAACCACAAAGGTAATAATCTCAGGGTTACTACCTGAAACATGAACAAATTGGCATAGGGTAAATGTGATGAGAGTTTAATCTAGGGCTCAAAGATTGGTGTGGGAGAAATGGGTTTCAATCCATGGGGCACTTTCACCACTGGGGGAAGAGGGAGCTGTACCATTGGGTCGGCCTTCACCTGAACCATGCTGGGGCCAGTGTCTTGGTGAGTCATATAACTAGGGCTAGAGAGGACAATAAACCAAATAGTGGTGGGGAGGGTTCACATGAGGGAGATGAAAAATGACAAGGCAATAATGCAGGGTCGTGATAGGGGAAAAAAATTCTCCTCCTCTCCATCTTAAATGAGAGACCTCTTCTTTTTCTACAGTGTCCTCTAGTTCTAGTCTCTCCCATAAGGGGAAACATCCTCTCAGCATCCACTCTGTTGAGTCCCCTCAGGATCTTATATGTTTCAATAAGATCACCTCTTATTCTTCTGGACTCCAATGGATACAGGTGCAACCTGTCCAATATTTCCTCATAAGATAACACCCCCACCCCCAGCCCGCACTTCATCCCAGGAATATGGGTAACGGTAACCAGAGTGTGGCAAGAAGGGACAGAGTTTACAAACCAAAGCATGCAACAGCAAATATGGTCAGAATAGGGAGAAATGGCTTTAAACTAACATAGGGGGAGGAAGTTTCCGGAGAAGTGAAATTTAAAAATGCAAAGATAAAAGTTGAGGCAAGAGATAAGTAAACAGATGTGGGTAGAGACAAAGCTGAGTGGGACAGGAATGGACAGGAATGGCAACAGTGCATCAGAGAGTAAGGTCCATGCAGGGAATAGTAGAAAAGAGATGAAGTCACTTTATTTGAATATACAGAGCACCTGCAGTAAGATAGATGAACTAGAGGCACCAATAGAGATAAAAGTTTAGTTTTAATTGCCGTTGGGAAATAAACATTCCAGGGCATACAACATTTCCAAAAGACAGGCAGAATGGACAAGTTGGAGGGGTATCTCTGACAATAAAGGATGATTATAAGGACATTAATGAGAAAGGATTTGAGCTCAGAAAATCAGGAAATAGAATCAGTATGATTGGACATTAGGAATAGCAAGGGTCAGGAAACACTGGTGGATATAGTTTATAGCCATTCTGTTTTTGGACAGAGCATTAAATAAGAAATTACTGGAGCTTGTAATAAAGGTAAAATAATACTTGTGGGGGGTTTTAATCTTCATTGAGACTGGATCAATCAAATTGGCCAGGGTGGTCTAGAAGATGAGTGTCAAGGAGATATAATAATTCTCATAATGTTATTAGAATCTGTTGTAAAATAGAGAAATAATAGGATGTGTCTACAGGCAGAATATTGTGTTTGTCAGGCGGGTGTTCGTCAGGCGGATGTGCACCCGATCTGAGCGAGCATAAAAGGATGCATGATGACACCAGGCAAGTATCCCGATGTCATCGTGCACTTGCGTGATATTTCAGTCGGCGGACGCACGTGGGAGTCGGCAGCTTGCCTATCAACAATTAACAGGCTCTTAAGGCTATTAAAGCAGTAATTAAATGAAATTTTTCGTTGCCCATCCAACCTTACGGTTGGCGGGCAGGCGAAAAGGCAAAGTGGCCTTCGGATTTTTTGCAAAACCTCATCCACGGGCTGGAAGAGGTTTCATTCAGTGATTAAAAAATAAATAAAAAATTTTCAAACTAATTTCTAACATGTCCCTCTCATGTGATAGAGGGGACATGTTATTAACATTTTAAAATTCTTTATTGTTTATTTTCAAAATTCCTGTACACACGAACCTCAGCACTTGCGCTTCTTTCTTCACAGTGTGTGTGTGTGTGTGTGTGTGTGTTCTATGAAGAATGGTTTGGTTTGAAATAAGTAACCATAGGTGTTTTCAAAAGAGGGGTGAAATGTCTCACCTAGCCAGGTGAGACAGTGTTTATTTTTCCCAAAGATTACTGGTAAAATTTAATGCTAAGAGAGGGTTTTATTATCAGGGAGATAAAGTCCAAAGACATAGTGAAACAATGGGTATTTGCATTCAAAGAGGAAGATATGAATAAAGGAGCAAATGTTGTCTCTAAGGGAAGACATTTTAAGATCTTACAAGTGTGAAAAAGCCTTCAGCATCTATGCCTCAAGCTGCTGTCTTCAAAGGACTGAAGTTAAGAAAACTCACTTGGAATTCAACTTGTTCAGGATATCATGTTTCTTTTCTGTAGTCTTTTAAAATCTATGTGTTTTACTGTTGCCTTAATGAAAGTGTAACTGGGAGTTAGATTGATTAGGGGATTTAGAAGTTATCATAGTAGTAATTTTTAGATCTATGTATTTAAAATAATTTCTCTTATTAATAAATGTTTAATTAATTTTTGTAAGAACCTATAAGACTTGGTGGTCTTATTACGACTGAATTCAAGGCATGCATTTCGAAACTTATACAAACTGCAAACAAGTTGTGGCAGTTGTTTCAAGTTTCCCTTTGGGATTTGAACAACTCAGCATTTACCATTGGCTCCGATTTACCATCGGCTGTGTCATAACAATGAGTTTGTAGAATGCTTTCATGAGTTTCCTGGAGCAATAAATTATGGAAACAATTAGGGATAAAAATATTTTATATCTAAAATTGTGCAGTGAGGCAGGGTTAATTAGTAATGCCATAGTAAAAGATCCATTGGGAAATAGTAATCACAATACAATTGAATTCCATATTAAGTTTGAAAATGACATACTCCGATCACAAACTAGAATCTTAAACAAAGTCTGAGGGAAGAGCTGGCTATGGTTGATTGGGAAAATAGAATGAAAGGTATGGCAGTAAATAAGCAATTAAGGAAACAATTTGAAATGTTGGACATAAATACATTCCATTGAAAAACAAAACTCATGGAGGAAGATCCATCCATCTGTATACATTCTGATGTTCAGAGAGACCTGGGTGTACTAGCATACAGGTACAGCAAACAATTAGGAAAGCAAATGGCATGTTGGCTTTGATTGCAAGGGGATAGGAGTACAAAAGTAAAGAAATCTTACTACCATTCTGTGATACTTTGGTGAGACCTGGAATACTGTGTGCAGTTTTGGTCTCAATATTTAAGGAAAGATATACTTGTATTGAATACATTAGATTGCAGTGGTTCATGAAGGTGACTCATCACCACCTTTTCAAGGGCAATTAGGGATGGGCAATAATGTATCTTTTATTTGTTCATGGGATGTGGACGTCGCTGGCTAGGCCAGCATGTATTGCCCATCCTTAATTACCCTTGAGAAGGTGGTGGTGAGCTGCCTTCTTGAACCATTGCAGTCCATGTGTTGTAGGAACACCCACAGTGCTATTGCTGGCCTTGTCAGCAGTACCCACATCTCATGGATGAATAATAATAAAAAAAACAAACTAATAATATTGTAATAACTTTGGAGAAGACTTGGATGATGGCATAGTTAACCAACTCTATTACTTGAGAATCGTCATTCTGATATTTTACCAAGTTTATTTAATCTATTTCACATTCCGTCACCATTTAGTTGGTTTTATAAAGGGAATAAATCCACCACCTAAGAGTTCTATTAGGAATTGCCACACTCGCTGTGATGCATGAGTTACAGGGTTAAGGTCCTCACAGTTTCTCTGAGCCTAGGAGTGAGAGCCTGCGGCGCAACAATTATGGCCCTGTGGTATAGCAATTATCAAACCATCCAAAAAGGTCAGTGACGAGAAGACAGGTTAATCTGGCCTTGGATTTAGATTATATCTCTCTAACTCTCACTCTCTCTGCCCCTCTCACTCTTTCTCCACCCCCTCCCTCTTCCTCTCCCTCCCTCTTTACCTCTCTCTCTCTCTTCCTCTCCCTCCCAAACACTCTCTCTTCCCCTTCTCTGTCTCCTCTTCTCTTCCTCTTTCTATTTATCTTTTACACATTTTTTTCTCTCTCCTTCTCTGTCAATCTTTCTGTGTCTCTCTCCATCTCTTTCTCTATCTTTCTTTCCCTCACCCACGCTCCCTTTCAAAACTCTCTGCCTTTCTCTCTCTCTTCCCTTCTTGAGCTCTTTCTACATATCTTTCTCACTGCCTCTCTCTCTCCCTCTCTGTCTATCTCTCTCTCCAAGTCTCTCTATCTCTTTCACTCTTTCTCCCGTCTCTGTCACTTTCTGTCTCTCTCCCCTCTCTCTCCACCTCCCCCATGTCCCACACTGTTCTCTCACAGACACTATCCTTTTCACGTAGCCATCTCATAGACAGGGGCTCCCTTCTGCAGCTTCCCAACATGGGTACCATTCCAGAGCTATACCTTGGTGTTTCCAACACAGGAAATTGCACTAAAACAGGAGCCAGCCATTTGGCCCAAGGGGCCTGCTCTCCAGTTTCATCACTGGCTCTATCCCTGAATAATACGTCCCATTTCAGGGACATGAAACAAAATCCAGACTGACAATCCCAGTGATTGTTGAGAGAGTGCGGGACTGTTGGAGGGGCCATTTTCTGAAAATGTTAAATCGAGGCTTTGTCTGCCCTCTCAGGTGGGCATAAAACAACCCACAGTGATTAATCTGAAGATCACCTTACAGTTGGATGTAGAAATGATGGAATAAAAACGGAAAATGTTGGAAACACTAAGCAGGTCTGGTAGCATCTGTGGCAAGAGAGGCAGAGTTAATGTTTCAGATCAGTGACCTTTTATCAGAAGATTGTTGACCTTTCATCATAGAATCATAGAACAGTTACAGCATAGAAGGAGGCCATTCAACCTGCCGTTTCCGTGCTGGCTCTCTGCAAAAGCAACTCAGCCATTTTCATTTCCTTGTCCTTTTCTTGTAGCCCAGCAATTTTCTCCTCTTCAGGTGCTTATCAACTTGAACCTGCCTCCATCGCACTCTCAGGCAGTGCATTCCAGATCCTAACCACTCACTGTGTAAAAAGGATTTTCCTCGTGTCACCATTGCTTCTTTTGTCAATCACCCTAAATCGGTGTCCTTTATTTCATGGTCCTTCCACAAATGGGATTGGTTTCTCTCTATCTACTCTGTCCAGACACATCACGACAGGCACCTCTATTTAATCTCCTCTTAATCTTCTTTTCTCTAAGAAGAACAATCCCAGCTTCTCCAATCTATCTTCATAACTGGTGCCCCTCATCCCTGGAACCATTCTCATAAATATTTTCTGTACCCTCTTTGAAGCCTTCCTAAAGAATGGCACCCAGGATTGGACACAGTACTCCAGTTGAGGCCAAACCAGTGTTTCATAAAGGTTCATCATAACTTTCTTGCTTTTGTACTCTATGCATTTATTTATAAAACCCAGGACCTTGTATGCCTTTTTAACATTTTTCTCAATCTGCCCTGCCACCTTCAATGTTTTATACACATATACCCACAGGTCCCCTGTTTCTGCACCGCCTTTCGAATTTTACATTGCTCCTCTTCATTCTTCCTATTAAAATGAATTATTTCACACTTCTCTGCATTAAATTTGATCTGCCACTTTATGTTCTTCTTTCTAAAGCCTTGTGCACTGAGCTCCTTTGCTGGGCTTTTAGAAATGCACACCAACGCCACCAAAAAGACGACTCCAGGACCATTTTTAACTGAGCAGCAGGGAAGAGGATGGAGCCATTTTGTGACCATTTGATGAACCGTGTGGAGCTCAGCCCAATATCGGGTGTCCCTGAGGCTGCCAACCCAATATCATGTGCCCAACTGGCCAGCAGCAAGGAAGGCTGAGACGGCATGGGGAGGGGAGGGTATAAGTTGTACAGAGAGAATTCATCCCCTTGATCATTTTAGAGGGTTTGGAAATAATGATTGATGTTCAAAATAAAAAGCAATGATAGTTAAGGACATTCATCTGTTTTCTTTTAAAAAGAAACGTTATGAGAAACCACTGAATGATTAGTTGAGAACAAGAGAACTACAAGTAGGATGTGATCTGTACGCTAAAGTCTCACATTTGTGTGTCAAGGTGAGAAATGTTCCTGCAGTTGCAGAAATGGTGACGTAAAAGCTAATTTCAACTCGAGCAAAGCTTATTACATTTTGACACTTCCCGCAGATTGGTAAATTGATTCTGGCTGGGATGTTGGGAGATCACAGCGCCCGCAAGCTCTCTATTATGAGGAGCATGAGTGTAACAGGAAGTAAGACATACAGATGTGTCAGCTTTGCTGATTGTCATTTGCAGTAATGACCCTGTAGTTGGTTTTCTCATATACTGGCGTGATATCGTAGCAAAGGACATTGTAAGTAGCTGTCATGGACTTAACAACACAAAAAAAGCCCTGTCTTCACAAATCAAGCTTTCAGAGAAAACACGAGCATTACTTTTTTAGTTTAGGTGGAAAATCTTTGAATTTTTGCAGGTGGCTTCTTCATACTGTGCTCAGCTTAAACAGCTGCTCACTGAAGGCTGAGGTTTGGCCTCGTATAGTAGTGGAAAATAAGCAGGTAGGGAGTTGGCAACCCATTCTACACTCCACCCTATTTTCCTTTCATAGAGTTTTGTAATGAATAAGGAGGCCATTTGGCCCATTATGCCAGTGCTGAAAATTTGAAAGAGCTGTCAGATTTAGTCCCATACCCCAGCTTTTTCCTCTTCAAGGGCATGTCCAATTGCCTTGGAAGCTACATGACATTAAGAATTCTCAGAAACAAAATTGGCCATGGTATTAAGGAGGCTGTCAGTTCACCAAAAGTATAAGCCCCTTGGCCTAACTTCACTCCCAAGGTGTAGATTTTGAGTTGGCATGATAATGTAAATGGGTGACAGTGAGTTGGCAGATCGCTTTACATCACTTCCCATTTTCATTTCCATTTAAGTCATTTAAATTGTGCTGGGGACCAGTTAGCTCAGTGTGTTGCTTAATAAAATCTGCCACACAGGTTCGATTCCTTTCCCAGCTGAGGTAGTTCTTGTGGCCTGCCTCTATCACTTGTCCCATTGTGACGTCATGGCATCATTGAGCCATGATTAGCAAACCTCAAACAACGAGGATATAACATGAAAAGCGGGAGCGATAGTGTGCTGCTGACTCACCATCATTTGTTTAATACTGTCGCACAAATTTGAGATCAACCAAGTGGAGTGTGTTTGCAGCATTGACTGTGTGGTGGTAAATCCTGTTCTAGGTCTACTGATAGTTCTGCAGGAGTGAACAGTCCAATGATAATCGATTCATGATGATTGCACGCACGCTGTTTATCATCTTGGGCCTGGAACACAATATCACTGGCTGACGCTCTAGTGCAGTACTGAGGGAGTGCTGCACTGTTGAGAGTGCTGTCTTTCAGATAAGATATTAAACCGAGGCCCTGACTGCCCCCTCAGATTAGTGTAAAAGATCCCACGGCACTGTTTCAAAGAATAGCAAGGGAGTTATCCCTGGTGTCCTGGCCAATATTTATCCCTCAACACCACAAAAACAAATGATCTGGGCATTATCGTATTGCTGTTTGTGGGAGTTTGCTGTGTACAAAATAGCTGTTGTGTTTCCTACATTACAACAGTGACTACACTTTAAGTGTACTGCATTGGCTGTAAATGTCTTTGGAATGTCCTAAGATTGTGAAAGGTGCTTTATAAATTCAAATGTTTCTTTTTTGAAAGTTTGGCTGAAAAGTGGCTATTAACAGGAGAGGGAACTGGTGAATTGGAAGGGTGGATGGGTTGAATAGGGTCAAAGCAGGATCTTGCCCTGAAATGAAAAGGTTTATTTGAACCATCTGTTAATGGTTGTAGTGAATGGTGCAGCTATTCAGAAGTTAAAATGGAATACATTTGGCTCTCACTTGACAGTTGAATTAGCTCTGAATATTCCAGGATAGAGCTGGCTGGATTAGTCAGTGTAGTCTTATTAATTAGGCCTTTTAAAGTTAAAGCTATTTGAAGGATGAAGGGATCGTACTTCATACTTTAAATTAGCTCTCTTAATAAACACTTTCTCCCTTAAGGCTAAGAGCAGATAATGGATTACGCTTGAAACATCGTAAGGTTGTGAAAGGTACTATATGAATGCAGGCCTTTCTTTAAACCTACCTGGTGTTAATTTTATGTCAAAGTAACCCATTAAAAATTATATCAATTGACCAATCTTGGCCAAATCTAGTGTGCTTTAAATTGCTGTGCAGTGACCAGGCATTGGAACCTTTGCACGTGCAAATTCACCTTTCGGATGAAAGTTACCAGGATACTGGTGGCGCCCCCTTGCTCCTCTTCAGCTAGTGCCATGGGATTTTTTATATCCCCCAGGGAGATCAGATAGGACCTGGGTTTGACATCATTCTACAGAGTGCATCAGTCATCAATCATTATGAACCTCGGGAAATGTATACTGGCCTTGGAAAAGGAATACAATAAAAGTTTGCCAGAAGGATGCCAGGGCTTAAAGGGTTAAACTCTGAGGACAGGTTGCATATTGCTCATATTTCCTTGGGAGATTAAAGGGTGAGCTAATTGAGGTGGCTAAGATGATTAAAGGAGCTGAGAGGGCAACTGCTTCCTCTTGTGGTGGAATCCAGGACACAGGGGCATAACCTTTAATTTGGAATTAGGCCATTCAAGAATTAAATCAGGAAACACTTTTTCACACACAATGTTGTAGAATTCTAGAACTCTCTCCTTCAAAAAGCTGTGGATGTTTGGATGGCGATTGAAATTTTCAAGACTGATATTGTTAGGTTTTTCCGGCTAAGTGTATTGAGGGATATAGAGCTAAGGCAGGCAAATAGAATTAAGTGAGAGAGTGCTCGTGGCCTAATTGAATAGCTGACCAGGTTTGAGATGCTGAATAACCTCCTACTGTTGCTATGCTACTCTACATCCATTTACTCAGTCTTCTGGCTGAAGCTTGCCAATTTGTAGCGTCCGAGAGATTGAGAATCACAATTTCATCACAAATCCAACAGCTTTATTGCCAAAGCTTAAACTTGAAAACAATACAGTGATTTAAAATATACAGCTACCCCGTCCCCTAGTTAGTCCGGATAGGTTGACTGCAGGCCAATTGGATCCAATCTGACTCGGTCTGATCTGCTTCCAACATGACTTCTCCAGTTGATGGTCTTGCTCCCGAGGCTTACAGAGGCAGGGTCAGGGTTAGGGATGAGGAGCTAGCTAAGTCAATGAGTTATGGGGTGATGGGCGAGCTGGACCTAGTGCAGGACAAGAACAGGGTAGCAGGATTTTGGACAATTTGGGGCTCATGGAGACAGAAAGATGGGAGACCAGAAAAGAGGGATTTGGGGGAATTGAATTTGGAATTGACAGAGGCATGTGTCAAAAGTTTCAATGGCAGTCAGCAATAGAACAGAAAAAGCTGTTCCTATCACAATCCTTTGTCTATCAACCAGGATGTTATATGAATCAGTGCATGAATGTATGACAGAACACAATGATTGTCTCCATGACAACCTTGTTTAGGAAATACTCTGAAGTGGCTGATTGTTGCTGGGATTAGATACCAGCGTTTCAATGCTGAAGCCTTGGAAATATTCCATCTCAGACAGAGGATTTTTAATCTAATGCATTTGAGGTGAGGAGTTAGAAATGGTCAGCTAGGAAAGGGGTGACGGAGGAAAGAGGAAAAGTTGGAATCTATGAAGAAGGCAGGAAAGGAGGCCAGAAAGGAGGGTGTTGGGATGTTTAGCATTTTCAAACACCCCAAGAAATGTCAATGATTTTTATGACTGGGCCATGACATTTCAAAAGATCCTGCCTTAGAATTAGATTGCTTGATAGACCTTGGAAACAACTGATGTTTTTCTTAGCTGGCCTGTTCAAACCCATGAACATTGATTAGTTAAATATTTATGGAGCTATTTTGCTAAATGGAAAAGTTATTAAAATCACAATATCACTGGGACATAGTGTTTTGCAGTTTTTGCCTGGCAAAATTGTTTGCTCTCTTCATTTGATCTCTTTGTGTTTCAGGATTAATTGAAATGATAATGTGAACAACATTTGTATTTAATAATTTTGAATCTTAGTTTGAAGGTTTCAGCTGTGACTCAGTATGTGGTACTCTCACCTCTCAATGAGAAGGTTTTGGGTTCATATCCCACTCCACACCCTTGAGTAAATGGCCCAGGCTGATACTCCCAGGCAATACTGAGGGAGTGTCGCACGAGCAGAAATGCTGTCTTTGGAGGAGACTGAGGCCTTGATTGCTCTCTCATGTGGACACAAAAGATCCAACGGCACTATTTTGAAGAAGAGCTGGGGAGTTCTCCAGTCTTGGCCAATATCAGACCTCAATCAATATCAGAAAACAGATTTTCTGGTCATTATTACATTGTTGTTTGCGGCAGTTTGCTGTGTGCAAATTGGCTGTTGTGTTTCCTACATTACAACAGCAACTTCATTTCAAGAAGCACTTTCATTGGCTGTGAAGCACTTTGGGACATGCCATGAAAGGTGCTATAGAAATGCAAGTTGTTTCTTTTATTTCTATAAACCTTTTTATGTTGTTCAGTTTGGTTTTGCATACTCATATACAAATACTGCCTCAGGAAAAAGATTCTGCCTATGATTTTGATCTTAGACAGATGGGATGAAGATTCCCCTGCCTCATGGCTGTCAGATCCAGAGTTTTGGGAGGGTCTGGATTGAGCTCCTGGTGGAAATGGGCCCCACAATAAGAGAGGCAGTCCCATAAAGGGCACAGGTGTGGGAGATGGAATACTGTTAAACTAGGTAAATCTCCAGGATTGCTCTGGAGGAGTCTCCAGGAGTTGAAGATTAATCTCCCAGGACATAACTCTGAGCAAAGCCCAGGAGAAAAATCAACGCATTAGGAAATAAAATTCTATGAACATTTCTGTTTATTAGTTACAAAAATACCGGGCTTGGAGGGAAATAAGACTGTTTGATTGACAGTTGAGAATCATCCAATCAGGTAATGATGCTTTCCGATGGGTGTGGAAAGTAAGGGGGAGGAGGGCACCGTGAGGATGAACTTGTCGGGGGGCCAATAATGTTTTGGGGGGTGGGGTGCTGGCATGGGATAGTTTTGAGATCACAGTCATCTACTAAAACCTCCAGGAGCATGTCCAGATTCAGGAGTGAGGTGTATTACCTTAGGTTGGAATAGATGATGTCCATTCTCCAGCACTGACCTTGAAAAGCACAAGATTCAATCAAAACAAAGAAACGTTTGCAGAGATTTTGAAACTATGAACTGCTATATCATCAGTTTCAACCTTCACCTAATTCCCTCACAGGACATTTCCCTCGGGTTGTCACCCACTGGTCTCAAAGTACAATTGCAAAATACATTTTTTGTGAATCAAAATGTTTTGCAACTTTGCACAGTAAGCTTTTATTTGATCCGAGAATGTATGAAGTATTTGTCTTTATTTCAAAACTTGCCGCAAGGTGTTTCACATTGCAAACTCAGCCTGTCTCAATCTCTGAACCAATTAGCAGTTGAGATTAAATGAAATTAAGTTGCTGAGTGTTCAGAGCCGAGTTTGTTCCAGGCATGTTGAGCCTTTACGCTGCATTAGTGTGATCTCTCCAGGCCAGATAGGCAACTGTTTCAACAATTAAAGGAGTGATTCCATTTTCTGCCATTCTCAGACAAAAACACAAATGTTCTTAGCTATGGGGAGGGTGGGGGTGACCTGTGTGGCGGTGACCAAGGTTGACTGTGGAATTTGGTGGATCATTCCGGTTCCTCCCAGCTCCACAAAACTAAAAAAACATTAACCCAGAGTCAGGATGAGTTGGAAATCTTCTCTTGTGCCACTGCCTAACAGTCTACGCCTCTCCCTCTCTCCTCCTCGTGCCCCCCCTCCCCTGTCCATCCTTTCCATCTCTCCCTCCCCTCCCTCTCTCCCTTCCCCTATTTCTTCCCCTTCCTCCCTCTTTCCATCCCCCTTCCCACCTCCTCCCTCCTCACTTCCACTCCCTCCATCTCTTTCCCCTTCCTCTCCTTCTCTCTTCCCCTCCTTTCCTCTCTCTTCCCCTCTCTCCCATCCCCTCCCTCGCTCTCTCTTCCCCTCCCTCGCTCTCTCTTCCCCTCCCTCGCTCTCTCTTCCCCTCCCTCACTTTCTCTTCCCCTCCCTCACTTTCTCTTCCCCTCCCTTTTGTCTTTACTTTCCCCTTCCCTCTCTCCTTCCCCTGCCTTCGTCCTCTTTCCCTCTCCCCAGGCTTGCCTGTAGGCCTCAGCACCCAGGTGAGCAGTATCCAGGTGCCTGCAGCTTGTCAGGTGAGGACAAATTTATTGGAGTTCTTGGGCCTTTCCATTCTGCTGCTAACCCATTTGCTTTCCATTACTGGTGCCAAGTTGGCTACTGGATTCCTCTGTCAATGGGAAGCTGTTGGATATATTGCCGGTTGAAAAAAAATCTGTCATCCACGAGAGTGAAATTAAAGATAATTTGATACGCTGAGGTTTCTGTTTCTGGGATAGTTCAATAAGACTGATATGAATAATTTATCAAGGGATCTTTTCATCGCTCTACATGCTGAATCCCACCCTCAGCTTTCAGCAGCTGTATAAAGACTGTCAGTGTTTGTAACCTTTCCTGTTACATGTTGTGCTGATGCCAAAACACTCACTGGAGTGCTGGGCATTGACCTTTTTGAGGTAGACAGAAGCAATTCATTAATGAAATAAGGCCAGACCGAGCAGAGCCCTTGAATGCTTTTTATGCTATTATTCCGCCTGCGTTGAAAAATATAATGGGGAAAAGATGCACAAAGGAAGTGTTAAAAGCCACAGAGGGAGCTAAGTGCTTGAAAAATGTAATTAGCTTGGCACCAGCCCTGTAGTGTATGCCGAACTACACAAGTTAGTTGAGGCCAGGGCAAAAGTTTCCAGCAGGTCTTAACCAAAGAGAAGCTGTTTCCAGAGCCTAATGGGACACCTTGGGGACTGTTAGTGGATTTCCCATACTTTCAATCACAACCAAAAGGTTCTTAGTCCTGCAACAATAACCTCCACATCATTCAGGCCCAAGCGGTTTTAAGCAACAAGCTTTAATGTACACTGGCTAATAACAGTATTGGTTTTTACACAACTGTTCTACAGCAATATATTAAATGGTGAACAATTAATGTAACATGCTTGCCTTTAAGAAGTTTCACTCAAGCTGACCATCTTCGTGAATGGATTTCTGTGCCCTGAGAGCACTCTCACATGGAGAAGAAAAATGTCCCATTACTATTCAGTTACCTTGGGCTGTGTCCTCAGACACCACATGCAAAGGTGCATATTCGCTGAGGCCACATATTGAGGTGTTTACCCCACTTCTAATCTCTCAGCTTAAACTTTGTCTTACAAACTTTGTTTTTCCTCCTTTAAAGGTGTGGGCCAGGTTGCCGTATAGGCTGCTTCATATCTGGTGTCTCAGCAACTGCCCCTTATCATCAGTATGGGCCATCTCTTAACCTGAGTATTTCTCATTCTTTGTCTTTTGATTTTCCAAACTCTCTTTGTTCACACATTTCGCCCATTCCTCCACTTTTGCCCTCTGACTAAGATACTGCAACAAAAGCATGCTGGTTCATTATTTAAACCATTAAAAAAATATTCTAGCATCAATGTTTTAGAATCTTCAAGATGCTATGTAAATGCAAGCTGTTGTTGTTAATGGATTTGCATGGTTGGGAGGGACATGCAGAGCCATCAACATCAGGTAAATCCAGGGTGTGAGATCTGAGAGCTGTGGGGTATTACTCTGCACCAGGTCAGAGAATGTGAGCAGTGTGTGTTGCATGCAAGGCAGGCAATGTTGGTATGTGACTGTACTTCAGTTCCATGTGTGCAAAGAACTAACAACATTGTGAGCAGGCCACAGAAACATGGTCCCCCACTTGTGTCATGATGCAAAGAAAGCCAACACTCAGTTCGGTTTTAAAGTGGCATTAATCATAGAATCGTACAGTACAGAGGGTGGCATATCCCACAGCCATGCATATATTTCCTTTTCAAGTAATTATCTAACTCCATTTCTTGAACATTACTATTAAATCTGCAGCAGGCAGTGCATTTTAGATCATGACAACTTGCCTTGTAAAAAAATTCCCCTTATCTCCCCAGCATGCTAATTACCTTAAATCTGTGTCCTCTGGTTACCGATCCTCTCATGTGTAGAAACAATCTCTGAGCACTGTCAAAACTCTTCACAACTCCTCTAATTCTTTACTTAACATTCTGTGCTTTAAGGAGAAGAACCCTAGCTTCTCCAAGTAACTGAAGCCTTTTACCTTAAATATCATTCTGGTAAACTCCCCTGCACCCTCTCCAAGGCCTTGACATCCTTCCTGAGGAATTCTGTCTACAATTGCACACAATACTCCAGCTGGGGTCTTGGATTCTGAATGACTGCTGTCAATGTCATAAGGTAATAGAAAAAGCAGATGGGGTGTGGTATGTATTGCTTGGAGAGTACAATATCAAGCTAGGCACTGTACAGCACAGGCAGCTAATCTATGTTTTCACAAGATGAATTTCACCCCTTTGATTCATAGTTCCTCCTGTGCCCTCCATCATTGCTTCTGCCTCCTTCTACCTGTCAACTTCTGAGCAGCCTGCGGATCCAACACTTTCTCCTTCACCTTGTGGAATGGAAGGAGGCCGACTGTATGAAGACTATGGAGAAAACCCAGTGTGGACTGACAGGCACAGATTGCTAAATCTTGGAGGTTTGCAGCACATTCCGCCAGCAGCAAGACTGGTGCTGCTAGTCTTGGAGGCATATTAATTTTGTGTTTGTTAGAGAGACAGAGAGTACTCCCTTGTTTCAAGGACCTGATGCTAAATTGGACAACCCTTGTAGTTGGGGGGCAGCATCATTCTCTCTTGTGCCTTCGATGGTTAGTGCTGAAGCCACAGCTTTGTTGTGAGAAACATCATCACCTTCATTGATGAATCAGTATCTGCACAGGGGATAGTGTGTGTTTCAATTATAAGGACAGCAGACTTCTTTGGTGTATGTCTGTGAGAGGTCTTTATTGAACAGCTCTTAAGATGTCTGTTCCCAGAGGCAGAGTGCCTCACGGTAGAGTCACATGACTATGGTAAGCCAGTTAGTCAGTAAAGCATTGCATTTCCAAAACTCAAACAGTGTGAATTAATGATCACTTTGAACACATGGTTCCTGTGGATAGCTTGGTTGTACAAAGAGGATGCTATTTTGTTATCAGACTCATGGTATAGCAGCTTGAATTTCACTTTCATTACATGGTGATTTTCAGCACTATTATCTCTGTAGGTACCGAATAAAGAAACAACATAGGGGCACAATTGACTTCATCATTCATAGAATTACATAGCATTGAAACAGACCATTCAGTCCAACTGGTCGTTGTTGGTGTTTTTTCTCAACGTGAACTTCCTCCAACCTTCCTTCATCTCATTTTATAATCTTCTAATCCTTCCTCCCTCATGTGTTTATCCAGCTTTCCCTAAAATGTATCCATGCTATTCACTCAACTACTCCATATGGTAGTGAGTCCACATTCTAAACACTCTTTGGTGAAGAAGTTTCTCCTGATTTCCCTCTTGGATTTATTGGTGACTATCTTGTATCTGCTATCTTACCCCTTGACCTTCTCTTTTCTGAAAAAAAACAGTCTCTCCCATCCCTGACTCTTTATTAATCAAGGTTAAAGACACATATGCCCCATACATACTCCATACCCCTAAAATAGGACATTGGATAATAGAAGGATTCAGTGATCCACTTTGTTTAAAATCACAAAAGAATTTAGATAGAGTAAATCAAAAGAAATTGTTTACAATGGCTGAAGGGTCAGTAACCAGAATTAATGTATTAAGAACTGAAAATGTTGGAATTACTCAGCAGGTCTGGCAGCATCTGTGGAGAGAAAAACAGAGCTAACATATCAGGTCTTTGACCTTTCATCAGAACTTCTGTATCGGATTGAATGGCCTGAATTTGCTGAGTTGGCAATAATTGTCGAATTGTCGCTTTGCCCCGTGAATTTCCCTGAGTGAATGCTACTGTGCATTTCTTCCGGGACCTTGAGAGCTTGGATTCCACAGAAAAGTGATAGGCAGTATCCATCGGGGAAATCTGTCAGAGTGCAATCAGAGTGGGCCAAGGGGAGTAGAGTAGGGTGAAGACAGGACATGCCCCCCTCCCCACTTTTATGGCACTAGCTGTTGTGAGGTAAGTTTAAAGGTCCGGTCTTTGAATGTTAGTGAATGAATGTTTGTGAATGGATGAGTGAATGGGTCAACAGATGAATTGGCGAATGAGTGAATGGGTAGGTAGGGAGCATTTGGGTCAGGAGTTGTGGTTGGGTCAAGTCAGGGGGGGTTATTGGGGACATGGGGGTAGCCAGGTGGTTGGGGAGATGATTGTGGGGGTCAACTGTGCAGTTATCCAGATGTTAGAGTGGGTTTTAATCTGTCTAACATTTCCTGGTTACAATCCAAGGTAAGGACTGCAGAACTGTCCAAAGTGTCTCACTCTAGCTGAGAGTGGAAGACATTCGCAGAGCGTCCTGGTAAGCAGGAGAATTGCCCATTGGAAGTTGAAACTTCCTGGACAATTCCCATGTAGGTCCTTGTGTCAGGATTTCAACAGAGTCTTGACGCACATCTTCAGTCGTACATCTGGTCTCCGATGACCTGATGACTGGAAGATTTGACCCAATGTATTTGGCAAAAGAACAAGAGGCAATATGAGAAAAAAACTTTGTTAATGAAAAAAATGGCTAGAATCTGGAATACACTGGCTGATAGGCTGGTGGAAACAAATTCAATAGTAGCCTTGAAAGGGAATTGGATAAAATATTTGAAGGCAAGATATTGGGGAGGTAACAGGGGAGTGGGACTAAGTGGGACTAACTGAATCCTCTCCAAAAGTGATGGTGCAGATTCGATGGGCCAAATGACCTCCTACTGTGCTGTATTATTTTATGATCTTATGATTATCCTGCCTCTGAGCTTTTTATGATCTCTGAAGAGACCGATAATTTTTAAAGAGAAATTTGAAGTTCCAGTTAATAGCCTAAAGGATGACATGTCAAGATTTCAAGTTTTAAAACTACTGTATCAAATGACTACAAAAACCCGATTGACTATAAGCTATTTTTCTTTTGTAGGCAACTTATAATTTATAGACAGCACCTCCCAAACCCACAACCTCTAGCACCTAGAAGGACAAGGGCAGCAGATGCATGGGAACACCACCACAAGCAGGTTCCCTACCAAGCCACACACAATCCTGACTTGGAACTATATCGCCATTCCTTCAGTGTCACTGGGTCAGCACCCTGGAATTCCCTCCCTAACAGCATTGTGGGTGTATCTACACCACATGGACTGCAACGGTTCAAGAAGGCAGTTCACCGATACCTTCTCAAGGGCAATTAGGGATAGGCAATAATGCCCACATCCCATGAAAGAATAAAATATAAAAAAGATAAATGTTTCCATTTTACTTACTACACATCGCACTTGCCACGGAGTTACAGTTCTTACAGCAAATGGTTAACAGTTGCTCCCAGCTTCCAATGGGTTGCTTCCTTTTTAAGTTCCCAGCTGGGTAACTTCTAATCCCAGAACTATCTCTCATGGTGAGGATTACTTTATACATTCCTTCCTCTAACTCTAAACTAGGCAAATCTTCCAGCCTCCTTAACTCCTCATGAATTCAGTTTTCGATCTGAGCACAAGCTCCCACCCATGTTCTGTGTGGTGGATGATAGAGACAGCCTTTTTTTGCTTTAGGTGCAGGCCTGACAGTTTCTATATCTTGTTCTCTACCTCTCAGTTGGCTGTTGATCATACAAAGCAAACTGCAACTGCTGTTGTGATATTTCTGGGTTTATAGGGAAGCCTATAACCTGATCTTGAAATGACTTCCTTTAACCTCTTCTCCATGGCAATGGGAAACACATTAGCTTTGTATTAGTAGAAATGCTGTTCAAAATGTTATTTTTGATCCCAACTTCCTTTCATCTTTGAAGTAGAGAGAGTTTGTAGCACAACTGTTCATAACTTGATACTTATAACATCTTTCTGGGACTTTGGGACTCAGGATCTACTCATTGTAGACATAGAAACTGTTGTCATTGTCTCCAAGCATAAATACCTTGCACCTCCCTCTCAATAAAACAATTTGAGTTCCTTTTATCTCTAACAATTAAACCACCCAGGCTTACTGTTAGGCAGACTCCATCACAGGTCACATGACCCATTTCATTTACCTTACATTTAAAGCTACAGTTTCAAACTATACTAATCTTATAAACCAAAAGATACAGTCCTGAAATATAATAACCTTATAAAACTCACAATTGTAACAGTTACTGATGCTGAGTCTTTGTAAATCCTGGAGGCAGCCCTTGTCTAGTTACCGATTCTAATGCTGACACTAGCTCTGAGGACATAATGTCACTGATAGGTGGCACGTATGACAGGGGATACTTTTTATTCCATACATTTTCAACAGCTTTACCACTCCAGAGAATATCTACTTGGCAGAACAGATAACAAAAGGTTGCATTACCATCACAAATACTCCTGAAGAAAAGTGACATTGTCTGATTAATGTGGAACTGAAAAAAAGGAACAGATAAAGCAGTTTGGAGAATGTTCTGCTGCTGAGAGATTTTTGTTGTGATTAGTTATTGTTTTTAATGTCAGCGAGCATTACCTGTTAAATTTTGCATTGAGAACTCCCTTGAAAACTCTGTGAGTAACTGCTGTTGAATTAAACCTACAGATAAAGCAAGAACTTGCATTTATATAGTGTCTTTCACAGCATCAGGATGCTTTACAGCCAGTGAGTTACTTTTTAAAGTGTAGACAGTGTTGTAATGCTGGAAATGTAGTGGCCAATTCGTATACAGGAAGATCCCATAAACAGCAATGTGATAATGACCAGATCATTTGATTTTAGGTATTGGTTTAGGGATAAATATTGGCAGGGTCATCATAGAGAATTGTCCTGCTCTTCTTGAAATAGTGCCATAGGATCTTTTGCATCCACTTGGTAGAAATAGGCGGAGCCTCGGTTTACCACCTCATGAAAGATCGCATCTCTGGTTATGCAGCGCTCCCTCAGTACTGCACCAGGAGTCTCAGCCTGTGTTATGCGCTCAAGTTTCTGCAGTGGGACTTGAACCCATAATTTTCTAACTCAGAAGCCAGGCTGCCCAGCTCAGACACACAGACTGGGTGAACAGGGATAATTTTAAACGCAGATCAGGTACACAGGCATCATTACACGCAAACCCAGTATGCAGGAATTATTGTACACAGACTGGATACACAAAGATCATTGTACATAGTTTGGGATTATAGGCAACTGCTCGCTCACCAAGGGCCATTGCTGGCAATCACTAAAACTGAAAATTGGTAGTTTACAGAACTCGAGTTAATTAATTAATTCGATGTGAGTTTCTATAAAGTGCATTTCATTAGAGAGATTCAATGGATGGCAAACATTTAAGGGATTATTTCTTAAACAATTTTACAGTGTTGACCCTTAATCAAAAGTGACAGTTCTGTGGCTAAATCTCAGTGTGTGAGAGATTTGTCACTGTGCTGAAGATAATGATATATTGACTATATGAATGGAGGGATCTGGTTATCATTTGCTGAGTGTCATCCTGCATCAACTCAACATGTTTCTTGACATCAATCATGTTGAAATATTGGGCTGCAAGTGCAATCATACCAGAATTTTCAACATTGGTGCAATCAATTTTAGACTTATTGCATTTATCTTTTGTCATTCTTTGCACTGCTTCAGTGATATAGGTGAGTGGACAGCCACTGATTTATTTGTGGCCAATGTATCCTGAAGGGATGATGCTAATCTGAATTCTGTAAAAGGCTATATTATACATGTGAAAGTTTTCAAAGGATTCTTTAGGGTTTTCTTCATCCAATAGAATAAATATCAGCTGGCAGTTTATTGCATAGTGATGTGCTTGGTGCTATTTTGTGGCATCAGTTCCCATCATTTCATGATTATATTCAAATCGCCAGAGATTAGGGAAATGACCATCTCCAATAAGTGGGAATTTAACTACCGCCCCTTGACATTCAATGGCATTACCATTGCTGAAACCCCCACTACCAACATCTTTGGGGTTACCATTGACCAGAAACTGAACTGGACTAGCCATATAAATACTGTGGCTACATGAGCAGGTTAGAGGCTAGGAATTGTGCAGCGAGTAGCTCATCTCCTGACTCCCCAAAACTTGTCCACTATCTACAAGGCAGAAGTCAGGAGTGTGATGGAATATCCTCCACTTGCCTGGATGAGTGCAGCTCCAACAACACTCATGAAGGACAAAGCAATCCGCTTGATTGACACTTCATCCATAACTATTCACTCACTCCACCAATGATGTACAGTGGCAGCAGGGTGTACAAGATGCTCTGCTGGAACTCACCAAGGCCGCTTAGCCAGCAGCTTCCAAACCCGTGACCGCTACCATTTAGAAGGACAAGGGTAGCAGACACATGGGAAAACCACCACTTGGAAGTTCCCCTCCAAGCCACTCACTATCCTGACTTGTAAATATATCGCCATTCCTTCACTGTCACTGGGTCAAAATCCTGGAACTCCCTCCCTTACAGTACTGTGGGTGTACCTACACATGTACTGCAGCAGTTCAAGAATGCAGCTCAACCCTATCTTCTCAAGGGCAATTTGGGAAAAACAGACACAAAATTAAACTGAGATACATAAGGAGATGTTAGGATTGGTGACCAAATGCTTGGTCAAAGAGCTAGGTCTTAAGGAGCATCTTAAAGCAGGAGAAGAGATACAGAGAGGGAGAGGGGTTTACAGAAGGAATTCCAGAGCTTAGATACTCGATGGCTGAAGTCATGACTAACAATGGTGGGAAGCAACAATTGGAAGGTCTGCAAGAGGCCACAGCAAACTCCCACAATCAGCAATGTGACATTGACCAGATAATATGTTTTTGTGATGTTGATTGTGAGATAAATATTGGCCAGGACACCCGGGATAATTCCCCTGCTCTTCTTTGAAATAGTGCCATGGGATCTTTTATATCCACCCTGGGCTCACTTAGGGCCTTGGTTTAATGTATCATCTGAAGGACAACATCTCCAACAACCCAGCACTCCCTCAGTAATACACTGGAATGTTAGCCCAGATTTTTGTGTTTTAGCCAGAGTCAGTGCAGACTCAATGGGCCGAATGGCCTCCTTCTGCACTGTCAAGATTCTGTGATTCTGTGACGTGCTGGAGTGGGGCTTGAACCCAGAAACTTGTGATTCAGAGGCAAGTGGAACACAGAGATCTTGCCGGGTTGTAGGACTGGAGGAGATGACAGAGACAGGGAGGGAGTGAGGTGATGGAGGGGTTTAAAACGTTGAAACATAAAAAAATTAATGATACAGAATTGGACTATTCTGCCCATTATATCCATGTCAGTAAAAAAGAGCTTTCCAGCCTAACCCTACGTTCCAGCTCTTAGTCCATAGCTCTCTAGGTAATAGCACCTCAGGAGGATATTCAAGTTTTTAAAAAATATGATAGGGATTCCGAAATTTTAGGGTATTCAGAACTGAAAGGGTTAATGTGAGTCTGGGGAAACAGTACCACCCATATGATGATGTAAAACTAGTATTAGCCTCATAATAGTCTAAATGAAGAAAGCTCATGGCTTGGACTGAAGAAACCTACTGTCTTGTATATCTGTTTATAGTTATGTTCTACAATTAATAGTTACTGTTCAGACTCTGTGCTTCTGAACCTCTTAGACAACCACAACAACATACAACATGGTAAAAGCAGGCAAAGGACCCCAAAATCTCCAAAAATAAAAATGGAAAAATCTGCAGCCTGACTTAAAAAGTAAATGTGCCAAAATTGAGGACTTCGATGTTAACAGTTGGAAATTGCCAGAAAAGCTCCATAACAGAGACATGGAGGCTGAGAGGCAGAGAAGAAATCAGCTCAAGAAGGACTGCACCAAAGGAGGCCTGTTGAAAAGGCAGAATCAAAGAACCTAGCGATGATCAAGGAAGGGTGAGCAAAATTCCAAAAGTCTTAAGGAAGCTTCTAAGCAAGGCGCAGTAAACGGGCAGCACTGGGAGACAGTTCATTTTTCAGTGTGGAGCCCCTGTCCATAGGCGGGGCCATAATATGTGGCAACTGCATTGTGAAAGTAAAAGGAAAAATAAAAAATCGGCAACTAAATTCAATCCACCAACAACGGCAAAGTAACTGACCGGCCTTAATAATTGTTTTAATGATTTTTTCAGTTAATCGGAGAATGTCTGAAAAGTCTCAGTAACTGTGTGGGTATAGTAATCTGAGGTGCAATGCACCTTTTTTGAATGGCATCTTCATTAATCCCACATACTAATTGGTCTCTTAACATGTTATTGATCAACATCCCGAACTCACAGTGCTCTGTCAGTTGTTTTAAGGCTGCTACATAGCAAGCGACTGTGTTTCCAGGGGCATGACACCTCGAATTAAATTTAAAATGCTGCCTTGTTACTGAGGATTTCAGCTGAAAGTGGCTTTTCACAAGGTTTACCAACTCATCAAAGCTCTTGGAATCTGGGGCGTTGGGTGCCGTTAGACTACGAATTAGGCCGTATGCTTTATTGCCACATGTCGATAAGAGGATCGTCCGCCTCTTCTCCTCCTCGATATGTCGTTGGCCAAAAAGAAAAACGCGAGGCATTCAGTACAATGTGACCAGTCATTGGTGGTCCAATCAAACAGTCCGATACGGCCAAACTGTGGCATACTGGAGGGAGATAACTTTGACGACTATGTTAAGGGCTGTACCATAATCGGCCTGCAAGGCAAGGCAAGGCAAGGCTGATTCACTTCAGTGGAATTTTCGTGGCTTTCCTTGGTGTCGACTGGTCGTCTTTTGCCTTGACACCAATTGTTACATTCCTTCTGTCAGGTCACTTTGCTTACGAACACGGTTGCATGCCTATCTACCGGTGTACTGGAGATGCAGAGATCAATACAAGATGAAGCGCATGCTGTTTATTTATACAAGTAACAGAGCTCTAACACAATATGTACTTCTCCAACCAGACCTGACTCTAAACTACTGATTAACATTGTAGCCAGTGCTACACAGCCATTGGGTAATACGTGGTCAATCTGCTCACATTCTCTTAAAGGTGTATTACATCTCAGATGACCACAGGGGAAAACTCGATTACTGCAGCACCATTTTCAACATTTAAAGCTAGCCTTTCCTGAGCTGAAAACAATGATGGATTCAAAATTTACTTTGCCAGAATGATTTGGATTGATTGAAGGGCCAGACCAGACACAGAACTGAACAGTATGGAAGAGGAGATTTTAAGATGCAGAACTGCATCAGGATTAAATAATAAATCAGAGGCTGAGCAAGTTAATAAGTTATTGTATTCAATTGGTGCAATTGCTGATGATCTGATAGCCAGACAATGCATTAATGAATCACCTGACAAATTTGAAGAGGTAATTGAATCCTTTGACAGTTACTTAAACCTGTGGAGTAACAAAATTTTGGAAAAAGCAAAGTTTAATAGAAGTGTTCAAAAGCCTGGAGAACCTGTGGACACCTTCATCAATGATTTGTGTCCTTTGGCTGAAGGCTGCGAATATGGTGATTTTAAGTTTGAGCTGATATGAGATCACATAATAGTTGGGGAAACTAACGATACCCTTTCTGACTTGCTTCAATCCAGAGGTCTAACTTTGGAGAAGGTGACACAGATTGTCAGACAATCTGAGGTCTGTCAACAAAATGCATCCATATTGAGAGGGGAAGATAAACCATGGTAAAGCTCATTAAACACCAAAATACAAAAGACACTCGAGGGCAAAGAAGACAGCTTGCAATTAAAACTCAAGGTGGCGGAAAATCATGCCAGCGCTGTGGCACCAAAAAGCCTCATAGCTGCGAAGTATCCTGCAAGCGCGGCAGAACGCCCCCACTGGGAAAATCTACAGATCATAAAACTCTGAACATACAGAGGATCACCAGTGAATCTGCATGAAAAGCCACCGAAGAAATAGAAGAGTCACACCAAGGTGAAGGACAACAATGCTTCCTAGGTGAGATTAAAGATCCCAGATATATCCTCTGAACTACTGATATATGCATCAATGGGCACATTACTAATTTTAAATTAGACACAGGAGCAAGTGTGACAGTGCTGTCCAATAGAGAACCGTGGCTAGCTAACCTCTGGCTACAGACAACAGACACACCAATAAATAGCCCAGGAGGGATCAGGCTACCAGTTAAAGGCATGCTTCTAGAACTGCTAGAATGGCAACAAGCAGATACTAGAGATGCTCTATGTGATTTGCAATCAGGGATTTTCTCTCCTGAGCCCTCAACCTCATCAAAACAGCGGAAGATATCAAGGAACCAATAGTAATTGATCATACCAAGTTGGAGACCCTCAAACCGTTCAATGGCACTGATGACATTGACTGGGAGTTCAGTACAGAATTTTTGACACTCTTTGCTGAGGCGGATGATCCAGTTCCTTTCCAAACAGATGAAGGTAACCTTCTTCATTCTGAATAGGAAACAGGCCAGCTGGATCAAGTACCTGAGTGCGACTTTGACTCTTCATCACACAGCAAACTGTCAGAGAGGAACGAAGTTGAAACTCAGATGTTGGAGTTGCTGGTACAGTCCCACATTCATCTGTCAATATTGACCCCATGGTAAGTGCATCCATACCAACCCACCACCAGAACTGATAGCCCAGGATGCAAATGACCCAATGGTTTCAGAACTAGAAACAAAACTGAATCAGATGAGGTCCATCTTTTCTAAGTTAGAGAATACTGACCTTCCTACACATTGGGGTTATTGCAATTGGAGAGACAGAAAGACGTTAATCAAATGTTTTCCTCACCTCAGAAGGCCACAATCCTGGATTCCCCAAAACTTCACGAACCAAGGGCTACACAGAGTCATTGCTCTAAAGGCAGAGCATGGTGGACAAAATCATTAAAAAAAAACAGCATCAATTCAATGAACAAGCGTAAGGAACATAGTCAAAGTAAAGAAAGGGATTAACCCATGGCATCTGACCTTAAAGGGAAACTATTGGCAGAGAAAAGTACAACAGCAAGGAGAGGAAGAAAAGGATCAAATGTGGAACCTTAAACAAACAAAACACTGCAGCTTCTACTGAAGAACAGCTAGGTCAGAACAAAGAAATCCAAGTTGAGATTACTAATTCTCCAATCTTCAAAAGAACATGATCAAGGAGAGTCGTGAAACCTCCAGACCGTTTAAACCCGTGAAGTCAGAGATTTTGGGGGAGAAGGGGTAGCATGTAAATATAACTGTAAATATATTTGGGGGGGAGGTGTAATATTAGGGTGTTCAGGACTGAAACGTTTAATGAGGGTCTGGGGAAACAGTACCGCCCACATGATGTAACCATTTACTAGTCACATGACTAGTAGTCTGGTCGTCGTCTGAATGGAGAAAGCTCATGGCTTGAACTGAAGAAGCCTCCTCTTGTACATAGTTATGTTCTACAATAAATAGTTACTGTTCAGACTCTATTCCTCTGTACCTCTTCCTTAGACAACCACAACAACATACATCAGTTTCAGCCTCTACCACCCTTTCAGGCAGTGGGTTCCAGACCCACTCTACCCACTGGGTGAAAAACATTTCTCTTCAGCTCTCCTCTAGTCCCTCTACCAATTACTTTAAACCTATGACCTCTGGTTATGGACCACTCTGTTAAAGGAAGTAGGTCCTTCCCTGTCCACTCTATCTAGGCCCCTGATAATGTCTGAATTAATTCTTCCCTAGACTATCCAATCTTTCCTCATAGCAAAAATTTTCTATTCCTGGCAACATACTTGTAAATTTTCTCCGTGCACTGTCCAGTGTGATCACATCCTTCCTGTAATGTGATGACTAGACCTGTATGCAGTACTCTAGCTGTGGCCTAACTAGCATTTTATACACTTCTAGCAGCCTGGAACATTGTATGGGTGGAATCGGTGTCTTTATGTTGAAGCATTTATCTCAAAATCAGGAGAAGGCAGAAACACAGTGTCCCTAAGGTATAAAGATCTCTGCTGGATGTCACCTGCAACACAGGACTCCAGGGAAAAGTCAGATCCTTCTATTAATTGTGTAATTTTCTGACATTCAAAACAAAATGAAGCAGAGTGTAGCATGCCTCTTAGAGAGACTTTTCAGAAGCAAAATACAATCACTGTAAATATTTGCAGAGGGCAGAAATCTGAAATTTAGCCTCTTATCTCCGCTTGTAATGGGTTAGACTGAGAGAAAGTCTTATGAAAGAATTCTAAAAGTGCTGCAGCAGGAGCAATTTATTTTCTAACTTCTCTGATCTATGCATTGCAGTATATGTCGCATTTTTATGTGGAGTGTAACTTCATTAGGGCTTTGAAAAGCCTGAAGCCTCTTTCCTGCACTGTTCCATTTTCTGTGATTGATCTCAATATTGTTTATTTCTGTAAGAAGATCAGGAAAACCCTCCACTAATTATATGGTGGCATGCAGAGATTTTTCATAGGCTTCTGAAGCTTCATGTTCGTGTTAATTTATGCAGTGCGTCAGCCTTGGTTCAGTGGGTAGCAATCTTACCTCTGATTCAGAAGGTTGCCAAGAAAAAACTCAGGAAGATCAAGAAGAAAAGGTGACATGGGTGGGGGAAGTGTGATTTGTGTTGGAAACCTGTCAGATTTGCATCTGGAAAACATGCCTAAGGACCTGGGCCTCACTGGGAGCTGGGCTTTGTTTCCATTAAATCAACCAACTGCAGTCAACAGTTGGTTCATGCAGGTTGGATCCTCAAGAAATTTTCTGACTCTGAACTATGAGGCTAGCCTACAGGCCAGCTTAGGGGTCGGGAGCTGGCAAAGATGAATGGGGCGTGGTAAAGGAAGGTTAACAGAAGGGAGAAGAAAATGAATAGGCAGGAGTAAGATGAACAAGATGGTGAGGTGAATGGGATGGTGTGGTGGTGAGAGACCAGACTGGTGATGACCTGCAGCACAGGTGTGCAGCCAGGAGAGGCATTCTGCAGTACTAGGGTTAATGTGTGGGACTGTGTAAATAGTACCTCACATAATGATGAGGTAAGAGAACACATGACACCGCTTCAACAGTGTAACACATAGTCATGGATAGCTGTACACTGTTCTGTTGTATAAATCAAACCTGTTGCTGTTTGAGCATACCAATGTCTCAGTAATCATTCTGAAGCTAGACTATTCAACATGGTGGCAGTGGTGATGGACTCCAAAACACTGAAAATTCAATTTTAAAGAAAATTAAATGTCAGACCTGTAAGAGTGAAGCCAAAATTGCAGAACTCTGTAAAACATAGTTGAAGAACTCCAAAGCTGCTCCACAGATGGAGTGCAGTCAGGAGGATTCAGAAATCCAACTTTCAAAGTAATTCAGGGCTGTAGCACAGCACATGGTAGTCTGTGAAGAAAATCCCGATCCAGCGATCGTAGGGTTTGAGTTGGAGAACCAAGAAAGGTTCGTGGAACTGGTGAGCGGCCCTTAAAAAGGGTAAAACATTGAGTTTGATTGCGCACTGGACAGGCAGCACTGGAAAAACCAGATCCCAAGCGAGGGCGGATTACAGAAATCACTGCAGTTCTGATCCGAGGTCAGCGCCATTACACATGGTGGCCGTGTGGCAGCACAAAAGAAAGAAAAGAACGACTGCAAATAGTTGATGCCTCGGGGAAGGCAGTGAAGAGATTATTGAAATAGCTTAAAGCAAAGCAGGTTTTAACAGTTTTGCAGCGTTCAAGATATGAATACCAAGCCTAGCTGAGAGATCCCTCCGAGAGAGAGAATGACTGCAGCGGGTCTCGGTGAGAGGCTGAATAGCGTGGGAAAGCTTCAAATGCTGGAAAGAAAATTTAAAACTTTGGGTAAACCACCTATAAGCTTAGAAAAGCCATGTATCTTAAAGTTATGTTACCTGAGAGGTTTGAACACATGGAAAGACCAAATCAAACTCCAAACTGGGCACTTTGGAGAAAAAGATTCTTGAGGTTTTGAATTGCTTCAAGATTGGACAGTAAGTCTGAAGCTGAACAGGTCAACACATTACTTTATCCATAGAAAAGGTAGCAGATGAGAGCGTAAATATGACCTCTGGTAAATTTGAAGAAGTCTTAAAAGCCTTTGATAACTATTTCAACCTGAGGAGCAATAAGATTCTGGAAAAAGCCAAATTCAACAAAACGGTTGAGAAACCAGGTGAAGCAGTAAATGCTTTTATTAATGACCTTTACAGGCTGGTTGAAGGATGTGAGTATGGAGACCTAAAATCAAAATTAATACAAGACCACATTGTAGTGGGTGTTTCTGATGAATCCCTATCAGACTTATTGCAATCAAAGGAAGACATCACCTTAGAAAAAGCAATGCAGCTGGTGAGGCAAACAGAGGTCTGTTAAACAAACAGAGCAATACTGGGAGGTGAAGAAAAACTTGGCTAAGGAAACCTCCAGTGATCATACAGTTCCTTAAACCCAGGAATGTAAAAGAAGCATCAGAAAAGAAGGTACAATTTGGAGGGCAAGTACAAGACACCATAAATCCGGCCAGCCACCGTGGCATCAAAAAGACCCACAGGCACAAGCAGTGTCCTGCAAATACTGCAGAATGCTTTCTCGGCAGAAGAATTGGCCATTTCGGGAAGATGTGCTGAAATAAAACCTCTAACTTCATAGGTTTCAAAGAAAGAGTCTTCACACATAAGGCTATTAATAAAGTTGAACAATTTCTGCCGGAAGAGGAACAAAACTATTCCCTGGGTGAGATCAATGACCCCAATCTTACATTCTGGAATGCAGATAGAAATGTCAATGGATATATCACAAACTTTAAGCTAGATATTGAAGTGAATGTAACGGTATTGTCAGATGACAAACCATGGTTACCAACGCATTCCCTGCAGCCGACAGAAACCCAGCTCTACAATCCAGGAGGGATCGAGCTGAAAAATCAAACAGGATAAAACCGCGCGAGGAGGGTGGAGACACAAGGTAAAAGAGCGCGAGGAGAGCAGAGGAGACACAGGATAAAAGAGTCCGAGGAGAGCAGAGGAGAAACAGGATAAAAGAGCACGAGGAGAGCGGAGGGGTCAAAGGATAAAAGAGCGTCAGGAGAGCAGAGACACAGGATAAAAGAGCACGAGGAGAGCGGAGACAAAGGATAAAAGAGCACGAGGAGAGCAGCAGAGACACAGGATAAAAGAGCGTGAGGAGAGTGGAGGAAAAGGATAAAAGAGTGAGGAGAGCGGCGGAGACACAGGATAAAAGAACGCGAGGAGAGCAGAGACACAGGATAAAAGAGCGCGAGGAGAGCGGAGACACAGGATAAAAGAGCGAGGAGAGCGGCGGAGACACAGGATAAAAGAGCACGAGGAGAGCGGAGACACAGGATAAAAGAGCATGAGGAGAGCGGCAGAGACACAGGATAAAAGAGAGTGAGGAGAGCAGCGGAGACACAGGATAAAAGTCCGTGAGAGCGGAGACACAGGATAAAAGAGCTAAAGGAGAGCAGCAGAGACAGAGGATAAAAGAGTGCAAGGAGAGCGGAGACACAGGATAAAAGAGCATGAGGAGTGGGGCAGAGACACAGGATAAAAGAGCATGAGGAGATCGGCAGAGACACAGCATAAAGGAGCATGAGGAGAGTGGAGACACAGCATACAAGAGCGCGAGGAGAGCGGCGGAGAAACAGGATAAAAGCGCGAGGAGAGAGGATTCACAGGATAAAAGAGAGTCGAGGAGAGCGGAGACACAGGATAAAAGAGCACGAGGAGAGTGGAGACACAGGATAAAAGAGCATGAGGAGAGCGGTGGAGAGACAGGATAAAAGAACGCAAGGAGAGCGGAGACACAGGATAAAAGAGCACGAGGAGAACGGAGACACAGGATTAAAGAGCATGAGGAGAGCGGTGCCACAGGATAAAAGAGCTTGAGGAGAGTGGAGAAACAGGATAAAAGAGTGCGAGGAGAGAGACGGAGATACAGGACAAAAGAGCATGAGGAGAGCAGAGACACAGGATAAAAGAGCGCGAAGAGAGTGAAGACACAGGATAAAAGGACGTGAGGAGAACGGAGCAAACGCAGGACAAAAGAGGACGAGGAGAGCGGAGGAGACACAAGATAAAAGAGCGTGAGGAGAGCAGAGACACAGGGTAAAAGAGTCTGAGGAGAGTGGAGACACAGGATAAAAGAGCGTGAGGACAGTGGCGGAGACACAGGACAAACGAGCGCGAGGAGAGCAGAGACACAGGGTAAAAGAGTCCGAGGAGGGCAGAGAGACAGGATAAAAGAGCATGAGGAGAACGGCGGAGACACAGGATAAAAGAGCATGAGGAGAGTGGTCGAGACACAGGATAAAAGATCATGAGGAGAGCGGAGACACAAGATAACCGAGCGCGCGGGGAACGGCAGAGACACAGGGTAAAAGAATGCGAGGAGAGCAGAGACACAGGATAAAAGAGTGCGAGGAGAGTGAAGACACAGGATAAAAGAACGTGAGGAGAACGGAGCAGACACAGGACAAAAGAGCACGAGGAGAGCGGCGGAGGCACAAGATAAAAGAGCGCGACGAGAGTGGAGACACAGGATAAAAGAGCATGAGGAGAGCGGAGACACAGGATAAAAGATCATGAGGAGAGCAGCAGAGACACAGGATAAAAGAGCGCAAGGAGAACAGAGGCACAGGATAAAAGAGTGTGAGGAGAGCGGAGACACAGGATAAAAGAGCACAAGGAGAGCGGAGACACAGGATAAAAGAGTACTAGGAGATAGAAGGAGACACAGGATAAAAAAGCGCGAGGAGAGCGGAGATACAGGATAAAAGACCGTGAGGAGAGTGGAGACACAGGATAAAAAAATGCAAGGAGAGCGGAGACACAGGATAAAAGAGCGCGAGGAGAGCAGAGACACAGGATAAAAGAGCACGAGGAGACCGGAGATACAGGATAAAAGAGCATGAGGAGAGCGGAGACACAGGATAAAAGAGCTTGAGGAGAGCAGAGACACAGGATAAAAGAGCTGGAGGAGACCGGAGATACAGGATAAAAGAGCATGAGGAGAGCGGAGACACAGGATAAAAGAGCTTGAGGAGAGCAGAGACACAGGATAAAAGAGCTGGAGGAGAGCGGAGACACAGGATTAAAGAGCTTAAGGAGAGCGGAGACATAGGATAACAGAGTGCGAGGAGAGAAACAGAGATACTGGACAAAAGAGCATGAGGAGAGCAGAGACACAGGATAAAAGAGTGCGAGGAGAGTGAAGACACAGGATAAAAGAATGTGAGGAGAACGGAGCAGACACAGGACAAAAGAGCACGAGGAGAGCGGCGGAGGCACAAGATAAAAGAGCGCGAGGAGAGCGGAGAAACAGGATAAAAGAACACGAGGAGAGCAGAGACAAAGGGTAAAAGAGTCCGAGGAGAGCGGAGACACAGGATAAAAGAGTGTGAGGAGAGTGGAGACACAGGATAAAAGAGCATGAGGAGAGCAGCAGAGACACAGGATAAAAGAGCGCAACGTGAACAGAGACACAGGATAAAAGAGCGTGAGGAGAGTGGAGACACAGGATAAAAGAGCACGAGGAGAGCGGCAGAGACACATGATAAAAGAGGGCGAGGAGAGCGGAGACACAGGATAAAAGAGCACAAAGAGAGCAGCGGAGATACAGGATAAAAGCGCGAGGAGAGTGGAGACACAGGATAAAAGAGCATGAGGAGAGCAGAGACAAAGGATAAAAGAGCACGAGGAGAGCGGAGACACAGGATAAAAGAGCACTAGGAGAGAGAAGGAGACACAGGATAAAAGAGCGCGAGGAGTGCGGCAGAGAGACAGGACAAAAGACCGTGAGGAGAGTGGAGACACAGGATAAAAAAATGCAAGGAGAGCGGAGACACAGGATAAAAGAGCGTGAAGAGAGCAGAGACACAGGATAAAAGAGCACGAGGAGAGCGGAGACACAGGATAAATGAGCGCGAGGAGAGCGGAGACACAGGATAAAAGAGCTGGAGGAGAGCGGAGACACAGGATTAAAGAGCTTGAGGAGAGCGGAGTCACAGGATTAAAGAATGCGAGGAGAGAAACAGAGATACTGGACAAAAGAGCACGAGGAGAGCGGAGACACAGGATAAAAGAGCACGAGAAGAGTGGCAGAGACACAGGATAAAAGAGCATGAGGAGAGCGGAGACACAGGATAAAAGAGCGCGAGGAGAGAGACGGAGACACAGGAAAAAAGAGCGCCAGGAGAGCGGCGGAGACACAGCATAAAAGAGCGCAAGGAGAGCGGTGGAGACACAGCGTAAAAGAGTGCAAGGAGAGCGGTGGAGGCACAGGATAAAAGAGCGCAAGGAGCGCGGAAAAACAGGATAAAAGGGAATGAGGAGAGCGGAGAGACAGGATAAAGGCACGCGAAGACAGCGGTGACACAGGATCAAAGAGCGTGAGGAGAGAGGCGGAGACAAAGCATTAAAGAACGCGAGGAGAGTGGCAGATATTCAGGGTAAAAGAGCACGAGGAGAGTGGAGACACAGGATAAAAGAGCAGGAGGAGAGCGGAGTCACAGGACAAAAGAGCTCGAGGAGAGCGGTGGAGACACCGGATAAAAGAGTGCGAGGAGAGTGGAGACACCTGATAAAAGAGTGTGAGGAGAAGAGACACAGGATAAAAGAGCGTGATGAGAGCGGAGACACAGGATAAAAGAGCACAAGGAGAGTGGAGACACAGGATAAAAGAGCACGAGGAGAGCGGAGTCACAGGATAAAAGAGCTCGAGGAGAGCGGTGGAGACACAGGATAAAAGAGCGCGAGGAGAGTGGAGACACAGGATAAAAGAGCACGAGGAGAGCGGAGACAAAGGATAAATGAGTGCGCGGAGAATTGCAGAGAAACAAGGTAAAAGAGGGCGAGGAGAGTGGAGACACAGGATAAAAGAGCAGAAGGAGAGCCGAGACACAGGATAAAAGAGCATGAGGAGAGCTGTGGAGACACAGGATAAAGGAGCGCGAGGAAAACAGAGACACGGGATAAAAGAGCGTGAGGAGAGCGGAGACACGGGATAAAAGAGCATGAGGAGAGCGGTGGAGACACAGGATAAAAGAGCGCGAGGAGAACAGAGACACACGATAAAAGAGCATGAGGAGAGTGGAGACACAGAATAAAAGAGCACAAGGAGAGAGACGGAGACACAGGATAAAAGAACGTCAGGAGAACGGCGGAGACACAGCGTAAAAGAGCACAAGGAGAGCAGTGGAGGCACAGGATAAAAGAGCGCAAGGAGTGCGGAAACACAAAATAAAAGGGAATGAGGAGAGTGGAGAGACAGGATAAAGGCACGCGAAGACAGCGGTGACACAGGATAAAAGAGCGTGAGGATAGAGGCGGAGACCAAGCATTAAAGAGTGCGAGGAAAGTGGCAGAAACACAGGGTAAAAGAACGCGAGAAGAGTGGAGACACAGGATAAAAGAGTAGGAGGAGAGCGGAGTCACAGGATAAAAGAGCTCGAGGAGAGTGGAGACACAGGATAAAAGAGCTTGAGGAGAGCGGAGTCACAGGATAAAAGAGCTCGAGGAGAGCGGTGGAGACACAGGATAAAAGAGCACGAGGAGAGTGGAGACACAGGATAAAAGAGTTTGAGGAGAGTGGAGTCACAGGATAAAAGAGCTCGAGGAGAGCGGTGGAGACACAGGATAAAAGAGCATGAGGAGAGTGGAGACACAGGATAAAAGAGCGCGAGGAGAGCGGAGACAAAGGATAAATGAGTGCGCGGAGAACGGCAGAGACACAAGGTAAAAGAGCGCGAGGAGAGTGGAGACACAGGATAAAAGAGCAGAAGGAGAGCCGAGACACAGGATAAAAGAGCATGAGGAGAGCGGTGGAGACACAGGATAAAGAAGCAAGAGTAGAACAGAGACACGGGATAAAAGAGCGTGAGGAGAGCGGAGACACAGGATAAAAGAGCGCGAAGAGAGAGACGGAGACACAGGATAAAAGAGCGCGAGGAGAGTGGCGGAGACACAGGATAAAAGAGTGCGAAGAGAGAGACAGAGACACAGGATAAAAGAGCGCGAGGAGAGCGGCGGAGACACAGGATAAAAGAGTGCGAGGAGAGAGATGGAGACACAGGATAAAAGAGCACGAGGAAAGTGGAGACACAGGATAAAGGAGCGTGGGGAGAGCGGTGGAGGCACAGGATAAAAGAACGCAAGGAGCATGGAGACACAGGATAAAAGAGTGCAAGGAGAGCGGAGACACAGGATAAAAGAGCGTGAAGAGAGAGACAGAGATACAAGATAGAAGAGCACGAGGAGCACGGAGACACAGGATAAAGGAGCAAGAGGAGAGCGAAGACTCAGGATAAAAGAGTGTGAGGAGAGCAGCAGAGATAAAGGACAAAAGAGCACGTGGAGAGCGGTGGAGACACAAGATAAAAGAGTGCGAGAAGAGCGGAGACCCAGGATAAATGATTGCGAGGAGAGCAGAGACACAGGCTAAAAGAGCATGAGGAGAGTGACGGAGACACAGGATTACTGAGCACGAGGAGAGCAGAGAAACAGGATAAAATAGCGTGAGAAGAGCGGCGGAGACACAGGATAAAAGAGCATGAGGAGAGTGGTGGAGACACAGGATAAAAGAGCGCGAGGAGAGTGGAGACACAGGATAAAAGAGCAGAAGGAGAGCTGAGACACAGGAGAAAAGAATGTGAGGAGAGCGGAGACACAGGATAAAAGAGCATGAGGAGAACAGAGACACATGATAAAAGAGCATGAGGAGAGTGGAGACACAGAATAAAAGAGCACGAGGAGAGTGGCAGAGACACACGATAAAAAAGGGTGAGGAGAGCGGAGACACAGGACAAAAGAGCACAAGGAGAGAGACGGAGACACAGGATAAAAGAACGCTAGGAGAACGGCGGAGACACAGCGTAAAAGAGCACAAGGAGAGCAGTGGAGGCACAGGATAAAAGAGCGCAAGGAGTGCGGAAACACAAAATAAAAGGGAATGAGGAGAGTGGAGAGACAGGATAAAGGCACGCGAAGACAGCGGTGACACAGGATAAAAGAGCGTGAGGATAGAGGCGGAGACCAAGCATTAAAGAGTGCGAGGAAAGTGGCAGATACACAGGGTAAAAGAGCGCGAGAAGAGTGGAGACACAGGATAAAAGAGCAGGAGGAGAGCGGAGTCACAGGATAAAAGAGCTTGAGGAGAGCGGAGTCACAGGATAAAAGAGCTCGAGGAGAGCGGTGGAGACACAGGATAAAAGAGCACGAGGAGAGTGGAGACACAGGATAAAAGAGTTTGAGGAGAGTGGAGTCACAGGATAAAAGAGCTCGAGGAGAGCGGTGGAGACACAGGATAAAAGAGCATGAGGAGAGTGGAGACACAGGATAAAAGAGCGCGAGGAGAGCGGAGACAAAGGATAAATGAGTGCGCGGAGAACGGCAGAGACACAAGGTAAAAGAGCGCGAGGAGAGTGGAGACACAGGATAAAAGAGCAGAAGGAGAGCCGAGACACAGGATAAAAGAGCATGAGGAGAGCGGTGGAGACACAGGATAAAGAAGCACGAGTAGAACAGAGACACGGGATAAAAGAGCGTGAGGAGAGCGGAGACACAGGATAAAAGAGCGCGAAGAGAGAGACGGAGACACAGGATAAAAGAGCGCGAGGAGAGTGGCGGAGACACAGGATAAAAGAGTGCGAAGAGAGAGACAGAGACACAGGATAAAAGAGCGCGAGGAGAGCGGCGGAGACACAGGATAAAAGAGTGCGAGGAGAGAGATGGAGACACAGGATAAAAGAGCACGAGGAAAGTGGAGACACAGGATAAAGGAGCGTGGGGAGAGCGGTGGAGGCACAGGATAAAAGAACGCAAGGAGCATGGAGACACAGGATAAAAGAGTGCAAGGAGAGCGGAGACACAGGATAAAAGAGCGTGAAGAGAGAGACAGAGACACAAGATAAAAGAGCACGAGGAGCACGGAGACACAGGATAAAGGAGCAAGAGGAGAGCGAAGACTCAGGATAAAAGAGTGTGAGGAGAGCAGCAGAGATAAAGGACAAAAGAGCACGTGGAGAGCGGTGGAGACACAAGATAAAAGAGTGCAAGAAGAGCGGAGACCCAGGATAAATGATTGCGAGGAGAGCAGAGACACAGGCTAAAAGAGCATGAGGAGAGTGACGGAGACACAGGATTACTGAGCACGAGGAGAGCAGAGAAACAGGATAAAATAGCGTGAGAAGAGCGGCGGAGACACAGGATAAAAGAGCATGAGGAGAGTGGTGGAGACACAGGATAAAAGAGCGCGAGGAGAGTGGAGACACAGGATAAGCGAGCGCACGGAGAGTGGCAGAGTCACAGGGTAAAAGAGCGCGAGGAGAGTGGAGACACAGGATAAAAGAGCGTGAGGAGAGCGGAGACACAGGATAAAAGAGCACGAGGAGAGCAGAGACACAGGATAAAAGAGCACGAGGAGAGCGGAGACACAGGATAGAAGAGCACGAGGAGGGAGACGGAGACACAGGATAAAAGCGCGTGAGGAGAGCAGTGGAGAGACAGGATAAAAGAACGCAAGGAGTGCGGAGACTCAAGATAAAAGAGCATGAGGAGAGTGGAGACACAGGATAAAAGAGCACGGGGAGAGCAGAGACACATGGTAAAAGAGTCCGAGGAGAGCGGAGACACAGGATAAAAGAGCGTGAGGAGAGCGGCGGAGACACAGGATAAACGTACACGAGGAGAACACAGAGACAGGGTAAAAGAGTCCGAGGAGAGCAGAGACACAGGATAAAAGAGCATGAGGAGAGTGGAGACACAGGATAAAAGAGCACGAGGGGAGCGGAGTCACAGGATAAAAGAGCTCGAGGAGAGCGGTGGAGACACAGGATAAAAGAGCACGAGGAGAGTGGAGACACAGGATAAAAGAGCACGAGGGGAGCGGAGTCACAGGATAAAAGAGCTCGAGGAGAGCGGTGGAGACACAGGATAAAAGAGCGCAAGGAGAGAGGAGACACAGGATAAAAGAGCGCGAGGAGAGCAGAGACAAAGGATAAACGAGTGCGCGGAGAACGGCAGAGACACAAGGTAAAAGAGCGCGAGGAGAGTGGAGACACAGGATAAAAGAGCAGAAGGAGAGCCGAGACACAGGATAAAAGAGCATGAGGAGAGCGGTGGAGACACAGGATAAAGGAGCGTGAGGCGAGCGGAGACACGGGATAAACGAGCGCAAAGAGAGAGACAGAGACATAGGATAAAAGAGGGCGAGGAGAGAGGAGACACAGGATAAAAGAGCCCAAAGAGGGCGGTGGAGATAGAGGATAAAAGCGCGAGGAGAGCGGAGACACAGCATAAAAGAGCATGAGGAGAGCAGAGACAAAGGATAAAAGAGCACGAGGAGAGCAGAGACACAGGATAAAAGAGTCCGAGGAGAGAGACGGAGACACAGGATAAAAGAGCACTAGGAGAGAGAAGGAGACACAGGATAAAAGAGCGCGAGGAGAGTGGCAGAGAGACAGGACAAAAGAGCGCGAGGAGAGCGGAGACCCAGGATAAAAGAGCGTGAGGAGAGCAGAGACACAGGATAAAAAATTGCAAGGAGAGCGGAGACACAGGATAAAAGAGCACGAGGAGAGCAGAGACACAGGATAAAAGAGCACGAGGGGAGCAGAGACACAGGATAAAAGAGCGTGAGGAGAGCGGAGACACAGGATAAAAGAGCTTGAGGAGAGCGGAGACACAGGATAAAAGAGCTTGAGAAGAGCGGAGACACAGGATTAAAGAGCTTGAGGGGAGCGGAGACACAGGATAAAAGAGTGCGAAGAGAGAAACAGAGATACTGGTCAAAAGAGCATGAGGAGAGCAGAGACACAGGATAAAAGAGTGCGAGGAGAGTGAAGACACAGGATAAAAGAATGTGAGGAGAACGGAGCAGACATAGGACAAAAGAGCATGAGGAGAGCGGCGGAGGCACAAGATTAAAGAGCGCGAGGAGAGCGGAGACACAGGATAAAAGAGCGCGAGGAGAGCAGAGACAAAGGGTAAAAGAGTCCGAGGAGAGTGGAGACACAGGATTAAAGAGCGTGAGGAGAGCGGCAGAGACACAGGGTTAAAGAGTGCGAGGAGAATGGAGACACAGGATAAAAGAGCATGAGGAGAGCGGAGACACAGGATAAAAGAACTTGAGGAGAGCAGCAGAGACACAGGATAAGAGAGCGCAATGTGAACAGACACAGGATAAAAGAGTGTGAGGAGAGCGGAGACACAGGATAAAAGAGCACGAGGAGAGCGGCAGAGACACACGATAAAAGAGGGCAAGGAGAGCGGAGACACAGGATAAAAGAGCCCAAAGAGAGCGGCGGAGAAACAGGATAAAAGAGCGTGAGGAGAGCGGCGGAGACACAGGATAAAAGAGTGCGAGGAGAGAGATGGAGACGCAGGATAAAAAAGCATGAGGAAAGCGGAGACACAGGATAAACGAGCGTGAGGAGAGGAGAGCCACAGGGTAAAAGAGTCCAAGGAGAGCAGAGACACAGGATAAAAGAGCGTGAGGAGAGTGGAGACAAAGGATAAATGAGCGCCCGGAGAACGGCAGACACACAAGGTGAAAGAGCGCGAGGAGAGTGGAGACACAGGATAAAAGAGCAGAAGGAGAGCTGAGACACAGGAGAAAAGAATGTGAGGAGAGCGGAGACACAGGATAAAAGAGCATGAGGAGAGCGGTGGAGACACAGGATAAAAGAGCGTGAGGAGAACAGAGACACATGATAAAAGAGCATGAGGAGAGTGGAGACACAGAATAAAAGAGCACGAGGAGAGTGGCAGAGACACACGATAAAAAAGGGTGAGGAGAGCGGAGACACAGGACAAAAGAGCACAAGGAGAGAGACGGAGACACAGGATAAAAGAACGCTAGGAGAACGGCGGAGACACAGCGTAAAAGAGCACAAGGAGAGCAGTGGAGGCACAGGATAAAAGAGCGCAAGGAGTGCGGAAACACAAAATAAAAGGGAATGAGGAGAGTGGAGAGACAGGATAAAGGCACACGAAGACAGCGGTGACACAGGATAAAAGAGCGTGAGGATAGAGGCGGAGACCAAGCATTAAAGAGTGCGAGGAAAGTGGCAGATACACAGGGTAAAAGAGCGCGAGAAGAGTGGAGACACAGGATAAAAGAGCAGGAGGAGAGCGGAGTCACAGGATAAAAGAGCTTGAGGAGAGCGGAGTCACAGGATAAAAGAGCTCGAGGAGAGCGGTGGAGACACAGGATAAAAGAGCACGAGGAGAGTGGAGACACAGGATAAAAGAGCACGAGGAGAGCGGAGTCACAGGATAAAAGAGCTCGAGGAGAGCGGTGGAGACACAGGATAAAAGAGCGCGAGGAGAGTGGAGACACAGGATAAAAGAGCACGAGGAGAGCGGAGACAAAGGATAAACGAGTGCGCGGAGAATTGCAGAGAAACAAGGTAAAAGAGGGCGAGGAGAGTGGAGACACAGGATAAAAGAGCAGAAGGAGAGCCGAGACACAGGATAAAAGTTCATGAGGAGAACTGTGGAGACACAGGATAAAGGAGCGCGAGGAAAACAGAGACACGGGATAAAAGAGCGTGAGGAGAGCGGAGACACGGGATAAAAGAGTGCGAAGAGAGAGACAGAGACATAGGATAAAAGAGGGTGAGGAGAGAGGAGACACAGGATAAAAGAGCCCAAAGAGGGCGGTGGAGATAGAGGATAAAAGCGCGAGGAGAGCGGAGACACAGCATAAAAGAGCATGAGGAGAGCAGAGACAAAGGATAAAAGAGCACGAGGAGAGCAGAGATACAGGATAAAAGAGTCCGAGGAGAGAGACGGAGACACAGGATAAAAGAGCACGAGGAGAGCGGAGACACAGGATAAAAGAGCACTAGGAGAGAGAAGGAGACACAGGATAAAAGAGCGCGAGGAGAGTGGCAGAGAGACAGGACAAAAGAGCGCTAGGAGAGCGGAGACACAGGATAAAAGAGCATGAGGAGAGCAGAGACAAAGGTTAAAAGAGCACGAGGAGAGCAGAGACACAGGATAAAAGAGCGTGAGGAGAGCGGAGACACAGGATAAAAGAGCTTGAGGAGAGCGGAGACACAGGATAAAAGAGCTTGAGGAGAGCGGAGACACAGGATTAAAGAGCTTGAGGGGAGCGGAGACACAGGATAAAAGAGTGCGAGGAGAGAAACAGAGATAATGGTCAAAAGAGCATGAGGAGAGCAGAGACACAGGATAAAAGAGTGCGAGGAGAGTGAAGACACAGGATAAAAGAATGTGAGGAGAACGGAGCAGACATAGGACAAAAGAGCATGAGGAGAGTGGCGGAGGCACAAGATAAAAGAGCGCGAGGAGAGCAGAGACACAGGATAAAAGAGCGTGAGGAGAGCGGAGACACAGGATAAAAGAGCTTGAGGAGAGCGGAGACACAGGATAAAAGAGCTTGAGGAGAGCGGAGACACAGGATTAAAGAGCTTGAGGGGACCGGAGACACAGGATAAAAGAGTGCGAGGAGAGAAACAGAGATAATGGTCAAAAGAGCATGAGGAGAGCAGAGACACAGGATAAAAGAGTGCAAGGAGAGTGAAGACACAGGATAAAAGAATGTGAGGAGAACGGAGCAGACATAGGACAAAAGAGCATGAGGAGAGCGGCGGAGGCACAAGATAAAAGAGCGCGAGGAGAGCGGAGACACAGGATAAAAGAGCGCGAGGAGAGCAGAGACAAAGGGTAAAAGAGTCCGAGGAGAGTGGAGACACAGGATTAAAGAGCGTGAGGAGAGCGGCAGAGACACAGGGTTAAAGAGTGCGAGGAGAATAGAGACACAGGATAAAAGAGCATGAGGAGAGCAGCAGAGTCACAGGATAAGAGAGTGCAACGTGAGCAGAGACACAGGATAAAAGAGTGTGAGGAGAGCGGAGACACAGGATAAAAGAGCACGAGGAGAGCGGCAGAGACACACGATAAAAGAGGGCAAGGAGAGCGGAGACACAGGATAAAAGAGCCCAAAGAGAGCGGCGGAGAAACAGGATAAAAGCGTGAGGAGAGCGGAGACACAGCATAAAAGAGCATGAGGAGAGCAGAGACAAAGGAAAAAAGAGCACGAGGAGAGCAGACACAGGATAAAAGCGTGCGAGGAGAGAGACGGAGACACAGGATAAAAGAGCGCGAGGAGTGCAGCAGAGAGACAGGACAAAAGAGCGCGAGGAGAGCGGAGACACAGGATAAAAGAGCATGAGGAGAGTGGAGACACAGGATAAGAAAATGCAAGGAGAGCGGAGACACAGGATAAAAGAGCGCGAGGAGAGCAGAGACACAGGATAAAAGAGCTCGAGGGGAGCGGAGACACAGGATAAAAGAGCACGAGGAGAGCGGAGACACAGGATAATAGAGCTCGAGGCGAGCGGTGACACAGGATAAATGAGCGTGAGGAGAGCGGAGACACAGGATAAAGGAGCTTGAGGAGAGTGGAGTCACAAGATTAAAGAGTGTGAGGTGAGAAACAGAGATACTGGACAAAAGAGCATGAGGAGAGCAGAGACACAGGATAAAAGAGTGCGAGGAGAGTGAAGACACAGGATAAAAGAACGTGAGGAGAACGGAGCAGAAGCAGGACAAAAGAGCGTGAGGAGAGCGGAGACACATGATAAAAGAGCGCAAGGAGAGCAGAGACACAGGGTAAAAGAGTCCGAGGAGAGCGGCGGAGAAACAGGATAAAAGAGCGTGAGGAGAGCGGCGGAGACACAGGATAAACGAACACGAGGAGAACAGAGAGACAGGGTAAAAGAGTCCGAGGAGAGCAGAGACACAGGATAAAAGAGCACGAGGGGAGCGGAGTCACAGGATAAAAGAGCTCGAGGAGAGCGGTGGAGACACAGGATAAAAGAGCACGAGGAGAGTGGAGTCACAGGATAAAAGAGCTCGAGGGGAGCGGTGGAGACACAGGATAAAAGAGCGCAAGGAGAGTGGAGACACAGGATAAAAGAGCGCGAGGAGAGCAGAGACAAAGGATAAACGAGTGCGCGGAGAACGGCAGAGACACAAGGTAAAAGAGCGCGAGGAGAGCGGAGACACAGGATAAAAGAGCAGAAGGAGAGCTGAGACACAGGATAAAAGAGCATGAGGAGAGCGGTGGAGACACAGGATAAAGGAACGTGAGGAGAGCAGAGACACGGGATAAAAGAGCACGAGGAGAGCAGAGACACAGGATAAAAGAGCGTGAGGAGAGCGGAGACACAGGATAAAAGAGCTTGAGGAGAGCGGAGACACAGGATAAAAGAACTTGAGGAGAGCAGAGACACAGGATTAAAGAGCTTGAGGGGAGCGGAGACATAGGATAAAAGAGTGCGAGGAGAGAAACAGAGATACTGGTCAAAAGAGCATGAGGAGTGCAGAGACACAGGATAAAAGAGTGCGAGGAGAGTGAAGACACAGGATAAAAGAATGTGAGGAGAACGGAGCAGACATAGGACAAAAGAGCATGAGGAGAGCGGCGGAGGCACAAGATAAAAGAGCGCGAGGAGAGCGGAGACACAGGATAAGAGAGCGCAACGTGAACAGAGACACAGGATAAAAGAGTGTGAGGAGAGTGGAGACACAGGATAAAAGAGCACGAGGAGAGCGGCAGAGACACATGATAAAAGAGGGCAAGGAGAGCGGAGACACAGGATAAAAGAGCCCAAAGAGAGCGGCGGAGAAACAGGATAAAAGCGCGAGGAGAGCGGAGACACAGCATAAAAGAGCATGAGGAGAGCGGAGACAAAGGAAAAAAGAGCGCGAGGAGAGCAGAGACACAGGATAAAAGTGTGCGAGGAGAGAGACGGAGACACAGGATAAAAGAGCGCGAGGAGTGCAGCAGAGAGACAGGACAAAAGAGCGCGAGGAGAGCGGAGACACAGGATAAAAGAGCGCGAGGAGTGCAGCAGAGAGACAGGAGAAAAGAGCGCGAGGAGAGCGGAGACACAGGATAAAAGAGCGTGAGGAGAGCGGAGACACAGGATAAGAAAATGCAAGGAGAGCGGAGACACAGGATAAAAGAGCGCGAGGAGAGCAGAGACACAGGATAAATGAGCACGAGGGGAGCGGAGACACAGGATAAATGAGCTTGAGGAGAGCGGAGACACAGGATAAAGGAGCTGGAGGAGAGCAGAGAAACAGGATTAAAGAGCTTGAGGAGAGCGGAGGCACAGGATAAAAGAGCTTGAGGAGAGCGGAGTCACAGGATAAAAGAGCCCAAAGAGAGCGGCGGAGAAACAGGATAAAAGAGCGTGAGGAGAGCGGCGGAGACACAGGATAAAAGAGTGCGAGGAGAGAGATGGAGACGCAGGATAAAAAAGCATGAGGAAAGCGGAGACACAGGATAAACGAGCGTGAGGAGAGGAGAGCCACAGGGTAAAAGAGTCCAAGGAGAGCAGAGACACAGGATAAAAGAGCGTGAGGAGAGTGGAGACAAAGGATAAAAGAGCACGAGGGGAGCGGAGACACATGGTAAAAGAGTCCGAGGAGAGCGGAGACACAGGATAAAAGAGCGTGAGGAGAGCGGCGGAGACACAGGATAAACGAACACGAGGAGAACACAGAGACAGGGTAAAAGAGTCCGAGGAGAGCAGAGACACAGGATAAAAGAGCATGAGTAGAGCGGAGACACAGGATAAAAGAGCACGAGGGGAGCGGAGTCACAGGATAAAAGAGCTCGAGGAGAGCGGTGGAGACACAGGATAAAAGAGCACGAGGAGAGTGGAGACACAGGATAAAAGAGCACGAGGGGAGCGGAGTCACAGGATAAAAGAGTCCGAGGAGAGCGGAGACACAGGATAAAAGAGCGTGAGGAGAGCGGCGGAGACACAGGATAAACGAACACGAGGAGAACACAGAGACAGGGTAAAAGAGTCCGAGGAGAGCAGAGACACAGGATAAAAGAGCGTGAGGAGAGCGGAGACACAGGATAAAAGAGCACGAGGGGAGCGGAGTCACAGGATAAAAGAGCTCGAGGAGAGCGGTGGAGACACAGGATAAAAGAGCACGAGGAGAGTGGAGACACAGGATAAAAGAGCACGAGGGGAGCGGAGTCACAGGATAAAAGAGCTCGAGGAGAGCGGTGGAGACACAGGATAAAAGAGCGCAAGGAGAGAGGAGACACAGGATAAAAGAGCGCGAGGAGAGCAGAGACAAAGGATAAACGAGTGCGCGGAGAACGGCAGAGACACAAGGTAAAAGAGCGCGAGGAGAGTGGAGACACAGGATAAAAGAGCAGAAGGAGAGCCGAGACACAGGATAAAAGAGCATGAGGAGAGCGGTGGAGACACAGGATAAAGGAGCGTGAGGTGAGCGGAGACACGGGATAAACGAGCGCAAAGAGAGAGACAGAGACATAGGATAAAAGAGGGCGAGGAGAGAGGAGACACAGGATAAAAGAGCCCAAAGAGGGCGGTGGAGATAGAGGATAAAAGCGCGAGGAGAGCGGAGACACAGCATAAAAGAACATGAGGAGAGCAGAGACAAAGGATAAAAGAGCACGAGGAGAGCAGAGACACAGGATAAAAGAGTCCGAGGAGAGAGACGGAGACACAGGATAAAAGAGCACGAGGAGAGCGGAGACACAGGATAAAAGAGCACTAGGAGAGAGAAGGAGACACAGGATAAAAGAGCGCGAGGAGAGTGGCAGAGAGACAGGACAAAAGAGCGCGAGGAGAGCGGAGACCCAGGATAAAAGAGCGTGAGGAGAGCAGAGACACAGGATAAAAAATTGCAAGGAGAGCGGAGACACAGGATAAAAGAGCGCGAGGAGAGCAGAGACACAGGATAAAAGAGCATGAGGGGAGCAGAGACACAGGATAAAAGAGCGTGAGGAGAGCGGAGACACAGGATAAAAGAGCTTGAGGAGAGCGGAGACACAGGATAAAAGAGCTTGAGAAGAGCGGAGACACAGGATTAAAGAGCTTGAGGGGAGCGGAGACACAGGATAAAAGAGTGCGAAGAGAGAAACAGAGATACTGGTCAAAAGAGCATGAGGAGAGCAGAGACACAGGATAAAAGAGTGCGAGGAGAGTGAAGACACAGGATAAAAGAATGTGAGGAGAACGGAGCAGACATAGGACAAAAGAGCATGAGGAGAGCGGCGGAGGCACAAGATTAAAGAGCGCGAGGAGAGCGGAGACACAGGATAAAAGAGCGCGAGGAGAGCAGAGACAAAGGGTAAAAGAGTCCGAGGAGAGTGGAGACACAGGATTAAAGAGCGTGAGGAGAGCGGCAGAGACACAGGGTTAAAGAGTGCGAGGAGAATGGAGACACAGGATAAAAGAGCATGAGGAGAGCGGAGACACAGGATAAAAGAACTTGAGGAGAGCAGCAGAGACACAGGATAAGAGAGCGCAATGTGAACAGACACAGGATAAAAGAGTGTGAGGAGAGCGGAGACACAGGATAAAAGAGCACGAGGAGAGCGGCAGAGACACACGATAAAAGAGGGCAAGGAGAGCGGAGACACAGGATAAAAGAGCCCAAAGAGAGCGGCGGAGAAACAGGATAAAAGAGCGTGAGGAGAGCGGCGGAGACACAGGATAAAAGAGTGCGAGGAGAGAGATGGAGACGCAGGATAAAAAAGCATGAGGAAAGCGGAGACACAGGATAAACGAGCGTGAGGAGAGGAGAGCCACAGGGTAAAAGAGTCCAAGGAGAGCAGAGACACAGGATAAAAGAGCGTGAGGAGAGTGGAGACAAAGGATAAATGAGCGCCCGGAGAACGGCAGACACACAAGGTGAAAGAGCGCAAGGAGAGTGGAGACACAGGATAAAAGAGCAGAAGGAGAGCTGAGACACAGGAGAAAAGAATGTGAGGAGAGCGGAGACACAGGATAAAAGAGCATGAGGAGAGCGGTGGAGACACAGGATAAAAGAGCGTGAGGAGAACAGACACATGATAAAAGAGCATGAGGAGAGTGGAGACACAGAATAAAAGAGCACGAGGAGAGTGGCAGAGACACACGATAAAAAAGGGTGAGGAGAGCGGAGACACAGGACAAAAGAGCACAAGGAGAGAGACGGAGACACAGGATAAAAGAACGCTAGGAGAACGGCGGAGACACAGCGTAAAAGAGCACAAGGAGAGCAGTGGAGGCACAGGATAAAAGAGCGCAAGGAGTGCGGAAACACAAAATAAAAGGGAATGAGGAGAGTGGAGAGACAGGATAAAGGCACACGAAGACAGCGGTGACACAGGATAAAAGAGCGTGAGGATAGAGGCGGAGACCAAGCATTAAAGAGTGCGAGGAAAGTGGCAGATACACAGGGTAAAAGAGCGCGAGAAGAGTGGAGACACAGGATAAAAGAGCAGGAGGAGAGCGGAGTCACAGGATAAAAGAGCTTGAGGAGAGCGGAGTCACAGGATAAAAGAGCTCGAGGAGAGCGGTGGAGACACAGGATAAAAGAGCACGAGGAGAGTGGAGACACAGGATAAAAGAGTTTGAGGAGAGTGGAGTCACAGGATAAAAGAGCTCGAGGAGAGCGGTGGAGACACAGGATAAAAGAGCATGAGGAGAGTGGAGACACAGGATAAAAGTGCGCGAGGAGAGCGGAGACAAAGGATAAATGAGTGCGCGGAGAACGGCAGAGACACAAGGTAAAAGAGCGCGAGGAGAGTGGAGACACAGGATAAAAGAGCAGAAGGAGAGCCGAGACACAGGATAAAAGAGCATGAGGAGAGCGGTGGAGACACAGGATAAAGGAGCACGAGGAGAACAGAGACACGGGATAAAAGAGCGTGAGGAGAGCGGAGACACGGGATAAAAGAGCGCAAAGAGAGAGACAGAGACACAGGATAAAAGAGCGTGAGGAGAGCGGCGGAGACACAGGACAAAAGAGTGCGAAGAGAGAGACAGAGACACAGGATAAAAGAGCGCGAGGAGAGCGGCGGAGACACAGGATAAAAGAGTGCGAGGAGAGAGATGGAGACACAGGATAAAAGAGCACGAGGAAAGTGGAGACACAGGATAAAGGAGCGTGGGGAGAGCAGTGGAGGCACAGGATAAAAGAACGCAAGGAGCATGGAGACACAGGATAAAAGAGTGCAAGGAGAGCGGAGACATAGGATAAAAGAGCGTGAAGAGAGAGACAGAGACACAAGATAAAAGAGCACGAGGAGCACGGAGACACAGGATAAAGGAGCACGAGGAGAGCGAAGACTCAGGATAAAAGAGTGTGAGGAGAGCAGCAGAGATAAAGGACAAAAGAGCACGTGGAGAGCGGTGGAGACACAAGATAAAAGAGTGCGAGAAGAGCGGAGACCCAGGATAAATGATTGCGAGGAGAGCAGAGACACAGGGTAAAAGAGTCTGAGGAGAGCGGAGGCACAGGATAAAAGAGCTTGAGGAGAGTGGAGACACAGGGTAAAAGAGCACGAGGAGAGCGGAGACACAGGATAAAAGAGCAGGAGGAGAGCGGAGTCACAGGACAAAAGAGCTCGAGGAGAGCGGTGGAGACACCGGATAAAAGAGTGCGAGGAGAGTGGAGACACCTGATAAAAGAGCGTGAGGAGAGACGAGACACAGGATAAAAGAGCGTGATGAGAGCGGAGACACAGGACAAAAGAGCACGAGGAGAGTGGAGACACAGGATAAAAGAGCACGAGGAGAGCGGAGTCACAGGATAAAAGAGCTCGAGGAGAGCGGTGGAGACACAGGATAAAAGAGCGCGAGGAGAGTGGAGACACAGGATAAAAGAGCACGAGGAGAGCGGAGACAAAGGATAAACGAGTGCGCGGAGAATTGCAGAGAAACAAGGTAAAAGAGGGCGAGGAGAGTGGAGACACAGGATAAAAGAGCAGAAGGAGAGCCGAGACACAGGATAAAAGTTCATGAGGAGAACTGTGGAGACACAGGATAAAGGAGCGCGAGGAAAACAGAGACACGGGATAAAAGAGCGTGAGGAGAGCGGAGACACGGGATAAAAGAGTGCGAAGAGAGAGACAGAGACATAGGATAAAAGAGGGTGAGGAGAGAGGAGACACAGGATAAAAGAGCCCAAAGAGGGCGGTGGAGATAGAGGATAAAAGCGCGAGGAGAGCGGAGACACAGCATAAAAGAGCATGAGGAGAGCAGAGACAAAGGATAAAAGAGCACGAGGAGAGCAGAGATACAGGATAAAAGAGTCCGAGGAGAGAGACGGAGACACAGGATAAAAGAGCACGAGGAGAGCGGAGACACAGGATAAAAGAGCACTAGGAGAGAGAAGGAGACACAGGATAAAAGAGCGCGAGGAGAGTGGCAGAGAGACAGGACAAAAGAGCGCTAGGAGAGCGGAGACCCAGGATAAAAGAGCATGAGGAGAGCAGAGACAAAGGTTAAAAGAGCACGAGGAGAGCAGAGACACAGGATAAAAGAGCGTGAGGAGAGCGGAGACACAGGATAAAAGAGCTTGAGGAGAGTGGAGACACAGGATAAAAGAGCTTGAGGAGAGCGGAGACACAGGATTAAAGAGCTTGAGGGGAGCGGAGACACAGGATAAAAGAGTGCGAGGAGAGAAACAGAGATAATGGTCAAAAGAGCATGAGGAGAGCAGAGACACAGGATAAAAGAGTGCGAGGAGAGTGAAGACACAGGATAAAAGAATGTGAGGAGAACGGAGCAGACATAGGACAAAAGAGCATGAGGAGAGTGGCGGAGGCACAAGATAAAAGAGCGCGAGGAGAGCAGAGACACAGGATAAAAGAGCTTGAGGAGAGCGGAGACACAGGATAAAAGAGCTTGAGGAGAGCGGAGACACAGGATAAAAGAGCTTGAGGAGAGCGGAGACACAGGATTAAAGAGCTTGAGGGGACCGGAGACACAGGATAAAAGAGTGCGAGGAGAGAAACAGAGATAATGGTCAAAAGAGCATGAGGAGAGCAGAGACACAGGATAAAAGAGTGCAAGGAGAGTGAAGACACAGGATAAAAGAATGTGAGGAGAACGGAGCAGACATAGGACAAAAGAGCATGAGGAGAGCGGCGGAGGCACAAGATAAAAGAGCGCGAGGAGAGCGGAGACACAGGATAAAAGAGCGCGAGGAGAGCAGAGACAAAGGGTAAAAGAGTCCGAGGAGAGTGGAGACACAGGATTAAAGAGCGTGAGGAGAGCGGCAGAGACACAGGGTTAAAGAGTGCGAGGAGAATAGAGACACAGGATAAAAGAGCATGAGGAGAGCAGCAGAGTCACAGGATAAGAGAGTGCAACGTGAGCAGAGACACAGGATAAAAGAGTGTGAGGAGAGCGGAGACACAGGATAAAAGAGCACGAGGAGAGCGGCAGAGACACACGATAAAAGAGGGCAAGGAGAGCGGAGACACAGGATAAAAGAGCCCAAAGAGAGCGGCGGAGAAACAGGATAAAAGCGTGAGGAGAGCGGAGACACAGCATAAAAGAGCATGAGGAGAGCAGAGACAAAGGAAAAAAGAGCACGAGGAGAGCAGACACAGGATAAAAGCGTGCGAGGAGAGAGACGGAGACACAGGATAAAAGAGCGCGAGGAGTGCAGCAGAGAGACAGGACAAAAGAGCACGAGGAGAGCGGAGACACAGGATAAAAGAGCATGAGGAGAGTGGAGACACAGGATAAGAGAATGCAAGGAGAGCGGAGACACAGGATAAAAGAGTGCGAGGAGAGCAGAGACACAGGATAAAAAAGCTCGAGGGGAGCGGAGACACAGGATAAAAGAGCACGAGGAGAGCGGAGACACAGGATAAAAGAGTGCAAGGAGAGTGAAGACACAGGATAAAAGAATGTGAGGAGAACGGAGCAGACATATGACAAAAGAGCATGAGGAGAGCGGCGGAGGCACAAGATAAAAGAGCGTGAGGAGAGCGGAGACACAGGATAAAGGAGCGCGAGGAAAACAGAGACACGGGATAAAAGAGCGTGAGGAGAGCGGAGACACGGGATAAAAGAGTGCGAAGAGAGAGACAGAGACATAGGATAAAAGAGGGTGAGGAGAGAGGAGACACAGGATAAAAGAGCCCAAAGAGGGCGGTGGAGATAGAGGATAAAAGCGCGAGGAGAGCGGAGACACAGCATAAAAGAGCATGAGGAGAGCAGAGACAAAGGATAAAAGAGCACGAGGAGAGCAGAGATACAGGATAAAAGAGTCCGAGGAGAGAGACGGAGACACAGGATAAAAGAGCACGAGGAGAGCGGAGACACAGGATAAAAGAGCACTAGGAGAGAGAAGGAGACACAGGATAAAAGAGCGCGAGGAGAGTGGCAGAGAGACAGGACAAAAGAGCGCTAGGAGAGCGGAGACCCAGGATAAAAGAGCATGAGGAGAGCAGAGACAAAGGTTAAAAGAGCACGAGGAGAGCAGAGACACAGGATAAAAGAGCGTGAGGAGAGCGGAGACACAGGATAAAAGAGCTTGAGGAGAGTGGAGACACAGGATAAAAGAGCTTGAGGAGAGCGGAGACACAGGATTAAAGAGCTTGAGGGGAGCGGAGACACAGGATAAAAGAGTGCGAGGAGAGAAACAGAGATAATGGTCAAAAGAGCATGAGGAGAGCAGAGACACAGGATAAAAGAGTGCGAGGAGAGTGAAGACACAGGATAAAAGAATGTGAGGAGAACGGAGCAGACATAGGACAAAAGAGCATGAGGAGAGTGGCGGAGGCACAAGATAAAAGAGCGCGAGGAGAGCAGAGACACAGGATAAAAGAGTGTGAGGAGAGCGGAGACACAGGATAAAAGAGCTTGAGGAGAGCGGAGTCACAGGATAAAAGAGCTCGAGGAGAGCGGTGGAGACACAGGATAAAAGAGCACGAGGAGAGTGGAGACACAGGATAAAAGAGTTTGAGGAGAGTGGAGTCACAGGATAAAAGAGCTCGAGGAGAGCGGTGGAGACACAGGATAAAAGAGCATGAGGAGAGTGGAGACACAGGATAAAAGTGCGCGAGGAGAGCGGAGACAAAGGATAAATGAGTGCGCGGAGAACGGCAGAGACACAAGGTAAAAGAGCGCGAGGAGAGTGGAGACACAGGATAAAAGAGCAGAAGGAGAGCCGAGACACAGGATAAAAGAGCATGAGGAGAGCGGTGGAGACACAGGATAAAGGAGCACGAGGAGAACAGAGACACGGGATAAAAGAGCGTGAGGAGAGCGGAGACACGGGATAAAAGAGCGCAAAGAGAGAGACAGAGACACAGGATAAAAGAGCGTGAGGAGAGCGGCGGAGACACAGGACAAAAGAGTGCGAAGAGAGAGACAGAGACACAGGATAAAAGAGCGCGAGGAGAGCGGCGGAGACACAGGATAAAAGAGTGCGAGGAGAGAGATGGAGACACAGGATAAAAGAGCACGAGGAAAGTGGAGACACAGGATAAAGGAGCGTGGGGAGAGCAGTGGAGGCACAGGATAAAAGAACGCAAGGAGCATGGAGACACAGGATAAAAGAGTGCAAGGAGAGCGGAGACATAGGATAAAAGAGCGTGAAGAGAGAGACAGAGACACAAGATAAAAGAGCACGAGGAGCACGGAGACACAGGATAAAGGAGCACGAGGAGAGCGAAGACTCAGGATAAAAGAGTGTGAGGAGAGCAGCAGAGATAAAGGACAAAAGAGCACGTGGAGAGCGGTGGAGACACAAGATAAAAGAGTGCGAGAAGAGCGGAGACCCAGGATAAATGATTGCGAGGAGAGCAGAGACACAGGGTAAAAGAGTCTGAGGAGAGCGGAGGCACAGGATAAAAGAGCTTGAGGAGAGTGGAGACACAGGGTAAAAGAGCACGAGGAGAGCGGAGACACAGGATAAAAGAGCAGGAGGAGAGCGGAGTCACAGGACAAAAGAGCTCGAGGAGAGCGGTGGAGACACCGGATAAAAGAGTGCGAGGAGAGTGGAGACACCTGATAAAAGAGCGTGAGGAGAGACGAGACACAGGATAAAAGAGCGTGATGAGAGCGGAGACACAGGACAAAAGAGCACGAGGAGAGTGGAGACACAGGATAAAAGAGCACGAGGAGAGCGGAGTCACAGGATAAAAGAGCTCGAGGAGAGCGGTGGAGACACAGGATAAAAGAGCGCGAGGAGAGTGGAGACACAGGATAAAAGAGCACGAGGAGAGCGGAGACAAAGGATAAACGAGTGCGCGGAGAATTGCAGAGAAACAAGGTAAAAGAGGGCGAGGAGAGTGGAGACACAGGATAAAAGAGCAGAAGGAGAGCCGAGACACAGGATAAAAGTTCATGAGGAGAACTGTGGAGACACAGGATAAAGGAGCGCGAGGAAAACAGAGACACGGGATAAAAGAGCGTGAGGAGAGCGGAGACACGGGATAAAAGAGTGCGAAGAGAGAGACAGAGACATAGGATAAAAGAGGGTGAGGAGAGAGGAGACACAGGATAAAAGAGCCCAAAGAGGGCGGTGGAGATAGAGGATAAAAGCGCGAGGAGAGCGGAGACACAGCATAAAAGAGCATGAGGAGAGCAGAGACAAAGGATAAAAGAGCACGAGGAGAGCAGAGATACAGGATAAAAGAGTCCGAGGAGAGAGACGGAGACACAGGATAAAAGAGCACGAGGAGAGCGGAGACACAGGATAAAAGAGCACTAGGAGAGAGAAGGAGACACAGGATAAAAGAGCGCGAGGAGAGTGGCAGAGAGACAGGACAAAAGAGCGCTAGGAGAGCGGAGACCCAGGATAAAAGAGCATGAGGAGAGCAGAGACAAAGGTTAAAAGAGCACGAGGAGAGCAGAGACACAGGATAAAAGAGCGTGAGGAGAGCGGAGACACAGGATAAAAGAGCTTGAGGAGAGTGGAGACACAGGATAAAAGAGCTTGAGGAGAGCGGAGACACAGGATTAAAGAGCTTGAGGGGAGCGGAGACACAGGATAAAAGAGTGCGAGGAGAGAAACAGAGATAATGGTCAAAAGAGCATGAGGAGAGCAGAGACACAGGATAAAAGAGTGCGAGGAGAGTGAAGACACAGGATAAAAGAATGTGAGGAGAACGGAGCAGACATAGGACAAAAGAGCATGAGGAGAGTGGCGGAGGCACAAGATAAAAGAGCGCGAGGAGAGCAGAGACACAGGATAAAAGAGCGTGAGGAGAGCGGAGACACAGGATAAAAGAGCTTGAGGAGAGCGGAGACACAGGATAAAAGAGCTTGAGGAGAGCGGAGACACAGGATTAAAGAGCTTGAGGGGACCGGAGACACAGGATAAAAGAGTGCGAGGAGAGAAACAGAGATAATGGTCAAAAGAGCATGAGGAGAGCAGAGACACAGGATAAAAGAGTGCAAGGAGAGTGAAGACACAGGATAAAAGAATGTGAGGAGAACGGAGCAGACATAGGACAAAAGAGCATGAGGAGAGCGGCGGAGGCACAAGATAAAAGAGCGCGAGGAGAGCGGAGACACAGGATAAAAGAGCGCGAGGAGAGCAGAGACAAAGGGTAAAAGAGTCCGAGGAGAGTGGAGACACAGGATTAAAGAGCGTGAGGAGAGCGGCAGAGACACAGGGTTAAAGAGTGCGAGGAGAATAGAGACACAGGATAAAAGAGCATGAGGAGAGCAGCAGAGTCACAGGATAAGAGAGTGCAACGTGAGCAGAGACACAGGATAAAAGAGTGTGAGGAGAGCGGAGACACAGGATAAAAGAGCACGAGGAGAGCGGCAGAGACACACGATAAAAGAGGGCAAGGAGAGCGGAGACACAGGATAAAAGAGCCCAAAGAGAGCGGCGGAGAAACAGGATAAAAGCGTGAGGAGAGCGGAGACACAGCATAAAAGAGCATGAGGAGAGCAGAGACAAAGGAAAAAAGAGCACGAGGAGAGCAGACACAGGATAAAAGCGTGCGAGGAGAGAGACGGAGACACAGGATAAAAGAGCGCGAGGAGTGCAGCAGAGAGACAGGACAAAAGAGCACGAGGAGAGCGGAGACACAGGATAAAAGAGCATGAGGAGAGTGGAGACACAGGATAAGAGAATGCAAGGAGAGCGGAGACACAGGATAAAAGAGCGCGAGGAGAGCAGAGACACAGGATAAAAAAGCTCGAGGGGAGCGGAGACACAGGATAAAAGAGCACGAGGAGAGCGGAGACACAGGATAAAAGAGTGCAAGGAGAGTGAAGACACAGGATAAAAGAATGTGAGGAGAACGGAGCAGACATAGGACAAAAGAGCATGAGGAGAGCGGCGGAGGCACAAGATAAAAGAGCGTGAGGAGAGCGGAGACACAGGATAAAGGAGCGCGAGGAAAACAGAGACACGGGATAAAAGAGCGTGAGGAGAGCGGAGACACGGGATAAAAGAGTGCGAAGAGAGAGACAGAGACATAGGATAAAAGAGGGTGAGGAGAGAGGAGACACAGGATAAAAGAGCCCAAAGAGGGCGGTGGAGATAGAGGATAAAAGCGCGAGGAGAGCGGAGACACAGCATAAAAGAGCATGAGGAGAGCAGAGACAAAGGATAAAAGAGCACGAGGAGAGCAGAGATACAGGATAAAAGAGTCCGAGGAGAGAGACGGAGACACAGGATAAAAGAGCACGAGGAGAGCGGAGACACAGGATAAAAGAGCACTAGGAGAGAGAAGGAGACACAGGATAAAAGAGCGCGAGGAGAGTGGCAGAGAGACAGGACAAAAGAGCGCTAGGAGAGCGGAGACCCAGGATAAAAGAGCATGAGGAGAGCAGAGACAAAGGTTAAAAGAGCACGAGGAGAGCAGAGACACAGGATAAAAGAGCGTGAGGAGAGCGGAGACACAGGATAAAAGAGCTTGAGGAGAGTGGAGACACAGGATAAAAGAGCTTGAGGAGAGCGGAGACACAGGATTAAAGAGCTTGAGGGGAGCGGAGACACAGGATAAAAGAGTGCGAGGAGAGAAACAGAGATAATGGTCAAAAGAGCATGAGGAGAGCAGAGACACAGGATAAAAGAGTGCGAGGAGAGTGAAGACACAGGATAAAAGAATGTGAGGAGAACGGAGCAGACATAGGACAAAAGAGCATGAGGAGAGTGGCGGAGGCACAAGATAAAAGAGCGCGAGGAGAGCAGAGACACAGGATAAAAGAGTGTGAGGAGAGCGGAGACACAGGATAAAAGAGCTTGAGGAGAGCGGAGTCACAGGATAAAAGAGCTCGAGGAGAGCGGTGGAGACACAGGATAAAAGAGCACGAGGAGAGTGGAGACACAGGATAAAAGAGTTTGAGGAGAGTGGAGTCACAGGATAAAAGAGCTCGAGGAGAGCGGTGGAGACACAGGATAAAAGAGCATGAGGAGAGTGGAGACACAGGATAAAAGTGCGCGAGGAGAGCGGAGACAAAGGATAAATGAGTGCGCGGAGAACGGCAGAGACACAAGGTAAAAGAGCGCGAGGAGAGTGGAGACACAGGATAAAAGAGCAGAAGGAGAGCCGAGACACAGGATAAAAGAGCATGAGGAGAGCGGTGGAGACACAGGATAAAGGAGCACGAGGAGAACAGAGACACGGGATAAAAGAGCGTGAGGAGAGCGGAGACACGGGATAAAAGAGCGCAAAGAGAGAGACAGAGACACAGGATAAAAGAGCGTGAGGAGAGCGGCGGAGACACAGGACAAAAGAGTGCGAAGAGAGAGACAGAGACACAGGATAAAAGAGCGCGAGGAGAGCGGCGGAGACACAGGATAAAAGAGTGCGAGGAGAGAGATGGAGACACAGGATAAAAGAGCACGAGGAAAGTGGAGACACAGGATAAAGGAGCGTGGGGAGAGCAGTGGAGGCACAGGATAAAAGAACGCAAGGAGCATGGAGACACAGGATAAAAGAGTGCAAGGAGAGCGGAGACATAGGATAAAAGAGCGTGAAGAGAGAGACAGAGACACAAGATAAAAGAGCACGAGGAGCACGGAGACACAGGATAAAGGAGCACGAGGAGAGCGAAGACTCAGGATAAAAGAGTGTGAGGAGAGCAGCAGAGATAAAGGACAAAAGAGCACGTGGAGAGCGGTGGAGACACAAGATAAAAGAGTGCGAGAAGAGCGGAGACCCAGGATAAATGATTGCGAGGAGAGCAGAGACACAGGGTAAAAGAGTCTGAGGAGAGCGGAGGCACAGGATAAAAGAGCTTGAGGAGAGTGGAGACACAGGGTAAAAGAGCACGAGGAGAGCGGAGACACAGGATAAAAGAGCAGGAGGAGAGCGGAGTCACAGGACAAAAGAGCTCGAGGAGAGCGGTGGAGACACCGGATAAAAGAGTGCGAGGAGAGTGGAGACACCTGATAAAAGAGCGTGAGGAGAGACGAGACACAGGATAAAAGAGCGTGATGAGAGCGGAGACACAGGACAAAAGAGCACGAGGAGAGTGGAGACACAGGATAAAAGAGCACGAGGAGAGCGGAGTCACAGGATAAAAGAGCTCGAGGAGAGCGGTGGAGACACAGGATAAAAGAGCGCGAGGAGAGTGGAGACACAGGATAAAAGAGCACGAGGAGAGCGGAGACAAAGGATAAACGAGTGCGCGGAGAATTGCAGAGAAACAAGGTAAAAGAGGGCGAGGAGAGTGGAGACACAGGATAAAAGAGCAGAAGGAGAGCCGAGACACAGGATAAAAGTTCATGAGGAGAACTGTGGAGACACAGGATAAAGGAGCGCGAGGAAAACAGAGACACGGGATAAAAGAGCGTGAGGAGAGCGGAGACACGGGATAAAAGAGTGCGAAGAGAGAGACAGAGACATAGGATAAAAGAGGGTGAGGAGAGAGGAGACACAGGATAAAAGAGCCCAAAGAGGGCGGTGGAGATAGAGGATAAAAGCGCGAGGAGAGCGGAGACACAGCATAAAAGAGCATGAGGAGAGCAGAGACAAAGGATAAAAGAGCACGAGGAGAGCAGAGATACAGGATAAAAGAGTCCGAGGAGAGAGACGGAGACACAGGATAAAAGAGCACGAGGAGAGCGGAGACACAGGATAAAAGAGCACTAGGAGAGAGAAGGAGACACAGGATAAAAGAGCGCGAGGAGAATGGCAGAGAGACAGGACAAAAGAGCGCTAGGAGAGCGGAGACCCAGGATAAAAGAGCATGAGGAGAGCAGAGACAAAGGTTAAAAGAGCACGAGGAGAGCAGAGACACAGGATAAAAGAGCGTGAGGAGAGCGGAGACACAGGATAAAAGAGCTTGAGGAGAGTGGAGACACAGGATAAAAGAGCTTGAGGAGAGCGGAGACACAGGATTAAAGAGCTTGAGGGGAGCGGAGACACAGGATAAAAGAGTGCGAGGAGAGAAACAGAGATAATGGTCAAAAGAGCATGAGGAGAGCAGAGACACAGGATAAAAGAGTGCGAGGAGAGTGAAGACACAGGATAAAAGAATGTGAGGAGAACGGAGCAGACATAGGACAAAAGAGCATGAGGAGAGTGGCGGAGGCACAAGATAAAAGAGCGCGAGGAGAGCAGAGACACAGGATAAAAGAGCGTGAGGAGAGCGGAGACACAGGATAAAAGAGCTTGAGGAGAGCGGAGACACAGGATAAAAGAGCTTGAGGAGAGCGGAGACACAGGATTAAAGAGCTTGAGGGGACCGGAGACACAGGATAAAAGAGTGCGAGGAGAGAAACAGAGATAATGGTCAAAAGAGCATGAGGAGAGCAGAGACACAGGATAAAAGAGTGCAAGGAGAGTGAAGACACAGGATAAAAGAATGTGAGGAGAACGGAGCAGACATAGGACAAAAGAGCATGAGGAGAGCGGCGGAGGCACAAGATAAAAGAGCGCGAGGAGAGCGGAGACACAGGATAAAAGAGCGCGAGGAGAGCAGAGACAAAGGGTAAAAGAGTCCGAGGAGAGTGGAGACACAGGATTAAAGAGCGTGAGGAGAGCGGCAGAGACACAGGGTTAAAGAGTGCGAGGAGAATAGAGACACAGGATAAAAGAGCATGAGGAGAGCAGCAGAGTCACAGGATAAGAGAGTGCAACGTGAGCAGAGACACAGGATAAAAGAGTGTGAGGAGAGCGGAGACACAGGATAAAAGAGCACGAGGAGAGCGGCAGAGACACACGATAAAAGAGGGCAAGGAGAGCGGAGACACAGGATAAAAGAGCCCAAAGAGAGCGGCGGAGAAACAGGATAAAAGCGTGAGGAGAGCGGAGACACAGCATAAAAGAGCATGAGGAGAGCAGAGACAAAGGAAAAAAGAGCACGAGGAGAGCAGACACAGGATAAAAGCGTGCGAGGAGAGAGACGGAGACACAGGATAAAAGAGCGCGAGGAGTGCAGCAGAGAGACAGGACAAAAGAGCGCGAGGAGAGCGGAGACACAGGATAAAAGAGCATGAGGAGAGTGGAGACACAGGATAAGAGAATGCAAGGAGAGCGGAGACACAGGATAAAAGAGCGCGAGGAGAGCAGAGACACAGGATAAAAAAGCTCGAGGGGAGCGGAGACACAGGATAAAAGAGCACGAGGAGAGCGGAGACACAGGATAAAAGAGTGCAAGGAGAGTGAAGACACAGGATAAAAGAATGTGAGGAGAACGGAGCAGACATAGGACAAAAGAGCATGAGGAGAGCGGCGGAGGCACAAGATAAAAGAGCGTGAGGAGAGCGGAGACACAGGATAAAGGAGCGCGAGGAAAACAGAGACACGGGATAAAAGAGCGTGAGGAGAGCGGAGACACGGGATAAAAGAGTGCGAAGAGAGAGACAGAGACATAGGATAAAAGAGGGTGAGGAGAGAGGAGACACAGGATAAAAGAGCACGAGGAGAGCGGAGACAAAGGATAAACGAGTGCGCGGAGAATTGCAGAGAAACAAGGTAAAAGAGGGCAAGGAGAGCGGAGACACAGGATAAAAGAGCCCAAAGAGAGCGGCGGAGAAACAGGATAAAAGCGTGAGGAGAGCGGAGACACAGCATAAAAGAGCATGAGGAGAGCAGAGACAAAGGAAAAAAGAGCACGAGGAGAGCAGACACAGGATAAAAGCGTGCGAGGAGAGAGACGGAGACACAGGATAAAAGAGCGCGAGGAGTGCAGCAGAGAGACAGGACAAAAGAGCGCGAGGAGAGCGGAGACACAGGATAAAAGAGCATGAGGAGAGTGGAGACACAGGATAAGAGAATGCAAGGAGAGCGGAGACACAGGATAAAAGAGCGCGAGGAGAGCAGAGACACAGGATAAAAAAGCTCGAGGGGAGCGGAGACACAGGATAAAAGAGCACGAGGAGAGCGGAGACACAGGATAATAGAGCTCGAGGGGAGCGGAGACACAGGATAAATGAGCATGAGGAGAGCGGAGACACAGGATAAAGGAGCTTGAGGAGAGTGGAGTCACAAGATTAAAGAGTGTGAGGTGAGAAACAGAGATACTGGACAAAAGAGCATGAGGAGAGCAGAGACACAGGATTAAAGAGTGCGAGGAGAGTGAAGACACAGGATAAAAGAACGTGAGGAGAACGGAGCAGAAGCAGGACAAAAGAGCGTGAGGAGAGCGGAGACACATGATAAAAGAGGGCAAGGAGAGCGGAGACACAGGATAAAAGAGCCCAAAGAGAGCGGCGGAGAAACAGGATAAAAGCGCGAGGAGAGCGGAGACACAGCATAAAAGAGCATGAGGAGAGCGGAGACAAAGGAAAAAAGAGCACGAGGAGAGCAGAGACACAGGATAAAAGTGTGCGATGAGAGACACGGAGACACAGGATAAAAGAGCGCGAGGAGTGCAGCAGAGAGACAGGAGAAAAGAGCGTGAGGAGAGCGGAGACACAGGATAAAAGAGCGTGAGGAGAGCGGAGACACAGGATAAGAAAATGCAAGGAGAGCGGAGACACAGGATAAAAGAGCGCGAGGAGAGCAGAGACACAGGATAAATGAACACGAGGGGAGCGGAGACACAGGATAAATGAGCTTGAGGAGAGCGGAGACACAGGATAAAGGAGCTGGAGGAGAGCAGAGAAACAGGATTAAAGAGCTTGAGGAGAGCGGAGGCACAGGATAAAAGAGCTTGAGGAGAGCGGAGTCACAGGATAAAAGAGTGCGAGGAGAGAAACAGAGTTACTGGACAAAAGAGCATGAGGAGAGCAGAGACACAGGATAAAAGAGTGCGAGGAGAGTGAAGACACAGGATAAAAGAACGTGAGGAGAACGGAGCAGAAACAGGACAAAAGAGCGTGAGGAGAGCGGAGACACAGGATAAAAGAGCGCGAGGAGAGCAGAGACACAGGGTAAAAGAGTCCGAGGAGAGCGGAGACACAAGATAAAAGAGCATGAGGAGAGCGGCGGAGACACAGGATAAACGAACACGAGGAGAACAGAGAGACAGGGTAAAAGAGTCTGAGGAGAGCAGAGACACAGGATAAAAGAGCATGAGGAGAGCGGAGACACAGGATAAAAGAGCACGAGGAGAGTGGAGACACAGGATAAAAGAGCACGAGGGGAGCGGCGTCACAGGATAAAAGAGCTCGAGGAGAGCGGTGGAGACACAGGATAAAAGAGCACGAGGAGAGTGGAGACACAGGATAAAAGAGCACGAGGGGAGCGGAGTCACAGGATAAAAGAGCTCGAGGAGAGCGGTGGAGACACAGGATAAAAGAGCGCAAGGAGAGTGGAGACACAGGATAAAAGAGCGCGAGGAGAGCGGAGACAAAGGATAAATGAGTGCGCGGAGAACGGCAGAGACACAAGGTAAAAGAGCACGAGGAGAGTGGAGACACAGGATAAAAGAGCAGAGGGAGAGCCGAGACACAGGATAAAAGAGCATGAGGAGAGCGGTGGAGACACAGGATAAAGGAGCGTGAGGAGAGCAGAGACACGGGATAAAAAAGCGTGAAGAGAGAGACAGAGACATAGGATAAAAGAGGGCGAGGAGAGAGGAGACACAGGATAAAAGAGCCCAAAGAGAGCGGTGGAGATAGAGGATAAAAGCGCGAGGAGAGCGGAGACACAGAGATAAAAGAGCATGAGGAGAGCAGAGACAAAGGATAAAAGAGCACGAGGAGAGCAGAGACACAGGATAAAAGAGTCCGAGGAGAGAGACGGAGACACAGGATAAAAGAGCATGAGGAGAGCGGAGACAGAGGATAAAAGAGCACTAGGAGAGAGAAGGAGACACAGGATAAAAGAGCGCGAGGAGAGTGGCAGAGAGACAGGACAAAAGAGCGCGAGGAGAGCGGAGACCCAGGATAAAAGAGCGTGAGGAGAGCGGCGGAGACACAGGATAAACGAACACGAGGAGAACAGAGAGACAGGGTAAAAGAGTCTGAGGAGAGCAGAGACACAGGATAAAAGAGCATGAGGAGAGCGGAGACACAGGATAAAAGAGCATGAGGAGAGTGGAGACACAGGATAAAAGAGCACGAGGGGAGCGGAGTCACAGGATAAAAGAGCTCGAGGAGAGCGGTGGAGACACAGGATAAAAGAGCATGAGGAGAGTGGAGACACAGGATAAAAGAGCACGAGGGGAGCGGAGTCACAGGATAAAAGAGCTCGAGGAGAGCGGTGGAGACACAGGATAAAAGAGCGCAAGGAGAGTGGAGACACAGGATAAAAGAGCGCGAGGAGAGCGGAGACAAAGGATAAATGAGTGCGCGGAGAACGGCAGAGACACAAGGTAAAAGAGCACGAGGAGAGTGGAGACACAGGATAAAAGAGCAGAGGGAGAGCCGAGACACAGGATAAAAGAGCATGAGGATAGCGGTGGAGACACAGGATAAAGGAGCGTGAGGAGAGCAGAGACATAGGATAAAAAAGCGTGAAGAGAGAGACAGAGACATAGGATAAAAGAGGGCGAGGAGAGAGGAGACACAGGATAAAAGAGCATGAGGAGAGCAGAGACAAAGGATAAAAGAACACGAGGAGAGCAGAGACACAAGATAAAAGAGTCCGAGGAGAGAGACGGAGACACAGGATAAAAGAGCATGAGGAGAGCGGAGACAGAGGATAAAAGAGCACTAGGAGAGAGAAGGAGACACAGGATAAAAGAGCACGAGGAGAGCAGAGACACAGGGTAAAAGAGTCCGAGGAGAGCGGAGACACAAGATAAAAGAGCGTGAGGAGAGCGGCGGAGACACAGGATAAACGAACACGAGGAGAACAGAGAGACAGGGTAAAAGAGTCTGAGGAGAGCAGAGACACAGGATAAAAGAGCATGAGGAGAGCGGAGACACAGGATAAAAGAGCACGAGGAGAGTGGAGACACAGGATAAAAGAGCACGAGGGGAGCGGAGTCACAGGATAAAAGAGCTCGAGGAGAGCGGTGGAGACACAGGATAAAAGAGCACGAGGAGAGTGGAGACACAGGATAAAAGAGCACGAGGGGAGCGGAGTCACAGGATAAAAGAGCTCGAGGAGAGCGGTGGAGACACAGGATAAAAGAGCGCAAGGAGAGTGGAGACACAGGATAAAAGAGCGCGAGGAGAGCGGAGACAAAGGATAAATGAGTGCGCGGAGAACGGCAGAGACACAAGGTAAAAGAGCATGAGGAGAGTGGAGACACAGGATAAAAGAGCAGAGGGAGAGCTGAGACACAGGATAAAAGAGCATGAGGAGAGCGGTGGAGACACAGGATAAAGGAGCGTGAGGAGAGCAGAGACACGGGATAAAAAAGCGTGAAGAGAGAGACAGAGACATAGGATAAAAGAGGGCGAGGAGAGAGGAGACACAGGATAAAAGAGCATGAGGAGAGCAGAGACAAAGGATAAAAGAGCACGAGGAGAGCAGAGACACAGGATAAAAGAGTCCGAGGAGAGAGACGGAGACACAGGATAAAAGAGCATGAGGAGAGCGGAGACAGAGGATAAAAGAGCACTAGGAGAGAGAAGGAGACACAGGATAAAAGAGCGCGAGGAGAGTGGCAGAGAGACAGGACAAAAGAGCGCGAGGAGAGCGGAGACCCAGGATAAAAGAGCGTGAGGAGAGCAGAGACACAGGATAAAAAATTGCAAGGAGAGCGGAGACACAGGATAAAAGAGCGCGAGGAGAGCAGAGACACAGGATAAAAGAGCACGAGGGGAGCAGAGACACAGGATAAAAGAGCATGAGGAGAGCGGAGACACAGGATAAAAGAGCTTGAGGAGAGCGGAGACACAGGATAAAAGAGCTTGAGGAGAGCGGAGACACAGGATTAAAGAGCTTGAGGGGAGCGGAGACACAGGATAAAAGAGTGCGAGGAGAGAAACAGAGATACTGGTCAAAAGAGCATGAGGAGAGCAGAGACACAGGATAAAAGAGTGCGAGGAGAGTGAAGACACAGGATAAAAGAATGTGAGGAGAACGGAGCAGACATAGGACAAAAGAGCATGAGGAGAGCGGCGGAGGCACAAGATAAAAGAGCGTGAGGAGAGCGGAGACACAGGATAAAAGAGCGCGAGGAGAGCAGAGACAAAGGGTAAAAGAGTCCGAGGAGAGTGGAGACACAGGATTAAAGAGCGTGAGGAGAGCGGCAGAGACATAGGGTTAAAGAGTGCGAGGAGAATGGAGACACAGGATAAAAGAGCATGAGGAGAGCGGAGACACAGGATAAAAGAGCATGAGGAGAGCAGCAGAGACACAGGATAAGAGAGCGCAACGTGAACAGAGACACAGGATAAAAGAGTGTGAGGAGAGCGGAGACACAGGATAAAAGAGCACGAGGAGAGCGGCAGAGACACACGATAAAAGAGGGCAAGGAGAGCGGAGACACAGAATAAAAGAGCCCAAAGAGAGTGGCGGAGACACAGGATAAACGAACACAAGGAGAACAGAGAGACAGGGTAAAAGAGTCCGAGGAGAGCAGTGACACAGGATAAAAGAGTGCGAGGAGAGCAGAGACACAGGGTAAAAGAGTCCGAGGAGAGTGGAGACACAGGATAAAAGAGCAGAAGGAGAGCCGAGACACAGGATAAACGAACATGAGGAGAACAGAGAGACAGGGTAAAAGAGTCCGAGGAGAGCAGAGACACAGGATAAAAGAGCATGAGGAGAGCGGTGGAGACACAGGATAAAAGAGCATGAGGAGAGTGGAGACACAGGATAAAAGAGCGCGAGGAGAGCGGAGACAAAGGATAAATGAGCGCGCGGAGAACGGCAGAGACACAAGGTAAAAGAGCGCGAGGAGAGTGGAGACACAGGATAAAAGAGCAGAAGGAGAGCCAAGACACAGGATAAAAGAGCATGAGGAGAGCGGTGGAGACACAGGATAAAGGAGCACGAGGAGAACAGAGACACGGGATAAAAGAGCGTGAGGAGAGCGGAGACACGGGATAAAAGAGCACGAAGAGAGAGACAGAGACACAGGATAAAAGAGCGCGAGGAGAGACTCAGAGACACAGGATAAAAGAGCACGAGGAAAGTGGAGACACAGGATAAAGGAGCGCGGGGAGAGCGGTGGAGGCACAGGATAAAAGAGCGCAAGGAGAGTGGAGACACAGGATAAAAGAGCGTGAAGAGAGAGACAGAGACACAAGATAAAAGAGCACGAGGAGCACGGAGACACAGGATAAAGGAGCACGAGGAGAGCGAAGACTCAGGATAAAAGAGTGTGAGGAGAGCAGCAGAGATAAAGGACAAAAGAGCCCAAAGAGAGCGGTGGAGATAGAGGATAAAAGCGCGAGGAGAGCGGAGACACAGGATAAAAGAGAATGAGGAGAGCAGAGACAAAGGATAAAAGAGCACGAGGAGAGCAGAGACACAGGATAAAAGAGCACTAGGAGAGAGAGGGAGACACAGGATAAAAGAGCGCGAGGAGAGTGGCAGAGAGACAGGACAAAAGAACGTGAGGAGAACGGAGCAGACACAGGACAAAAGAGCATGAGGAGAGAGGCGGAGGCACAAGATAAAGGAGCACAAGGAGAACAGAGACACAGGATAAAAGAGTGCAAGGAGAGAGATGGAGACGCAGGATAAAAGAGCGAGAGGAGAGTGACGGAGACACAGGATAAAAGAGCGCGAGGAGAGAGATGGAGACACAGGATAAAAGAGCAGAAGGAGAGCTGAGACACAGGATTAAAGAGCACGAGGAGAGAGGAGACACAGGATAAAAGTGCATGAGGAGAGCGGAGGAGACACAGGATAAAAGAGCGTGAGGAGAACAGAGACACAGGATAAAAGAGCCTGAGGAGAGCGGTGACACAGGGTAAAAGTGCACGAGGAAAGCGGCAGAGACACACGATAAAAGAGGGTGAGGAGAGCGGAGACACAGGATAAAAGAGCGCGAGGAGAGAGACGGAGGCACAGGGTAAAAGAGCACGAGGAGAGCAGTGGAGTCACAGGATAAACGAGCGCAAGGAGCGCGGAAACACACGATAAAAGGGAATGAGGAGAGCGGAGAGACAGGATAAAAGAGCACGAGGGGAGTGTAGACACAGGATAACCGAGCACGACGATAACAGAGACACAGGGTAAAAGAGTCCGAGGAGAGCGGAGACACAGGATAAAAGAGCGTGAGGAGAACGACGGAGACAAAGGATAAACGAGCGTGAGGAGAGCAGAGACACAGAGTAAAAGAGTCCGAGTAGAGCAGAGAGACAGGATAAAAGAGCGTGAGGAGAGCGGCGGAGACACAGGATAAAAGAGCGTGAGGAGAGTGGTGGACACACAGGATAAAAGAGCGTGAGGAGAGCGGAAACACAGGATAAACGAGCGCGCGGAGAGTGGCAGAGACACAGGGTCAAAGAGCGCGAGGAGAGTGGAGACACAGGATAAAAGAGCAGGAGGAGAGCGGAGTCACAGGACAAAAGAGCTCGAGGAGAGTGGTGGAGACACCGGATAAAAGAGCGTGAGGAGAGCCAAGACACAGGATAAAAGAGCTTGAAGAGAGCGGAGACACAGGGTAAAAGAGTCCGAGGAGAGCAGAGACACAGGAAAAAAGAGCACGAGGAGAGCAGAGACATAGGGTAAAAGAGTCCGAGGATAGCGGTGACACAGCATAAAAGAGCGTGAGGAGAGCGGCGGATACACAGGATAAACGAGCGCGAGGAGAACAGAGACACAGGGTAAAAGTGTCCGAGGAGAGCAGAGAGACAGGATAAAAGAGCGTGAGGAGAACGGCTGAGACACAGGATAAACGAACGCGTGGAGAGCAGCAGAGACACAGGGTAAAAGAGTGCGAGGAGAGTGGAGACGCAGGATAAAAGAGCGCGAGGAGAACAGAGACACAGGATAAAAGAGTGTGAGGAGAGCGGAGACACAGGATAAAAGAGCATGAGGAGAGCGGAGACACAGGATAAAAGAGCTTGAAGAGAGCGGAGACACAGGGTAAAAGAGTCCGAGGAGAGCAGAGACACAGGAAAAAAGAGCACGAGGAGAGCAGAGACATAGGGTAAAAGAGTCTGAGGATAGCAGTGACACAGCATAAAAGTGCGTGAGGAGAGCGGCGGAGACACAGGATAAACGAGCACGAGGAGAACAGAGACACAGGGTAAAAAAGTCCGAGGAGAGCAGAGAGACAGGATAAAAGTGCGTGAGGTGAACAGCGGAGACGCAGGATAAAAGAGCGTGAGGAGAGTGGTCGAGACACAGGATAAAAGAGCGCGAGGAGAGCGGAGACACAGGATAAAAGAGCGCGCGGAGAGCGGCAGAGACACAGGATAAACGAGCGTGAGGAGAACAGAGACACAGGGTAAAAGAGTCCGAGGAGAGCAGAGAGACAGGATAACAGCGCTTGAGGTGAACAGCGGAGACGCAGGATAAAAGAGCATGAGGAGAGCGGCGGAGACACATGATGAAAGAGTGTGAGGAGAACAGAGACACAGGACAAAAGAGTGTGAGGAGAGCGGAGACACAGGATAAAAGAGCATGAGGAGAGCGGCGGAGACACATGATGAAAGAGTGTGAGGAGAACAGAGACACAGGACAAAAGAGTGTGAGGAGAGCGGAGACACAGGATAAAAGAGCACCAGGAGAGCGGCAGAGACACACGATAAAAGAGGGCGAGGAGAGCGGAGACACAGGATAAAAGAGCGCGAGGAGAGAGACGGAGACACAGGGTAAAAGAACATCAGGAGAGTGGTGGAGGCACAGGATAAAAGAGCACGAGGAGCGCGGAAACACAAGATAAAAGGGAATGAGGAGAGCGGAGAGACAGGATAAAGGCACGCGAAGACAGCGGTGACACAGGATAGAAGAGCGTGAGGATAGAGGCGGAGACCAAGCATTAAAGAGCGTGAGGAGAGTGGCAGATACACAGGTTAAAAGAGCGCGATAAGAGTGGAGACACAGGATAAAAGAGCAGGAGGAGAGTGGAGTCACAGGACAAAAGAGCTCGAGGAGAGCGGTGGAGACACCAGATAAAAGAGTGCGAGGAGAGTGGAGACACCTGATAAAGAGCGTGAGGAGAGCTGAGACACAGGATAAAAGAGCTTGAGGAGAGTGGAGACACAGGATAAAAGAACTTGAGGAGAGCGGAGTCACAGGATAAAAGAGCTCGAGGAGAGCAGTGGAGACACAGGATAAAAGAGCACGAGGAGAGCGGAGACACAGGATAAAGGAGTGTGGGGAGAGCGGTGGAGGCACAGGATAAAAGAGCGCGAGGAGAACAGAGACACAGGATAAAAGAGCGTGAGCAGAGCAGAGACACAGGATAAAAGAGCGTGAGGAGAACAGAGACATGGGATAAAAGATCGTGAGGAGAGCAGAGACATGGGATAAAAGAGCGCGAAGAGAGAGACAGAGATACAGGATAAAAGAGTGCGAGGAGAGCGGCGGAGACACAGGATAAAAGAGTGCGAGGAGAAAGATGGAGACGCAGGATAAAAGAGCATGAGGAAAGCGGAGACACAGGATAAAGGAGCGTGGGGAGAGCGGTGGAGGCACAGGATAAAAGAACACAAGGAGCACGGAGACACATGATAAAAGAGCGCGAGGAGAGCGGAGACACAGGATAAAAGAGCATGAAGAGAGAGACAGAGACACAGGATAAAAGAGCACGAGGTGAGCGGCAGAGACACACGATACAAGAGCGCAAGGAGCACGGAGACACAGGATAAAAGAGCGTGAAGAGAGAGACAGAGACACATGACAAAAGAGCACGAGGAGAGTGGTGGAGACACAAGATAAAAGAGCGCGAGGAGAGCGGAGACGCAGGATAAATGAGCGCGAGGAGAACAGAGACACAGGGTTAAAGAGTCCGAGGAGAGCGGAGGCACAGGATAAAAGAGCATGAGGAGAGTGACGGAGACACAGGATAAATGAGCATGAGGAGAGCAGAGACACAGGTTAAAAGAGTACGAGGAGAGCAGAGAAACAGGATAAAAGAGCGTGAGAAGAGCGGTGGAGACACAGGATAAAAGAGCATGAGAAGAGTGGTGGAGACACAGGATAAAAGAGCGCGAGGAGAGTGGAGACACAGGATAAGCGAGCGCGTGGAGAGTGGCAGAGTCACAGGGTAAAAGAGCGCGAGGAGAGTGGAGACACAGGATAAAAGAGCATGAGGAGAGCGGAGACACAGGATAAAAGACCACGAGGAGAGCACAAACACAGGATAAAAGAGCACGAGGTGAGCGGAGACACAGGATAGAAGAGCACGAGGAGAGAGACGGAGACACAGGATAAAAGCACGTGAGGAGAGTGGTGGAGAGACAGGATAAAAGAACGCAAGGAGAGCCGAGACTCAAGGTAAAAGAGCGCGAGGAGAGTGGAGACACAGAATAAAAGAGCGTGAGGAGAGCGGAGACACAGGATTAAAGAGCTTGAGGAGAGGAGAGACACAGGATAAAAAAGCACGAAGAGAGTGCAGACACAGGATAAAAGAACGTGAGGAGAACCGAGCAAACGCAGGACAAAAGAGCACGAGGAGAGCGGAGACACAGGATAAATGAGCATGAGGAGAGTGGAGACAAAGGATAAAAGAGCATGAGGAGAGCAGAGACACAGGATAAAAGAGTGAGAGGAGAGAGATGGAGACATAGGATAAAAGAGCACGAGGAGAGCGGAGACACAGGATAAAAGAGCACTAGGAGAGAGAAGGAGACACAGGATAAAAGAGCGCGAGGAGAGCGGCAGAGAGACAGAATAAAAGAACATGTGGAGAACGGAGCAGACACAGGACAAAAGAGCACGAGGAGAGCGGCGGAGGCACAAGATAAAAGAGCGCGAGGAGAGCAGAGACACAGGGTAAAAGAGTCCGAGGAGAGCAGAGAGACAGGATAAAAGAGTGCGAGGAGAGCGTAGACAAAGGAAAAACGAGCGCGCGGAGAACGGCAGAGACATAAGGTAAAAGAGCACGAGGAGAGTGGAGACACAGGATAAAAGAGCAGAAGGAGAGCCGAGACACAAGTGAAAAGAATGTGAGGAGAGCGGAGACACAGGATAAAACAGCGCGAGGAGAACAGAGACACAGGATAAAAGAGCATGAGGAGAACGGAGACACAGGATAAAAGAGCACGAGGAGAGTGGCAGAGACACATGATAAAAGAGGGTGAGGAGAGCGGAGACACAGGATAAAAGAGCACCAGGAGAGCGGCGGAGACACAGCGTAAAAGAGCGCAAGGAGAGTGGTGGACGCACAGGATAAAAGAGCGCAAGGAGCGCGGAAACACAGGATAAAAGGGAATGAGGAGAGCGGAGAGACAGGATAAAGGCACGTGAAGACAGTGGTGACACAGGATAGAAGAACGTGAGGATAGAGGCGGAGACCAAGCATTAAAGAGCGTGAGGAGAGTGGCAGATACACAGGGTAAAAGAGCGCGATAAGAGTGGAGTCACAGGACAAAAGAGCTCGAGGAGAGCGGTGGAGACACTGGATAAAAGAGTGCGAGGAGAGTGCAGACACCTGATAAAAGAGTGTGTGGAGAGCCGAGACACAGGATAAAAGAGCTTGAGGAGAGCGGAGACACAGGATAAAAAAGCACAAGGAGAGTGGAGACACAGGATAAAAGAGCTTGAGGACAGCAGAGTCACAGGATAAAAGAGCTCGAGGAGAGCGGTGGAGACACAGGATAAAAGAGCATGAGGAGAGTGGAGACACAGGATAAAGGAGCGTGGGGAGAGCGGTGGAGGCACAGGATAAAAGAGCACGAGGAGAACAGAGACACAGGATAAAATAGCATGAGGAGAGCAGAGACACAGGATAAAAGAGCGTGAGGAGAACAGAGACATGGGATAAAAGATCGTGAGGAGAGCAGAGACATGGGATAAAAGAGCGCGAAGAGAGAGACAGAGATACAGGATAAAAGAGAGCGAGGAGAGCGGCGGAGACACAGGATAAAAGAGTGCGAGGAGAGAGATGGAGACGCAGGATAAAAGAGCATGAGGAAAGCGGAGACACAGGATAAAGGAGCATGGGGAGAGCGGTGGAGGCACAGGATAAAAGAACGCAAGGAGCACGGAGACACATGATAAAAGAGCGCGAGGAGAGCGGAGACACAGGATAAAAGAGCGTGAAGAGAGAGACAGAGACACAGGATAAAAGAGCATGAGGTGAGCGGCAGAGACACACGATACAAGAGCGCAAGGAGCACGGAGACACAGGATAAAAGAGCGTGAAGAGAGAGACAGAGACACAGGACAAAAGAGCACGAGGAGAGTGGTGGAGACACAAGATAAAAGAGCGTGAGGAGAGCGGAGACGCAGGATAAATGAGCGCGAGGAGAACAGAGACACAGGGTTAAAGAGTCCGAGGAGAGCGGAGGCACAGGATAAAAGAGCATGAGGAGAGTGACGGAGACACAGCATAAATGAGCATGAGGAGAGCAGAGACACAGGTTAAAAGAGTATGAGGAGAGCAGAGAAACAGGATAAAAGAGCGTGAGACGAGCGGCGGAGACACAGGATAAAAGAGCATGAGGAGAATGGTGGAGACACAGGATAAAAGAGCGCGAGGAGAGTGGAGACACAGGATAAGCAAGCGCGCGGAGAGTGGCAGAGTCACAGGGTAAAACAGCGCAAGGAGAGTGGAGACACAGGATAAAAGAGCGTGAGTAGAGCGGAGACACAGGATAAAAGACCACGAGGAGAGCACAAACACAGGATAAAAGAGCATGAGGTAAGCGGAGACACAGGATAGAAGAGCACGAGGAGAGAGACGGAGACACAGGATAAAAGAACGTGAGGAGAGTGGTGGAGAGACAGGATAAAAGAACGCAAGGAGAGCCGAGACTCAAGATAAAAGAGCGCGAGGAGAGTGGAGACACAGAATAAAAGAGCGTGAGGAGAGCGGAGACACAGGATTAAAGAGCTTGAGGAGAGGAGAGACACAGGATAAAAAAGCACGAAGAGAGTGCAGACACAGGATAAAAGAACGTGAGGAGAGTGGAGACAAAGGATAAAAGAGCATGAGGAGAGCAGAGACACAGGATAAAAGAGTGTGAGGAGAGAGATGGAGACACAGGATAAAAGAGCATGAGGAGAGCGGAGACACAGGATAAAAGAGCACTAGGAGAGAGAAGGAGACACAGGATAAAAGAGCGCGAGGAGAGCGGCAGAGAGACAGGACAAAAGAGCGCGAGGAGAGCAGAGAAACAGGATAAAAGAGCGTGAGGAGAACGGAGAAACAGGATAAAAAAATGCAAGGAGAGCGGAGACACAGGATAAAAGAGCGCGAAGAGAGCGGAGACACAGGATAAAAGAGCGTGAGGAGAACGGAGACATAGGATAAAAGAGCTTGAGGAGAGCGGAGACACAGGATAAAAGAGATTGCGGAGAGCGGAGACACTGGATTAAAGAGTGCAAGGAGAGGAACAGAGATACTGGACAAAATGGCATGAAGAGAGCGGAGACACAGGATAAAAGAGTGCGAGGAGAGTGAAGACACAGGATAAAAGAACATGTGGAGAACGGAGCAGACACAGGACAAAAGAGCACGAGGAGAGCGGCGGAGGCACAAGATAAAAGAGCGCGAGGAGAGCAGAGACACAGGGTAAAAGAGTCTGAGGAGAGCAGAGAGACAGGATAAAAGAGTGCAAGGAGAGCGGAGACAAAGGATAAACGAGCGCGTGGAGAACGGCAGAGACATAAGGTAAAAGAGCACGAGGAGGGTGGAGACACAGGATAAAAGAGCAGAAGGAGAGCCGAGACACAAGTGAAAAGAATGTGAGGAGAGTGGAGACACAGGATAAAACAGCGCGAGGAGAACAGAGACACAGGATAAAAGAGCACGAGGAGAGTGGCAGAGACACATGATAAAAGAGGGTGAGGAGAGCGGAGACACAGGATAAAAGAGCACCAGGAGAGCGGCGGAGACACAGCGTAAAAGAGTGCAAGGAGAGTGGTGGACGCACAGGATAAAAGAGCGCAAGGAGCGCGGAAACACAGGATAAAAGGGAATGCGGAGAGTGGAGAGACAGGATAAAGGCACGTGAAGACGGTGGTGACACAGGATAGAAGAGCGTGAGGATAGAGGCGGAGACCAAGCATTAAAGAGCGTGAGGAGAGTGGCAGATACACAGGGTAAAAGAGCGCGATAAGAGTGGAGACACAGTATAAAAGAGCAGGAGGAGAGCGGAGTCACAGGACAAAAGAGCTCGAGGAGAGCGGTGGAGACACCGGATAAAAGAGTGCGAGGAGAGTGCAGACACCTGATAAAAGAGTGTGTGGAGAGCCGAGACACAGGATAAAAGAGCTTGAGGAGAGCGGAGACACAGGATAAAAAAGCACAAGGAGAGTGGAGACACAGGATAAAAGAGCTTGAGGAGAGCGGAGTCACAGGATAAAAGAGCTCGAGGAGAGCGGTGGAGACACAGGATAAAAGAGCGTGAGGAGAGCAGCAGAGACACAGGATAAAAGAGCGCGAGGAAAGCAGCAGAAACACTGGATAAAAGAGCACGAGGAGAGTGGAGACACAGGATAAAAGAGCACGAGGAGAGCAAAGACTCAGGGTAAAAGAGCGTGAGGAGAGCAGCAGAGACACAGGACAAAAGAGCACGAGGAGAGCGGTGGAGACACAAGATAAAAGAATGCGAGGAGAGCGGAGATGCAGGATAAATGAGTGCGAGGAGAACAGAGACACAGGGCAAAAGAGTCCGAGGAGAGCGGAGGCACAGGATAAAAGAGCATGAGGAGAGTGACGGAGACACAGGATAAATGAGCATGAGGAGAGCAGAGACACAGATTAAAAGAGTACGAGGAGAGCAGAGAAACAGGATAAAATAGCGTGAGAAGAGCGGCGGAGACACAGGATAAAAGAACGTGAGGAGAGCGGTGGAGAGACAGGATAAAAGAACGCAAGGAGAGCGGAGACTCAAGATAAAAGAGCACGAGGAGAGTGGAGACACAGAATAAAAGAGCGTGAGGAGAGCGGAGACAGAGGATTAAAGAGCTTGAGGAGAGCGGAGACACAGGATAAAAAAGCACGATGGAGACAAAGGATAAACGAGCGTGAGGAGAGCAGAGACACAGGGTAAAAGAGTCCGAGGAGAGCAGAGAGACAGGATAGAAGAGCGTGAGGAGAGTGGTGGAGACACAGGATAAAAGAACGTGAGGAGAGCATAGACACAGGACAAATGAGCGCGCGGAGAGTGTCAGAGACACAGGGTAAAAGAGCGTGAGGAGAGTGGAGACACAGGATAAAAGAGCAGGAGGAGAGCGGAGTCACAGGATAAAAGAGCTCGAGGAGAACGGTGGAGACACAGGTGAAAAGAGCCCGAGGAGAGTGGAGACACAGGTTAAAAGAGCGTGAGGAGAGCCGAGACACAGGATAAAAGACCGTGAGGAGAACGGAGACACTGGATAAAAAAGCATGAGGATAGCAGAGGGGACACAGGATAAAAGAGCGCAAGGAGAGCAGAGACACAGGATAAAAGAGCGTGAGGAGAGTGAAGACACAGGATTAAAGAACGTGAGGAGAATGGAGCAGACACCGGATAAAAGAGCGTGAGGAGAGCGACGGAGACACAGGATAAATGAGCGTGAGGAGAACAGAGACACAGGGTAAAAGAGTCCGAGGAGAGCAGAGACACAGGATAAAAGAGCGTGAGGAGAGCGGCGGAGACACAGGATAAAAGAGCGTGAGGAGAGCGGAAACACAGGATAAACGAGCGCGCGGAGAGTGGCAGAGACACAGGGTCAAAGAGCGCGAGGAGAGTGGAGACACAGGATAAAAGAGCTTGAGGAGAGCGGAGACACGATAAAAGAGCTTGAGGAGAGCGGAATCACAGGATTAAAGAGTGCGAGGAGAGAAACAGAGATACTGGACAAAAGAGCATGAGGAGAGCGGAGACACAGGATAAAAGAGTGCGAGGAGAGTGAATACACAGGATAAAAGAACGTGAGGAGAATGGAGCAGACACAGGACAAAAGAGCCTGAGGAGAGCGGTGGTGGCACAAGATAAAAGAGCACGAGGAGAGCGGAGACACAGGATAAAAGAGCACGAGGAGAGTGGCAGAGACACACGATAAAAGAGGGTGAGGAGAGCGGAGACACAGCATAAAAGAGCGTGAGGAGTGAGACGGAGACAAGGGATAAAAGAGCACCAGGAGAGTGGCGGAGACACAGCGTAAAAGAGCGCAAGGAGAGCAGTGGAGGCATTGGATAAAAGAGCGCAAGGAGCGCAGAACCACAGGATAAAAGGGATTGAGGAGAGTGGAGAGACAGGATAAAGGCACGCGAAGACAGCGGTGACACAGGATAAAAGAGCGTGAGGAGAGAGGCGCAGACAAAGCATTAAAGAGCGCGAGGAGAGTGGCAGATACACAGGGTAAAAGAGCGCGAGGAGAGTGGAGACACAGGATAAACGAGCATGAGGAGAGCAGAGACACAGGGTAAAAGAGTCCAAGGAGAGCAGAGACACAGGATAAAAGAGCGTGAGGAGAGCGGCGGAGACACAGGATAAACAAGCACGAGCATGAGGAGAGCAGAGAAACAGGGTAAAAGAGTCCGAGGAGAGCAGAGAGACAGGATAAAAGAACGCGAGGAGAGTGGAGACAAAGGATAAAGAAGCGTGGGGAGAGCGGTGGAGACACAGGATAAAAGAACGCAAGGAGCACGGAGACACAGGATAAAAGAGCATGAGGTGAGCGGCAGAGACACATGATAAAAGAGCGCGAGGAGAGCGGAGACACAGGATAAAAGAGCATGAAGAGAGAGACAGAGACACACGATAAAAGAGCGCAAGGAGCATGGAGACACAGGATAAAGGAGCACGTGGAGAGCGGCAGAGACACAGGATAAAAGAGCATGAGGATAGTGGAGAGACAGGATAAAGGTTTGTGAAGAGGGCGGATACGCAGGATAAAAGAGAGTGAGGAGAGTGGAGACACAGGATAAAAGAGCACGAGGAGAGCGAAGACACAGGATAAAAGAGCGTGAGGAGAGTGACGGAGACACAGGCTTACTGAGCATGAGGAGAGCAGAGACACAGGGTAAAAGAGTACGAGGAGAGAAGAGAGACAGGATAAAATAGCGTGAGAAGAGCGGCGGAGACACAGGATAAAAGAGCATGAGGAGAGTGGTGAAGACACAGGATAAAAGAGCGCGAGGAGAGTGGAGACACAGGATAAGCGAGCGCGCGGAGAGTGGCAGAGTCACAGGGTAAAAGAGCGCGAGGAGAGCGGAGACACAGGATAAATGAGCACGAGGAGAGAGACGGAGACACAGGATAAAAGAGCGCCAGGAGAGCGGCGGAGACACATCGTAAAAGAGCGCAAGGAAAGCCGTGGAGGCACAGGATAAAAGAGCGCAAGGAGCGCGGAAACACAAGATAAAAGGGAATGAGGAGAGCGGAGAGACAGGATAAAGGCACGCGAAGACAGCGGAGACACAGGATAAAAGAGCGTGAGGATAGAGGCAGAGACATAGCATTAAAGAGCGCGAGGAGAGTGGCAGATAAACAGGGTAAAAGAGCGCGAGAAGAGTGGAGACACAGGATAAAAGAGCAGGAGGAGAGCGGAGTCACAGGACAAAAGAGCTCGAGGAGAGTGGTGGAGACACCGGATAAAAGAGTGCGAGGAGAGTGGAGACACCTGATAAAAGAGCGTGAGGAGAGCAGAGCCAAAGGATAAACGAGCGCGTGGAGAATGGCGGAGACACAAGGTAAAAGAGCGCGAGGAGAGAGACAGAGACACAGGATAAAAGAGTGCGAGGAGAGAGATGGAGACGCAGGATAAAAGAGCACGAGGAAAGCGGAGACACAGAATAAAGGAGCGTGGGGAGAACAGAGACACAGGATAAAATAGCATGAGGAGAGCAGAGACACAGGATAAAAGAGCGCGAGGAGAACAGAGACACAGGATAAAATAGCATGAGGAGAGCAGAGACACAGGATAAAAGAGCGTGAGGAGAACAGAGACACAGGATAAAAGAGCGTGAGGAGAGCGGAATCACGGGATAAAAGAGCGCGAAGAGAGAGACAGAGACACAGGATAAAAGAGTGTGAGGAGAGCGGCGGAGGCACAGGCTAAAAGAGTGCGAGGAGAGAGATGGAGATGCAGGATAAAAGAGCATGAGGAAGGCGGAGACAGAGGATAAAGGATCGTGGGGAGAGCGGTGGAGGCACAGGATAAAAGAACGCAAGGAGCACGGAGACACATGATAAAAGAGCGTGAGGAGAGCGGAGACACAGGATAAAAGAGCGTGAAGAGAGAGACAGAGACACAGGATAAAAGAGCACGAGGTGAGCGGCAGAGACACACGATAAAAGAGCGCAAGGAGCACGGAGACACAGGATAAAAGAGCGTGAAGAGAGAGACAGAGACACAGGATAAAAGAGCATGAGGATAGTGGAGAGACAGGATAAAGGATTGTGAAGAGGGCGGATATGCAGGATAAAAGAGAGCGAAGAGAGCAGAGACACAGGATAAAAGAGTACGAGGAAAGCAGCAGAAACACAGGATAAAAGAGCACGAGGAGAGTGGGGACACAGGATAAAAGAGCACGAGGAGAGCAAAGACTCAGGATAAAAGAGCGTGAGGAGAGCAGCAGAGACACAGGACAAAAGAGCACGAGGAGAGCAGTGGAGACACAAGATAAAAGAGCGCGAGGAGAGCAGAGACACTGGATAAATGAGTGCGAGGAGAGCAGAGACACAGGGTAAAAGAGTCCGAGGAGAGCGGAGGCACAGGATAAAAGAGCATGAGGAGAGTGGTGGAGACACAGAATAAATGAGCCTGAGGAGAGCAGAGACACAAGTTAAAAGAGTACGAGGAGAGCAGAGAAACAGGATAAAATAGCGTGAGAAGAGTGGCGGAGACACAGGATAAAAGAGCATGAGGAGAGTGGTGGAGCCACAGGATAAAAGAGCGCGAGGAGAGTGGAGACACAGGATAAAAGAGCGTGAGGAGAGCGGAGGCACAGGATAAAAGAGCACGAGGAGAGCTGAGACACAGAATAAAAGAGCGTGAGGAGAGTGGAGAAACTGGATAAAAGAGTGCGAGGAGAGAGACGGAGATACAGGACAAAAGAGCATGAGGAGAGCAGAAACACAGGATAAAAAAGCGCGAAGAGAGTGAAGACACAAGTTAAAAGAACGTGAGGAGAACGGAGCAAACGCAGGACAAAAGAGCACGAGGAGAGCGGAGGAGACACAAGATAAAAGAGCGCGAAGTGAGCGGAGACACAGGATAAAAGAGCATGAGGAGAGCGGAGACAAAGGATAAAGGAGCATGAGGAGAGCAGAGACACACAATAAAAGAGTGTGAGGAGAGAGACGGAGACACAGGATAAAAGGGCACGAGGAGAGTGGAGACACAGGATAAAAGAGCACTAGGAGAGAGAAGGAGACACAGGATAAAAGAGCGTGAGGAGAGCGGCAGAGAGACAGGACAAAAGAGCGCGAGGAGAGCAGAGACGCAGGATAAAAGAGCGCGAGGAGAGCGGAGACACAGGATAAAAGAGCTTGAGGAGAGCGGAGACACAGGAGAAAAGAGCTTGAGGAGAGCGGAGACGCAGGATTAAAGAGCTTGAGGAGAGCGGAGACACAGGATAAACGAGCTTGAGGAGAGCGGAGACACAGGATTAAAGAGTGCGAGGAGAGAAACAGAGATACTGGACAAAAGAGCATGAGGAGAGCGGAGACACAGGATAAAAGATTGCGAGGAGAGTGAAGACACAGGATAAAAGAACGTGAGGAGAATGGAGCAGACACAGGACAAAAGAGCACGAGAGAGCGGCAGAGGCACAAGATAAAAGAGCGCGAGGAGGGCGGCGGAGACAAAGGATAAACGAGCGCCCGGAGAGCGGCAGAGACACAAGGTAAAAGAGCGCGAGGAGAGTGGAGACACAGGACAAAAGAGCATGAGGAGAGCGGTGGAGACACAGGATAAAAGAGCGCGAGGAGAACAGAGACACACGATAAAAGAGGGTGAGGAGAGCGCAGACACAGGACAAAAGTGCGCGAGGAGAGAGACGGAGACACAGGATAAAAGAGCGCCAGGAGAGCGGCGGAGACACATCGTAAAAGAGTGCAAGGAGAGCGGTGGAGGCACAGGATAAAAGAGCGCAAGGAGGACGGAAACACAAGATAAAAGGGAATGAGGAGAGCGGAGAGACAGGATAAAGACACGCGAGGACAGCGGTGACACAGGATAAAAGAGCGTGAGGATAGAGCGGGAGAGCAAGCATTAAAGAGCGCGAGGAGAGTGGAGACACAGGATAAAAGAGCAGGAGGAGAGCGGAGTCACAGGACAAAAGAGCTCGAGGAGAGTGGTGGAGACACCGGATAAAAGAATGCAAGGAGAGTGGAGACACAGGATAAAAGAGCTTGAGGAGAGCGGAGTCACAGGATAAAAGAGCTCGAGGAGAGCGGTGGAGACACAGGATAAAAGAGCATGAGGAGAGTGGAGACACAGGATAAAAGAGCGCGAGGAGAGCGGAGACAAAGGATAAACGAGCGCGCGGAGAACGGCAGAGACACAAGGTAAAAGAGCGCGAGGAGAGCGGTGGAGACACAGGATAAAGGAGCACAAGGAGAACAGAGACACAGGATAAAAAAGTGCAAGGAGAGAGATGGAGACGCAGGATAAAAGAGCACGAGTAAAGTGGAGACACAGGATAAAGGATCGTGGGGAGAGCGGTGGAGGCACAGGATGAAAAAGCGCGAGGAGAACAGAGACACAGGATAAAATAGCATGAGGAGAGCAGAGACACAGGATAAAAGAGCATGAGGAGAACAGAGACATGGGATAAAAGAGCATGAGGAGAGCAGATACACGGGAAGAGAGACAGCGCGAAGAGAGAGACAGAGACACAGGATAAAAGAGTGTGAGGAGAGCGGAGACACAGGATAAAAGAGCTTGAGGAGAGCGGAGACACAGGATAAACAAGCTTGAGGAGAGCGGAGACACAGGATTAAAGAGTGCGAGGAGAGTGAAGACACAGGATAAAAGAACGTGAGGAGAACGGAGCAGACACAGGACAAAAGAACACGAGAGAGCGGCAGAGGCACAAGATAAAAGAGCGCGAAGAGAGTGGAGACACAGGATAAAAGAGCGCAAGGAGAGCAGAGACACAGGGTAAAAGAGCCCGAGGAGAGCGGAGACACAGGATAAAAGAGCGTGAGGAGAGCGGCGGAGACAAAGGATAAACGAGCGCCCGGAGAACGGCAGAGACACAAGGTAAAAGAGCGCGAGGAGAGTGGAGACACAGGATAAAAGAGCGTGAGGAGAGCGGTGGAGACACAGGATAAAAGAGCGCGAGGAGAACAGAGACACACGATAAAAGAGGGTGAGGAGAGCGCAGACACAGAATAAAAGAGCGCGAGGAGAGAGACGGAGACACAGGATAAAAGAGCGCCAGGAGAGCGGCGGAGACACATCGTAAAAGAGCGCAAGGAGAGCGGTGGAGGCACAGGATAAAAGAGCGCAAGGAGCGCGGAAACACAAGATAAAAGGGAATGAGGAGAGCGGAGAGACAGGATAAAGGCACGCGAGGACAGCGGTGACACAGGATAAAAGAGCGTGAGGATAGAGCGGGAGAGCAAGCATTAAAGAGCGCGAGGAGAGTGGCAGATACACAGGGTAAAAGAGCGCGAGAAGAGTGGAGACACAGGATAAAAGAGCAGGAGGAGAGCGGAGTCACAGGACAAAAGAGCTCGAGGAGAGTGGTGGAGACACCGGATAAAAGAGTGCAAGGAGAGTGGAGACACAGGATAAAAGAGCTTGAGGAGAGTGGAGTCACAGGATAAAAGAGCTCGAGGAGAGCGGTGGAGACACAGGATAAAAGAGCACGAGGAGAGTGGAGACACAGGATAAAAGAGCGCGAGGAGAGCAGAGACAAAGGATAAACGAGCGCGCGGAGAACGGCAGAGACACAAGGTAAAAGAGCGCGAGGAGAGCGGTGGAGACACAGGATAAAGGAGCACAAGGAGAACAGAGACACAGGATAAAAGAGTGCAAGGAGAGAGATGGAGACGCAGGATAAAAGAGCGAGAGGAGAGTGACGGAGACACAGGATAAAAGAGCGCGAGGAGAGAGATGGAGACGCAGGATAAAAGAGCAGAAGGAGAGCTGAGACACAGGATTAAAGAGCACGAGGAGAGAGGAGACACAGGATAAAAGTGCATGAGGAGAGCGGAGGAGACACAGGATAAAAGAGCGTGAGGAGAACAGAGACACAGGATAAAAGAGCGTGAGGAGAGCGGTGACACAGGGTAAAAGTGCACGAGGAAAGCGGCAGAGACACACGATAAAAGAGGGTGAGGAGAGCGGAGACACAGGATAAAAGAGCGCGAGGAGAGGGACGGAGGCACAGGGTAAAAGAGCACGAGGAGAGCAGTGGAGTCACAGGATAAACGAGCGCAAGGAGCGCGGAAACACACGATAAAAGGGAATGAGGAGAGCGGAGAGACAGGATAAAAGAGCACGAGGGGAGTGTAGACACAGGATAACCGAGCGCGACGATAACAGAGACACAGGGTAAAAGAGTCCGAGGAGAGCGGAGACACAGGATAAAAGAGCGTGAGGAGAACGACGGAGACAAAGGATAAACGAGCGTGAGGAGAGCAGAGACACAGAGTAAAAGAGTCCGAGGAGAGCAGAGAGACAGGATAAAAGAGCGTGAGGAGAGCGGCGGAGACACAGGATAAAAGAGCGTGAGGAGAGTGGTGGACACACAGGATAAAAGAGCGTGAGGAGAGCGGAAACACAGGATAAACGAGTGCGCGGAGAGTGGCAGAGACACAGGGTCAAAGAGCGCGAGGAGAGTGGAGACACAGGATAAAAGAGCAGGAGGAGAGCGGAGTCACAGGACAAAAGAGCTCGAGGAGAGTGGTGGAGACACCGGATAAAAGAGCGTGAGGAGATCCAAGACACAGGATAAAAGAGCTTGAAGAGAGCGGAGACACAGGGTAAAAGAGTCCGAGGAGAGCAGAGACACAGGAAAAAAGAGCACGAGGAGAGCAGAGACATAGGGTAAAAGAGTCCGAGGATAGCGGTGACACAGCATAAAAGAGCGTGAGGAGAGCGGCGGATACACAGGATAAACGAGCGCGAGGAGAACAGAGACACAGGGTAAAAGTGTCCGAGGAGAGCAGAGAGACAGGATAAAAGAGCGTGAGGAGAACGGCTGAGACACAGGATAAACGAGCGCGTGGAGAGCAGCAGAGACACAGGGTAAAAGAGTGCGAGGAGAGTGGAGACGCAGGATAAAAGAGCGCGAGGAGAACAGAGACACAGGATAAAAGAGTGTGAGGAGAGCGGAGACACAGGATAAAAGAGCATGAGGAGAGCGGAGACACAGGATAAAAGAGCTTGAAGAGAGCGGAGACACAGGGTAAAAGAGTCCGAGGAGAGCAGAGACACAGGAAAAAAGAGCACGAGGAGAGCAGAGACATAGGGTAAAAGAGTCTGAGGATAGCAGTGACACAGCATAAAAGTGCGTGAGGAGAGCGGCGGAGACACAGGATAAACGAGCACGAGGAGAACAGAGACACTGGGTAAAAAAGTCCGAGGAGAGCAGAGAGACAGGATAAAAGTGCGTGAGGTGAACAGCGGAGACGCAGGATAAAAGAGCGTGAGGAGAGTGGTCGAGACACAGGATAAAAGAGCGCGAGGAGAGCGGAGACACAGGATAAAAGAGCGCGCGGAGAGCGGCAGAGACACAGGATAAACGAGCGTGAGGAGAACAGAGACACAGGGTAAAAGAGTCCGAGGAGAGCAGAGAGACAGGATAACAGCGCTTGAGGTGAACAGCGGAGACGCAGGATAAAAGAGCATGAGGAGAGCGGCGGAGACACATGATGAAAGAGTGTGAGGAGAACAGAGACACAGGACAAAAGAGCGTGAGGAGAGCGGAGACACAGGATAAAAGAGCATGAGGAGAGCGGCGGAGACACCTGATGAAAGAGTGTGAGGAGAACAGAGACACAGGACAAAAGAGTGTGAGGAGAGCGGAGACACAGGATAAAAGAGCACCAGGAGAGTGGTGGAGAGACAGGATAAAAGAGCGCAAGGAGACTGGAGACACAGAATAAAAGAGCTTGAGGAGAGCGGAGACACAGTATTAAAGAGTGCGAGGAGAGAGACGGAGATACAGGACAAAAGAGCATGAGGAGCGTGGAGTCACAGGATAAAAGAGCGCGAGGAGAGCGGAGACACCGGATAAAAGAACATGAGGAGAATGGAGCAGACTCAGGACAAAAGAGCATGAGGAGAGCGGCGGAGACACAAGATAAAAGAGCGTGAGGAGAGCGGAAACACAGGATAAAAGAGCACGAGGAGAGCAGAGACAAAGGGTAAGAGAGTCCAAGGAGAGCGGCGACACAGGATAAAAGAGCATGAGGAGAGCAGAGACATAGGGTAAAAGAGTCCGAGGAGAGCGGAGTCACAGGATAAATGAACACAAGGAGAGCATAGACACAGGATAAAAGAGCACGAGGAGAGCGGAGACACAGGATGAAAGAGCACGAGGAGAGCAGAGACATAGGGTAAAAGAGTCCGAGGAGAGCAGAGACGCAGGATAAAAGAGCGTGAGGAGAGTGGTGGAGACACAGGATAAAAGAGCGTGAGGAGAGCGGAGAAACAGGATAAACGAGCGCGTGGAGAGAGGCAGAGACAGAGGGTAAAAGAGCGCGAGGAGAGTGGAGACACAGGATAAAAGAGCAGAAGGAGAGCTGCGACACAGGATAAAAGAGCATGAGGAGAGCGGCGGAGACAAATGATAAAAGAGCGTGAGGAGAACAGGGACACAAGACAAAAGAGCGTGAGGAGAGCGGAAGCACCTGATAAAAGAGCATGAGGAGAATAGAGGCACACGATAAAAGAGGCCTGGAGAGCGGAGACACAGGATAAAAGAGCGCGAGGAGAGCGGAGACACAGGATAAAGGAGCACGAGGAGAACAGAGACACAGGGTAAAAGATTCCGAGGAGAGCGGGGACACAGGATAAAAGAGTGTGAGGAGAGCGATGGAGACAAAGGATAAACGAGCATGAGTAGAGCAGAGACACAGGGTAAAAGAGTCCAAGGAGAGCAGAGAGACAGGATAGAAGAGCGTCAGGAGAGTGGTGGAGACACAGGATAAAAGAGCGCGAGGAGAGCAGAGACACAGGATAAATGAGCGTGTGGAGAGTGTCAGAGACACAGGGTAAAAGAGCGTGAGGAGAGTGGAGACACAGGATAAAAGAGCAGGAGGAGATCGGAGTCACAGGATAAAAGAGCTCGAGGAGAATTGTGGAGACACAGGATAAAAGAGCACGATGAGAGAGACAGAGACAAAGGATGAAAGAGCGTGAGGAGAGCGGTGGAGGCAGACGATAAAACAGTGCAAGGAGAGAAGAGACACAGGATAAAAGAGCATGAGGAGAGCGTTGGAGAGACAGGATAGAAGAGCGCAAGGAGACCGGCGACACAGGATAAGAGCGTGAGGAGAGCAGTGGAGAGACAGGGTAAAAGAGCGTGAGGAAAGCAGAGACACAGGATAAAAGAGCATGAACATAGCAGCGGAGACACAGGATAAAAGAGCGTGATGAGAGCAGTGGAGGCAGAGGATAAAAGAGCACAAGGAGATCGGAGACACAGGATAAAAGAGCGCGAGGAGAGAGACGGAGACACAGGATAAAAGTGCGCGAGGAGAGCGGCGGAGAGACAGGATAAAAGAGCACGAGGTAAACGGTGGTGGCACTGGATAAAAGAGGGCGTGGAGTGCGGAAACACAGGATAAAAGGGAATGAGGAGAGCAGTGAGACAGGATAATGGCACACGAAGACAGCGGAGACACAGGATAAAAGAGCGCGAGGAGAGCGGCGGTGACAACGGATTAAAGAGCACGTGGAGTGCAGCGTTGACACAGGATAAAAGAGTGCGAGGAGATCGGCGGAGAGACAGGATAAAAGAGCAAGAGGAGAGCACAGACATAGGATAAAAGAGTGCGAGGAGAGCGGCGGAGAGACAAGATAAAAGAGCGCGAGGGGATCGGAGACACAGGATAAAAGAGCATGAGGAGAACAGAGACACAGGACAAAAGAGCGTGAGGAGAACAGTGACACAGGACAAAAGAGCGTGAGGAGAGCGGAGACACATGATAAAAGAGTGCGAGGAGAACAGAGACACAGGACAAAAGAGCGTGAGGAGAGCGGTGACACAGGATAAAAGAGCACGAGGAGAGCGGCAGAGACACACGATAAAAGAGGGCGAGGAGAGCGGAGACACAGGATAGAAGAGCGCAAGGAGAGAGACGGTGTCACAGGGTAAAAGTGCGTGAGGAGACTGGTGCAGGCACAGGATAAAAGAGCACAAGGAGCGCTGAAACACAGGATAAATGGAATGAGGAGAGCGGAGAGACAGGATAAATGCATGCGAAGACAGCGGAGACACAGGATAAAAGAGCGCGAGGAGAGAGGCGGAGACAACGCATTAAAGAGCGCGAGGAGTGCGGAGGTGACACGTGATAAAAGAGTGCGAGGAGAGCGGCGGAGAGACAGGATAAAAGAGCACAAGGAGAGCGCCGACATAGGATAAAAGAGTGCGAGGAGAGCAGAGAAACAGGATAAAAGAGCATGAGGAGAGCAGAGGGGACACAGGATAAAAGAGAATGAGGAGAGTGGAGACACAGGATAAAAGAGCGCGAGGAGAATGTAGACACAGGATAAAAGAACGTGAGGAGAACGGAGCAGACACAGAACAAAAGAGCACAAGGTGAGCGGCGGCGACACAAGATAAAAGAGCGCGAGGAGAGCGGAGACACGGGATAAACGAGAACGAGGAGAGCGACGGAGATGAAGGATGAACGAGCGTGAGGAGAGCAGAGACACAGGGTAAAAGAGTCTGCGGAGAGTGTGGACACAGGATAAAAGAGTAGGAGGAGAGCAGAGTCGCAGGATAAAAGAGCTCGAGGAGAATGGTGGAGACACAGGATAAAAGAGCGTGAGGAGAGAGACAGAGACACAGGATGAAAGAGCATGAGGAGAGTGGTGGAGGCACACGATAAAACAGTGCAAGGAGAGAAGAGACACAGGATGAAAGAGCGCGAGGAGAGCGGTGGAGAGACAGGATAAAAGAGTGCAAGGAGACCGGAGACACAGGATAAAAGAGGGTGAGGAGAGCGGTGGAGAGACAGGATAAAAGAGCGCGAGGAGAGCAGAGACACAGGATAAAAGAGCATGAAGATAGCAGCGGAGACACAGGATAAAAGAGCGCGAGGAGAGCGGCGGTGACAACGGATTAAAGAACACGTGGAGTGCAGCGTTGACACAGGATAAAAGAGTGTGAGGATTTCGGCGGAGAGACAGGATAAAAGAGCAAGAGGAGAGCACAGACATAGGATAAAAGAGTGCGAGGAGAGCGGAGTCAAAGGATAAATGAGCACAAGGAGAGCAGAGACACAGGATTAAAGAGTGCGAGGAGAGAGATGGAGATACAGGAAAAAAGAGCATGAGGAGAGTGGAGTCACAGGATAAAAGAGCGCGAGGAGAGTGAAGACACAGGATAAAAGAATGTGAGGAGAATGGAGCAGACTCAGGACAAAAGAACACGAGGAGGGCGGCGGAGACACAAGATAAAAGAGCGCGAGGAGAGCAGAGACATAGGGTAAAAGAGTCCGAGGAGAGCAGAGACGCAGGATAAATGAGTGTGAGGAGAGCAATGGAGACAAAGGATAAACGAGCGTGAGTAGAGCAGAGACACAGGGTAAAAGAGTCCAAGGAGAGCAGAGAGACAGGATAGAAGAGCGTGAGGAGAGTGGTGGAGACACAGGGTAAAAGAGTGCGAGGAGGCCGGAGACACAGGATAAACGAGCGCGCGGAGAGTGTCAGAGACACAGTGTGAAAGAGCGTGAGGAGAGTGGAGACACAGGATAAAAGAGCAGGAGGAGAATTGTGGAGACACAGGATAAAAGAGCACGATGAGAGAGACGGAGACACAGGATGAAAGAGCGTGAGGAGAGCGGTGGAGGCACACGATAAAACAGCACATGGAGAGTAGAGACACAGGATAAAAGAGCATGAGGAGAGCGGTGGAGAGACGGCATAAAAGAGTGCGAGGAAATCAGAGACACAGGATAAAAGAGCATGAAGAGAGCAGCGGAGATACAGGATAAAAGAGCGCGAGGAGTGCGGCGGAGACAAGGCATAAAGGAGCGCGAGAAGAGTGGAGACACAGGATAAAAGAGCGCGAGGAGAGAGACGGAGACACAGGATAAAAGTGCGCGAGGAGAGCGGCGGAGAGACAGGATAAAAGAGCACGAGGTAAACGGTGGTTGCACTGGATAAAAAAGGGCATGGAGTCCGGAAACACAGGATAAAAGGGAATGAGGAGAGCAGAGAGACAGGATAATGGCACATGAAGACAGCGGAGACACAGGATAAAAGAGCGCGAGGAGAGCGGCAGTGACAATGGATTAAAGAGCACGAGGAGTGCAGCGGTGACACAGGATAAAAGAGTGCGAGGAGATCGGCGGAGAGACAGGATAAAAGAGCAAGAGGAGAGCACAGACATAGGATAAAAGAGTGCGAGGAGAGCGGCGGAGAGACAAGATAAAAGAGCGCGAGGAGAGTGGAGACACAGGATAAAAGAGCGCGAGCAGAGCAGAGACACAGGATAAATGAGCGCGCAGAGAGTGTCAGAGACACAGGTTAAAAGAGTCTGCGGAGAGTGAGGACACAGGATAAAACAGTAGGAGGAGCGCAGAGTCGCAGGATAAAAGAGCTCAAGGAGAATGGTGGAGACACAGGATAAAAGAGCGTGAGGAGAGAGACGGAGACACAGGATGAAAGAGCATGAGGAGAGTGGTGGAGGCACACGATAAAACAGTGCAAGGAGAGAAGAGACACAGGATGAAAGAGCGCGAGGAGAGTGGTGGAGAGACAGGATAAAAGAGCGCAAGGAGACCGGAGACACAGGATAAAAGAGCGTGAGGAGAGCGGTGGAGAGACAGGATAAAAGAGCACGAGGAGAGCGGAGACACAGGATGAAAGAGCATGAGGAGAGCGGAGACACAGGATAGAAGAGCACGAGGAGAGTGGCAGAGACACATGATAAAAGAGGGTGAGGAAAGCAGAGACACAGGTTAAAAGAGCGCGAGGAGAGCGGCGGTGACAACGGATTAAAGAGCACGTGGAGTGCAGTGTTGACACAGGATAAAAGAGTGTGAGGAGATCAGCGGAGAGACAGGATAAAAGCGCAAGAGGAGAGCACAGACATAGGATAAAAGAGCGCGAGGAGAGCGGAGTCACAGGATAAATGAGCACAAGGAGAGGAGAGACACAGGATAAAAGAGCACGAGGAGAGCGGAGACACAGGATGAAAGAGCATGAGGAGAGCGGAGACACAGGATAGAAGAGCACGAGGAGAGTGGCAGAGACACATGATAAAAGAGGGTGAGGAGAGCAGAGACACAGGATAAAAGAGCGCGAGGAGAGCCGCGGTGACAACGGATTAAAGAGCACGTGGAGTGCAGTGTTGACACAGGATAAAAGAGTGTGAGGAGATCGGCGGAGAGACAGGATAAAAGAGCAAGAGGAGAGCACAGACATAGGATAAAAGAGTGCCAGGAGAGCGGAGTCACAGGATAAATGAGCACAAGGAGAGGAGAGACACAGGATGAAAGAGCATGAGGAGAGTGGAGACACAGGATAAAAAAGCATGAGGAGAGCGGCGGAGACACAGGATAAAAGAGCATGAGGAGAGCGAAGACACAGGATAGAAAAGCACGAGAAGAGTGGCAGAGACACATGATAAAAGAGGGTGAGGAGAGCAGAGACACAGGATAAAAGAGCGTGAGGAGAGAGATGGAGACACAGGATAAAAGAGCGCCAGGAGAGCGGCGGAGACACAGCGTAAAAGAGCGAGAGGAGAGCGGTGGAGAGACAGGATAAAAGAGCGTGAGGAGTGCGGTGGAGAGACAGGTAAAAGAGCGCGAGGAGAGCAGAGACACAGAATAAAAGAGCATGAAGATAGCAGCGGAGACACAGGATAAAAGAGCGTGAGGAGAGCAGTGGAGACAAGGCATAAAGGAGCGTGAGGAGAGCGGTGACACAGAATAAAAGAGCGTGAGGAGAGCGGAGACACAGGATAAAAGTGTTTGAGGAGAGTGGAGACACAGGATTAAAGAGTGCGAGGAGAGAGATGGAGATACAGGACAAAAGATCATGAGGAGAGTGGAGTCACAGGATAAAAGAGCGCGAGGAGAGTGAAGACACAGGATAAAAGAACGTGAGGAGAATGGAGCAGACTCAGGACAAAAGAGCACGAGGAGAGCGGCGGAGACACAAGATAAAAGTGCGCGAGGAGAGCGGAGACACAGGATAAAAGAGCACGAGGAGTGCAGAGACATAGGGTAAAAGAGTCCGAGGAGAGCAGAGACGCAGGATAAAAGAGCATGAAGATAGCAGCGGAGACACAGGATAAAAGAGTGTGAGGAGAGCAGTGGAGGCAGAGGATAAAAGAGCACAAGGAGATCGGAGACACAGGATAAAAGAGCGTGAGGAGAGAGACGGAGACACAGGATAAAAGTGCGCGAGGAGAGCGGCGGAGAGACAGGATAAAAGAGCGCGAGGTAAACGGTGGTGGCACTGGATAAAAGAGGGCGTGGAGTGCGGAAACACAGGATAAAAGGGAATGAGGAGAGCAGAGAGACAGGATAATGGCACATGAAGACAGCGGAGACACAGGATAAAAGAGCGTGAGGAGAGCGGCGGTGACAACGGATTAAAGAGCACGTGGAGTGCAGCGTTGACACAGGATAAAAGAGTGCGAGGAGATCGGCGGAGAGACAGGATAAAAGAGCAAGAGGAGAGCACAGACATAGGATAAAAGAGTGCGAGGAGAGTGGAGTCACAGGATAAATGAGCACAAGGAGAGCATAGACACAGGATAAAAGAGCCCGAGGAGAGCAGAGACACAGGATGAAAGAGCATGAGTAGAGCGGAGACACAGGATAAAAGAGCGTGAGGAGAGTGGCAGAGACACATGATAAAAGAGGGTGAGGAGAGCAGAGACACAGGTTAAAAGAGCGTGAGGAGAGAGATGCAGACACAGGATAAAAGAGCGCCAGGAGAGCGGCGGAGACACAGCGTAAAAGAACGTGAGGAGAGCGGTGGAGAGACAGGATAAAAGAGCGGAAGGAGACCGAAGACACAGGATAAAAGAGCGCCAGGAGAGCGGAGACACAGGATAAAAGAGCGTGAGGAGAGCGGTGGAGTGACAGGATAAAAGAGCGCGAGGAGAGCAGAGACACAGGATAAAAGAGCATGAAGATAGCAGCGGAGACACAGGATGAAAGAGCGCGAGGAGAGCGGTGGAGGCACACAATAAAACAGCGCGAGGCGAGAAGAGACACAGGATAAAAGAGTACGAGGAGAGTGGTGGAGAGACAGGATAAAAGAGCGCAAGGAGACCGGAGAGACAGGATAAAAGAGCGCGAGGAGAGCAGAGACACAGGATAAAAGAGCATGAAGATAGCAGCGGAGACACAGGATAAAAGAGCGTGAGGAGAGCAGTGGAGACAAGGCATAAAGGAGCGCGAGGAGAGCGGAGACACAGAATAAAAGAGCGTGAGGAGAGTGGAGACACAGGATAAAAGAGCTTGAGGAGAGTGGAGACACAGGGTTAAAGAGTGCGAGGAGAGAGATGGAGATACAGGACAAAAGAGCATGAGGAGAGTGGAGTCACAGGATAAAAGAGCACGAGGAGAGTGAAGACACAGGATAAAAGAACGTGAGGAGAATGGAGCAGACTCAGGACAAAAGAGCACGTGGAGAGCGGCGGAGACACAAGATAAAAGAGCGCGAGGAGAGCGGAGACACAGGATAAAAGAGCACGAGGAGAGCAGAGCCATAGTGTAAAAGAGTCCGAGGAGAGCAGGGACGCAGGATAAAAGAGCGTGAGGAGAGTGGTGGAGAAACAGGATAAACGAGCGCGTGAAGAGAGGCAGAGACACAGGGTAAAAGAGCAGAAGGAGAGCCGAGACACAGGATAAAAGAATGTGTGGAGAGCGGAGACACAGGATAAAAGAGCATGAGGAGAGCGGCAGAGACACATGATAAAAGAGCGTGAGGAGAACAGAGACACAAGACAAAAGAGCGTGAGGAGAGCGGAGGCACATGATAAAAGAGCATGAGGAGAACAGAGACACACGATAAAAGAGGGCGAGGAGAGCGGAGACACAGGATAAAAGAGCACGAGGAGAGAGACGGAAACACAGGGTAAAAGAGCGCGAGGAGAGTGGTGGAGGCACAGGATAAAAGAGCAGAAGGAGCGCGGAAACATAGGATAAATGGGAATGAGGTGAGCGGGGAGACAGGATAAAGCCACACGAAGACAGCGGAGACACAGGATAAAAGAGCACGAGGAGAGAGGCGGAGACAAAGCATTAAAGAGCGCGAGGTGAGCATCAGAGAGACAGAGTAAAAGAGCGCAAGGAGAGCGGAGACACAGGATAAAAGAGCATGAGTAGAGCGGAGACACAGGATAAAAGAGCATGAGTAGAGCAGAGAAACAGGATAAAAGAGCATGAGTAGAGCGGAGGGGACACAGGGTAAAAGAGAATGAGGAGAGCGGAGACACAGGATAAAAGAGCACGAGGAGAGCGGAGAAACAGGATAACAAATCATGAGGAGAGCAGAGGGGACACAGGATAAGAGAGCGCAATGAGAGTGAAGACACAGGATAAAAGAGCGCGAGGAGAATGTAGGCACAGGATAAAAGAACATGAAGAGAACAGAGCAGACGCAGGACAAAAGAGCACGAGGAGAGCGGCGGAGCCACAAGATAAAAGAGCGGGAGGAGAGCGGAGACACAGGATAAAGGAGCGCGAGGAGAACAGAGACACAGGGTAAAAGATTCCGAGGAGAGCGGGGACACAGGATAAATGAGCGTGTGGAGAGTGTCAGAGACACAGGGTAAAAGAGCGTGAGGAGAGTGGAGACACAGGATAAAAGAGCAGGAGGAGATTGGAGATACAGGATAAAAGAGCTCGAGGAGAATTGTGGAGATACAGGATAAAAGAGCACGATGAGAGAGACGGAGACACAGGATGCAAGAGCGTGAGGAGAGCGGTGGAGGCACACGATAAAACAGCACATGGAGAGTAGAGACACAGGATAAAAGAGCATGAGGAGAGCGGTGGAGAGACAGGATAAAAGAGCGTGAGGAAAGCAGAGACACAGGATAAAAGAGCATGAAGAGAGCAGCGGAGACACAGGATAAAAGAGCGCGAGGAGAGCGGCGGAGAAAAGGCATAAAGGAGCGCGAGAAGAGCGGAGACACAGGATAAAAGAGCGTGAGGAGAGCAGTGGAGGCAGAGGATAAAAGAGCTTGAGGAGAGTGGAGACACAGGATAAAAGAGCGCGAGGAGAGAGACGGAGACACAGGATAAAAGTGCGCGAGGAGAGCGGCGGAGAGACAGGATAAAAGAGTGCGAGGTAAACGGCGGTTGCACTGGATAAAAGAGGGCATGGAGCGCGGAACCACAGGATAAAAGGGAATGAGGAGAGCAGAGAGACAGGATAATGGCACATGAAGACAGCGGAGACACAGGATAAAAGAGCACAAGGAGAGCGGCAGTGACAATGGATTAAAGAGCACGAGGAGTGCAGCGGTGACACAGGATAAAAGAGTGCGAGGAGATCGGCGGAGAGACAGGATAAAAGAGCAAGAGGAGAGCAGAGACATAGGCTAAAAGAGTGCGAGGAGAGTGGCGGAGAGACAAGATAAAAGAGCGCGAGGAGAGTGGAGACACAGGATAAAAGAGCGCGAGCAGAGCAGAGACACAGGATAAATGAGCACGCAGAGAGTGTCAGAGACACAGGGTAAAAGAGTCTGCGGAGAGTGGGGACACAGGATAAAAGAGTAGGAGGAGAGTAGAGTCGCAGGATAAAAGAGCTCGAGGAGAATGGTGGAGACACAGGATAAAAGAGCGTGAGGAGAGAGACAGAGACACAGGATGAAAGAGCATGAGGAGAGTGGTGGAGGCACACGATAAAACAGTGCAAGGAGAGAAGAGACACAGGATGAAAGAGCGCGAGGAGAGCGGTGGAGAGACAGGATAAAAGAGCGCAAGGAGACCGGAGACACAGGATAAAAGAGCTTGAGGAGAGCAGAGACACAGGATAAAAGAGCATGAAGATAGCAGTGGAGACACAGGATAAAAGAGCGCGAGGAGACCGGCGGTGACAACGGATTAAAGAGCAGGTGGAGTGCAGCGTTGACACAGGATAAAAGAATGTGAGGCGAGCGGAGACACAGGATAAAGGAGCATGAGGAGAGCGGCGGAGACAAATGATAAAAGAGCGTGAGGAGAACAGAGACACAAGACAAAAGAACGTGAGGAGAGCGGAGGCACATGATAAAAGAGCATGAGGAGAACAGAGGCACACGATAAAAGAGGCCTGGAAAGCGGAGACACAGGATAAAAGAGCGCGAGGAGAGAGACGGAGACACAGGATAAAAGTGCGCGAGGAGAGCGGCGGAGAGACAGGATAAAAGAGCGCGAGGTAAACGGTGGTTGCACTGGATAAAAGAGGGCATGGAGCGCGGAAACACAGGATAAAAGGGAATGAGGAGAGCAGAGAGACAGGATAATGGCACATGAAGACAGCGGAGACACAGGATAAAAGAGCGCGAGGAGAGCGGCAGTGACAATGGATTAAAGAGCACGAGGAGTGCAGCGGTGACACAGGATAAAAGAGTGCGAGGAAATCGGCGGAGAGACAGGATAAAAGAGCAAGAGGAGAGCAGAGACATAGGATAAAAGAGTGCGAGGAGAGCGGCGGAGAGACAAGGTAAAAGAGTGCGAGGAGAGTGGAGACACAGGATAAAAGAGCACAAGGAGTGCGTAGACACAGGATAAAAGAGCATGAGAAGAGCGGAGACACGGGATGAAAGACCATGAGGAGTGCGGAGACACAGGATAAAAGAGCATGAGGCGAGCGGCGGAGACACAGGATAAAAGAGCATGAGGAGAGTGAAGAAACAGGATAAAAGAGCACGAGGAGAGTGGCAGAGACACATGATAAAAGAGCGTGAGGAGAGCAGTGGAGACAAGGCATAAAGGAGCGTGAGGAGAGCGGTGACACAGAATAAAAGAGCGTGAGGAGAGCGGAGACACAGGATAAAAGAGCTTGAGGAGGGTGGAGACACAGGATTAAAGAGTGCGAGGAGAGAGATGGAGATACAGGACAAAAGAGCATGAGGAGAGTGGAGTCACAGGATAAAAGATCGCGAAGAGAGTGAAGACACAGGATAAAAGAACGTGAGGAGAATGGAGCAGACTCAGGACAAAAGAGCACGAGGAGAGCGGCGGAGACACAAGATAAAAGAGCGCGAGGAAAGCGGAGACACAGGATAAAAGAGCACGAGGAGAGCAGAGACATAGGGTAAAAGAGTCCGAGGAGAGCAGAGATGCAGGATAAAAGAGTGTGAGGAGAGTGGTGGAGACACAGGATAAAAGAGCGTGAGGAGAGCGGAGAAACTGGATAAACGAGCGCGTGGAGAGAGGCAGAGACACAGGGTAAAAGAGCGCGAGGAGAATGGCGACACAGGAAAAAGAGCAGAAGGAGAGCCGAGACACAGGATAAAAGAATGTGAGGCGAGCGGAGACACAGGATAAAAGAGCATGAGGAGAGCGGCGGAGACAAATGATAAAAGAGCGTGAGGAGAACAGAGACACAAGACAAAAGAACGTGAGGAGAGCGGAGGCACATGATAAAAGAGCATGAGGAGAACAGAGGCACACGATAAAAGAGGCCTGGAAAGCAGAGACACAGGATAAAAGAGCGCGAGGAGAGCAGAGACACAGGATAAAGGAGCGCGAGGAGAACAGAGACACAGGGTAAAAGATTCCGAGGAGAGCGGGGACATAGGATAAATGAGTGTGAGCAGAGCGATGGAGACAAAGGATAAACGAGCGTGAGTAGAGCAGAGACACAGGGTAAAAGAGTCCAAGGAGAGCAGAGAGACAGGATAGAAGAGCGTGAGGAGAGTGGTGGAGGCACAGGATAAAAGAGCGCGAGGAGAGCAGAGACACAGGATAAATGAGCGTGTGGAGAGTGTCAGAGACACAGGGTAAAAGAGCATGAGGAGAGTGGAGACACAGGATAAAAGAGCACGATGAGAGGGACGGAGACAAAGGATGAAAGAGCGTGAGGAGAGCGGTGGAGGCAGACGATAAAACAGTGCAAGGAGAGAAGAAACACAGGATAAAAGAGCATGAGGAGAGCATTGGAGAGACAGGATAGAAGAGCACAAGGAGACCGGCGACACAGGATGAGAGCGTGAGGAGAGCAGTGGAGAGACAGGGTAAAAGAGCGTGAGGAAAGCAGAGACACAGGATAAAAGAGCATGAACATAGCAGCGGAGACACAGGATAAAAGAGCGTGATGAGAGCAGTGGAGGCAGAGGATAAAAGTGCACAAGGAGATCGGAGACACATGATAAAAGAGCGTGAGGAGAGAGACGGAGACACAGGATAAAAGTGCGCGAGGAGAGCGGCGGAGAGACAGGATAAAAGAGCGCGAGGTAAACGGTGGTGGCACTGGATAAAAGAGGGCGTGGAGCGCGGCAACACAGGATAAAAGGGAATGAGGAGAGCAGAGAGACAGGATAATAGCACATGAAGACAACGGAGACACAGGATAAAAGAGCGTGAGGAGAGCGGTTGTGACAACGGATTAAAGAGCACGTGGAGTGCAGCGTTGACACAGGATAAAAGAGTGCGAGGAGATCGGCAGAGAGACAGGATAAAAGAGCAAGCGGAGAGCACAGACATAGGATAAAAGAGTGCGAGGAGAGTGGAGTCACAGGATAAATGAGCACAAGGAGAGCATAGACACAGGATAAAAGAGCACGAGGAGAGCAGAGACACAGGATGAAAGAGCATGAGGAGAGCGGAGACACAGGATAAAAGAGCATGAGGAGAGTGGCAGAGACACATGATAAAAGAGGGTGAGGAGAGCAGAGACACAGGTTAAAAGAGCGTGAGGAGAGAAATGCAGACACAGGATAAAAGAGCGCCAGGAGAGCGGCGGAGACACAGCGTAAAAGAGCATGAGGAGAGCGGTGGAGAGACAGGATAAAAGAGCGCGAGGAGAGCAGAGACACAGGATAAAAGAGCATGCAGATAGCAGCGGAGACACAGGATGAAAGAGCGTGAGGAGAGCGGTGGAAGCACACAATAAAACAGCGCGAGGCGAGAAGAGACACAGGATAAAAGAGTACGAGGAGAGTGGTGGAGAGACAGGATAAAAGAGCGCAAGGAGACCGGAGACACAGGATAAAAGAGCATGAGGAGAGCGGTGGAGAGACAGGATAAAAGAGCGCGAGGAGAGCAGAGACACAGGATAAAAGAGCATGAAGATAGCAGTGGAGACACAGGATGAAAGAGCGTGAGGAGAGCGGTGGAAGCACACAATAAAACAGCGCGAGGCGAGAAGAGACACAGGATAAAAGAGTATGAGGAGAGTGGTGGAGAGACAGGATAAAAGAGCGCAAGGAGACCGGAGACACAGGATAAAAGAGCGTGAGGAGAGCGGTGGAGAGACAGGATAAAAGAGCGCGAGGAGAGCAGAGACACAGGATAAAAGAGCATGAAGATAGCAGTGGAGACACAGGATAAAAGAGCGTGAGGAGAGCAGTGGAGACAAGGCATAAAGGACCGCGAGGAGAGCGGAGACACAGAATAAAAGAGCGTGAGGAGAGCGGAGACACAGGATAAAAGAGCTTGAGGAGAGTGGAGACACAGGGTTAAAGAGTGCGAGGAGAGAGATGGAGATACAGGAGAAAAGAGCATGAGGAGAGTGGAGTCACAGGATAAAAGAACGTGAGGAGAATGGAGCAGACTCAGGACAAAAGAGCACGAGGAGAGCGGCGGAGACACAAGATAAAAGAGCGCGAGGAGAGCTGAGACACAGGATAAAAGAGCACGAGGAGAGCAGAGACATAGGGTAAAAGAGTCCGAGGAGAGCAGAGACGCAGGATAAAAGAGCGTGAGGAGAGTGGTGGAGACACAGGATAAAAGAACGCGAGGAGAGTGGAGACACAGGATAAAAGAGCAGAAGGAGAGCGGAGACACAGGATAAAAGAATGTGAGACGAGCGGAGACACAGGATAAAAGAGCATGAGGAGAGCGGCGGAGACACATGGTAAAAGAGCGTGAGGAAGAGCGGAGGCACATGATAAAAGAGCATGAGGAGAACAGAGACACACGATAAAAGAGGTCGAGGAGAGCGGAGACACAGGATAAAAGAGCACGAGGAGAGAGACGGAAACACAGGGTAAAAGAGCGCGAGGAGAGTGGTGGAGGCACAGGATAAAAGAGCAGAAGGAGCGCGGAAACATAGGATAAATGGGAATGAGGTGAGCGGGGAGACAGGATAAAGCCACACGAAGACAGCGGAGACACAGGATAAAAGCACGAGGAGAGAGGTGGAGACAAAGCATTAAAGAGCGCGAGGTGAGCATCAGAGAGACAGAGTAAAAGAGCGCAAGGAGACCGGAGACACAGGATAAAAGAGCATGAGTAGAGCGGAGACACAGGATAAAAGAGCATGAGTAGAGCAGAGAAATAGGATAAAAGAGCATGAGTAGAGCGGAGGGGACACAGGGTAAAAGAGAATGAGGAGAGCGGAGACACAGGATAAAAGAGCACGAGGAGAGCTGAGAAACAGGATAACAAAGCATGAGGAGAGCAGAGGGGACACAGGATAAGAGAGCGCAATGAGAGTGAAGACACAGGATAAAAGAGCGTGAGGAGAATGTAGACACAGGATAAAAGAACATGAAGAGAACAGAGCAGACGCAGGACAAAAGAGCACGAGGAGAGCGGCGGAGCCACAAGATAAAAGAGCGCGAGGAGAGCGGAGACACAGGATAAAGGAGCGCGAGGAGAACAGAGACACAGGGTAAAAGATTCCGAGGAGAGCGGGGACACAGGATAAATGAGTGTGAGGAGAGCAATGGAGACAAAGGATAAACGAGCGTGAGTAGAGCAGAGACACAGGGTAAAAGAGTCCAAGGAGAGCAGAGAGACAGGATAGAAGAGCGTGAGGAGAGTGGTGGAGACACAGGGTAAAAGAGTGCGAGGAGGCCGGAGACACAGGATAAACGAGCGCGCGGAGAGTGTCAGAGACACAGTGTGAAAGAGCTTGAGGAGAGTGGAGACACAGGATAAAAGAGCAGGAGGAGATTGGAGTCACAGGATAAAAGAGCTCGAGGAGAATTGTGGAGACACAGGATAAAAGAGCACGATGAGAGAGACGGAGACACAGGATGAAAGAGCGTGAGGAGAGCGGTGGAGGCACATGATAAAACAGCACATGGAGAGTAGAGACACAGGATAAAAGAGCATGAGAAGAGTGGTGGAGAGACAGGATAAAAGAGCGTGAGGGAAGCAGAGACACAGGATAAAAAAGCATGAAGAGAGCAGCGGAGACACAGGATAAAAGAGCGCGAGGAGAGCGGCGGAGAAAAGGCATAAAGGAGCGCGAGAAGAGCGGAGACACAGGATAAAAGAGCGTGAGGAGAGCAGTGGAGGCAGAGGATAAAAGAGCTTGAGGAGAGTGGAGACACAGGATAAAAGAGCTCGAGGAGAGAGACGGAGACACAGGATAAAAGTGCGCGAGGAGAGCGGCGGAGAGACAGGATAAAAGAGTGCGAGGTAAATGGTGGTTGCACTGGATAAAAGAGGGCATGGAGCGCGGAAACACAGGATAAAAGGGAATGAGGAGAGCAGAGAGACAGGATAATGGCACATGAAGACAGCGGAGACACAGGATAAAAGAGCGCGAGGAGAGCGGCAGTGACAATGGATTAAAGAGCACGAGGAGTGCAGCGGTGACACAGGATAAAAGAGTGCGAGGAAATCGGCGGAGAGACAGGATAAAAGAGCAAGAGGAGAGCAGAGACATAGGATAAAAGAGTGCGAGGAGAGTGGCGGAGAGACAAGGTAAAAGAGTGCGAGGAGAGTGGAGACACAGGATAAAAGAGCACAAGGAGTGCGTAGACACAGGATAAAAGATCACGAGAAGAGCGGAGACACGGGATGAAAGACCATGAGGAGTGCGGAGACACAGGATAAAAGAGCATGAGGTGAGCGGCGGAGTCACAGGATAAAAGAGCATGAGGAGAGCGAAGACACAGGATAAAAGAGCACGAGGAGAGTGGCAGAGACACAGGATAAAAGAGCGCCAGGAGAGCGGCGGAGACACAGCGTAAAAGAGCATGAGGAGAGCGGTGGAGGCACAGGATAAACGAGCGTGAGGAGAGCAGAGACACTGGGTAAAAGAGTCCAAGGAGAGAAGAGAGACAGGATAGAAGAGGGTGAGGAGAGCGGTGGAGACACAGGATAAAAGAACGTGAGGAGAGCGGAGACACAGGATAAAGGAGCGCGCGGAGAGTGTCCGAGACACAGGGTAAAAGAGCGTGAGGAGAGTGGAGACACAGGATAAAAGAGCAGGAGGAGATCGGAGTCACAGGATAAAAGAGTTCGAGGAGAATTGTGGAGACACAGGATAAAAGAGCACAATGAGAGAGACGGAGACACAGGATGAAAGAGCGTGAGGAGAGCGGTGGAGGCACATGATAAAACAGTGCAAGGAGAGAAGAGACACAGGATAAAAGAGCATGAGGAGAAAGTTGGAGAGACAGGATAGAAGAGCGCAAGGAGACCGGCGACACAGGATAAGAGCGTGAGGAGAGCAGTGGAGAGACAGGGTAAAAGAGCGTGAGGAAAGCAGAGACACAGGATAAAAGAGCATGAAGATAGCAGCAGAGACACAGGATAAAAGAGCGTGAGGAGAGCAGTGGAGGCAGAGGATAAAAGAGCACAAGAAGATCGGAGACACAGGATAAAAGAGCGCGAGGAGAGAGACCGAGACACAGGATAAAAGAGCATGAGGAGACCGGTGGAGAGATAGGATAGAAGAGCGCAAGGAGACTGGCGACACAGGATAAGAGTGTGAGGAGAGCGGTGGAGAGACAGGATAAAAGGGCGTGAGGAAAGCAGAGACACAGGATAAAAGAGCATGAAGATAGCGGCGGAGACACAGGAGAAAAGAGCATGAGGAGAGCGAAGACACAGGATAAAAGAGCATGAGGAGAGTGGCAGAGACACATGATAAAAGAGGGTGAGGAGAGCAGAGACACAAGATAAAAGAGCGCGAGGAGAGAGACGGAGACACAGGATAAAAGAGCGCCAGGAGAGCGGCGGAGACAAAGCGTAAAAGAGCGTGAGGAGAGCGGTGGAGAGACAGGATAAAAGAACGCAAGGAGACCGGAGACACAGGATAAAAGAGCGTGAGGAGTGCGGTGGAGAGACAGGATAAAAGAGCGTGAGGAGAGCAGAGACACAGGATAAAACAGCATGAAGATAGCAGCGGAGACACAGGATGAAAGAGCGTGAGGAGAGCGGTGGAGTAACACGATAAAACAACGCGAGGCGAGAAGAGACACAGGATAACTGAGCACGAGGAGAGCGGTGGAGAGACAGGATAAAAGAGCGCAAGGAGACCGGAGACACAGGATAAAAGAGCATGAAGATAGCAGCGGAGACACAGGATGAAAGAGCGTGAGGAGAGCGGTGGAGGCACACGATAAAACAGCGCGAGGCGAGAAGTGAGACAGGATAAAAGAGCATGAAGATAGCAGTGGAGACACAGGATAAAAGAGCGTGAGGAGAGCAGTGGAGCCAGAGGATAAAAGAGAACAAGGAGAGCAGAGACATAGGATAAAAGAGTCCGAGGAGAGCGGCGGAGAGACAAGATAAAAGAGCGCGAGGAGAGTGGAGACACAGGATAAAAGAGCGTGAGGAGTGCGGAGTCACAGGATAAAAGAGCAAAAGGAGAGTGTAGACACATGATAAAAGAGCGTGAGGAGAGCGGAGACACAGGATAAAAGAGCACAAGGAGAGCGGCGGAGACACCGGATAAAAGAGCATGAGGAGAGCGAAGACACAGGATAAAAGAATGTGAGGAGAGCGGAGACACAGGATAAAAGAGCATGAGGAGAGCGGCGGAGACACATGATAAAAGAGCGTGAGGAGAACAGAGACACAAGATAAAAGAGCATGAGGAGAGCGGAGACACAGGATAAAAGAGCACGAGGAGAGCAGAGAAACAGGATAAAAGAGCATGAGTAGAGCGGAGGGGACACAGGGTAAAAGAGAATGAGGAGAGCGGAGACACAGGAAAAAAGAGCACGAGGAGAGCGGAGAAGCAGGATAACAAAGCATGAGGAGAGCAGAGGGGACACAGGATATGAGAGCGCAATGAGAGTGAAGACACAGGATAAAAGAGCGCGAGGAGAATGTAGACACAGGATAAAAGAACATGAAGAGAACAGAGCAGATGCAGGACAAAAGATCACGAGGAGAACGGCAGAGACACAAGATAAAAGAGCGCAAGGAGAGCGGAGACACAGGATAAAGGAGCGCGAGGAGAACAGAGACACAGGGTAAAAGATTCTGAGGAGAGCGGGGACACAGGATAAATGAGTGTGAGGAGTGCAATGGAGACAAGGATAAACGAGCGTGAGGAGAGCAGAGGCACAGGGTAAAAGAGTCCAAGGAGAGCAGAGAGACAGGATAGAAGAGCGTGAGGAGAGTGGTGGAGACACAGGATAAAAGAGCGCGAGGAGGCTGGAGACACACGATAAACTAACGCGCGGAGAGTGTCAGAGACACAGTTTGAAAGAGCGTGAGGAGAGTGGAGACACAGGATAAAAGAGCAGGAGGAGAGCAGTGGAGGCAGAGGATAAAAGAGCTTGAGGAGAGTTTAGACACAGGATAAAAGAGCGCGAGGAGAGAGACGGAGACACAGGATAAAAGTGCGCGAGTAGAGCGGCGGAGAGACAGGATAAAAGAGCGCGAGGTAAACGGTGGTGGCACTGGATAAAAGAGGGCGTGGAGCGCGGAAACACAGGATAAAAGGGAATGAGGAGAGCAGAGAGACAGGATAATGGCACACGAAGACAGCGGCGACACAGGATAAAAGAGTGCGAGGAGATTGGCGGTGACAACGGATTAAAGAGCACGAGGAGTGCAGCGGTGACACAGGATAAAAGAGTGTGAGGAGATCGACGGAGAGACAGGATAAAAGAGGAAGAGGACAGCACAGACATAGGATAAAAGAGTGCGAGGAGAGTGGCGGAGAGACAAGATAAAAGAGCGCGAGGAGAGTGGAGGCACAGGATAAAAGAGCATGAGGAGAACAGAGTCACAGGATAAATGAGCACAAGGAGAGCGTAGACACAGGATTATAGAGCACGAGGAGAGCGGGGACACAGGATGAAAGAGCATGAGGAGAGCGGAGACACAGGATAAAAGAGCATGAGGAGAGCGGTGGAGACACAGGATAAAAGAGCATGAGGAGAGCGAAGACACAGGATAAAAGAGCATGAGGAGAGCGGCGGAGACACAGGATAAAAGAGCATGAGGAGAGCAAAGACACAGGATAAAAGCGCATGAGGAGAGTGGCAGAGAGACATGATAAAAGAGGGTGAGGAGAGCAGAGACACAGGATAAAAGAGCGCGAGGAGAGAGACGGAGACACAGGATAAAAGAGCACCAAGAGAGCGGCGGAGAAACAGCGTAAAAGAGCGTGAGGAGAGCGGTGGAGAGACAGGATAAAAGAGCGCAAGGAGACCGGAGACACAGGATAAAAGCGCGTGAGGAGTGCGGTGGAGAGACAGGATAAAAGAGTGCGAGGAGAGCGGAGACACAGGATAAAAGAGCATGAAGATAGCAGCGGAGACACAGGATGAAAGAGCGTGAGGAGAGCGGTGGAGGCACATGATAATACAGCACGAGGCGAGAAGAGACACAGGATAACAGAGCACGAGGAGGGTGGTGGAGAGACAGGATAAAAGAGCGCGAGGAGACCGGAGACACAGGATGAAAGAGCGTGAGGAGAGCAGTGGAGAGACAGGATAAAAGAGCGCGAGGAGAGCAGAGAGACAGGATAAAAGAGCATGAAGATAGCAGCGGAGACACAGGATAAAAGAGCGTGAGGAGACCAGTGGAGGCAGAGGATAGAAGAGCACAAGGAGAGCACAGACATAGGATAAAAGAGTGCGAGGAGAGCGGCGGAGAGACAAGATAAAAGAGCGCGAGGAGTGGAGACACAGGATAAAAGATCCTGAGGAGAGCGGAGACACAGGATAAACGAGCACGAGGAGAGCGGAGACACAGGATAAAAGAGCATGAGGAGAGCGGCGGAGACACAGGATAAAAGAGCACGAGGAGAGCGCAGACATAGGATAAAAGAGCGCGAGGAGAGCGGCAGAGAGACAGAGTAAAAGAGCACGAGGAGAGCAGAGACGTAGGATAAAAGAGCATGAGGAGAGCGGAGACACAGAATAAAAGAGCATGAGGAGAGCAGAGAAACAGGATAAAAGAGCATGAGGAGAGCGGAGGGGACACAGGAAAAGAGAGCGCAAGGAGAGCGGAGACACAGGATAAAAGAGCGCGAGGAGAGTGCAGACACAGGATAAAAGAACGTGAAGAGAATGGAGCAGACACAGGACAAAAGAGCACGAGGAAAGCGGCAGAGACACAAGAGAAAAGAGCGCGAGGAGAGCGGAGACACAGGATAAACGAGCACGAGGAGAACAGAGAGACAGGGTAAAAGATTCCGAGGAGAGAGGAGACACAGGATAAATGAGCGTGAGGAGAGTGACGGAGACAAAGGATGAATGAGCGTGCGGAGAGCGGAGACACAGGGTAAAAGAGTCCAAGGAGAGCAGAGAGACAGGATAGAAGAGCTTGAGGAGAGTGGAGACACAGGATAAGCGAGTGCGCGGAGAGTGGCAGAGTCACAGGGTAAAAGATCGTGAGGAGAGTGGAGACACAGGATTAAAGAGCAGGATGAGAGTGGAGTCACAGGATAAAAGAACTCGAGGAGAGCGGTGGAGACACAGGATAAACGAGTGCGAGGAGAGTGGAGACACAGGATAAAAGAGCGTGAGGAGAGCGAAGACACAGGATTAAAGAGCATGAGGAGAGTGGCAGAGACACATGATAAAAGAGGGTGAGGAGAGCAGAGACACAGGATAAAAGAGCGCGAGGAGAGAGACGGAGACACAGGATAAAAGAGCGCCAGGAGAGCGGCGGAGACACAGCGTAAAAGAGCGTGAGGAGAGCGGTGGAGAGACAGGATAAAAGAACGCAAGGAGACCGGAGACACAGGATAAAAGAGCGTGAGGAGTGCGGTGGAGAGACAGGATAAAAGAGTGCGAGGAGAGCAGAGACACAGGATAAAACAGCATGAAGATAGCAGCGGAGACACAGGATGAAAGAGCGTGAGGAGAGCGGTGGAGGCACACGATAAAACAGCGCGAGGCGAGAAGAGACACAGGATAACAGAGCACGAGGAGAGCGGTGGAGAGACAGGATAAAAGAGCGCGAGGAGACCGGAGACACAGGATAAAAGAGCGTGAGGAGAGCGGTGGAGAGACAGGATAAAAGAGCGCGAGGGAGCAGAGAGACAGGATAAAAGAGCATGAAGATAGCAGCGGAGACACAGGATAAAAGAGCGTGAGGAGAGCAGCGGAGACAAGGCATAAAGGAGTGTAAGGAGACCGGAGACACAGAATAAAAGAGTGTGAGGAGAGCGGAGACACAGGATAAAAGAGCTTGAGGAGAGCGGAGACACAGGATTAAAGAGTGCGAGGAGAGAGACGGAGATACAGGACAAAAGAGCATGAGGAGAGTGAAGACACAGGATAAAAGAACGTGAGGAGAACGGAGCAGACTCAGGACAAAAGAGCACGAGGAGAGCGGCAGAAACACAAGATAAAAGAGAGCGAGGAGAGTGGAGACACAGGATAAAAGAGCACGAGGAGAGCAGAGACACAGGGTAAAAGAGTCCGAGGAGAGCGGAGACGCAGGATAAAAGAGCGTGAGGAGATTGGTGGAGACACAGGATAAAAGAGCACGAGGAGAGCGGATACGCAGGATAAACGAGAGCATGGAGAGCGGCAGAGACACGGGGTAAAAGAGCACGAGGAGAGTGGAGACACAGGATAAAAGAGCATGAGGAGAGAGGCGGAGACACATGATAAAAGAGCGTGAGGAGAACAGAGACATAGGACAAAAGAGCGTGAGGAGAGCGGTGACACAGCATAAAAGAGCACGTGGAGACCGGCAGAGACACACGATAAAAGAGGGCGAGGAGAGTGGAGACACAGGATAAAAGAGCGCGAGGAGAGAGACGGAGACACAGGGTAAAAGAGGGCGAGGAGAGTGGTGGAGGCACACGATAAAAGAGCACAAGGAGCGCGGAAACATAGGATAAAAGGGAATGAGGAGAGCAGGGAGACAGGATAAAGGCACGTGAAGACAGCGGAGACACAGGATAAAAGAGCGCGAGGAGAGAGGTGGAGACAAAGCATTAAAGAGCGCGAGGTGAGAATCAGAGAGACAGAGTAAAAGAGCGCGAGGAGAGTGGAGACACAGGATAAAAGAGCATGAGGAGAGCGGAGACACAGGATAAAAGAGCACGAGGAGAGCAGAGAAACAGGATAAAAGATCATGAGTAGAGCGGAGGGGACACAGGGTAAAAGAGAATGAGGAGAGCGGAGGCACAGGATAAAAGCATGAGGAGAGCGGAGAAACAGGATAACAAAGCATGAGGAGAGCAGAGGGGACACAGGATAAGAGAGCGCAATGAGAATGAAGACACAGGATAAAAGAGCGCGAGGAGAATGTAGACACAGGAAAAAAGAATATGAAGAGAACGGAGCAGACACAGGACAAAAGAGCACGAGGAGAGCGGCGGAGACACAAGATAAAAGAGCACGAGGAGAGCGGAGACACAGGATAAAGGAGTGTGAGGAGAACAGAGACACAGGGTAAAAGATTCCGAGGAGAGCGGGGACACAGGATAAATGAGTGTGAGGAGAGCAATGGAGACAAAGGATAAACGAGCATGAGTAGAGCAGAGACACAGGGTAAAAGAGTCCAAGGAGAGCAGAGAGAGAGGATAGAAGAGCGTGAGGAGAGTGGTGGAGACACAGGATAAAAGAACGCGAGGAGAGCGGAGACACAGGATAAACGAGCGCGCGGAGAGTGTCAGAGACACAGGGTGAAAGAACGTGAGGGGAGTGGAGACACAGGATAAAAGAGCAGGAGGAGATCGGAGTCACAGGATAAAAGAGCTCGAGGAGAATTGTGGAGACATAAGATAAAAGAGCACGATGAGAGAGACGGAGACACAGGATGAAAGAGCGTGAGGAGAGCGGTGGAGGCACACGATAAAACAGTGCAAGGAGAGAAGAGAAACAGGATAAAAGAGCATGAAGATAGCAGCGGAGACACAGGATAAAAGAGCGTGAGTAGAGCAGTGGAGGCAGAGGATAAAAGAGCACAAGGAGAACGGAAACACAGGATAAAAGTGCGTGAGGAGAGCGGCGGAGTGACAGGATAAAAGAGCATGAGGTAAACGGTGGTGGCACTGGATAAAAGAGGGCATGGAGTGCGGAAACACAGGATAAAAGGGAATGAGGAGAGCAGAGAGACAGGATAATGGCACACGAAGACAGCGGAGACACAGGATAAAAGAACGCGAGGAGAGCGGCGGTGACAACGGATTAAAGAGCATGTGGAGTGCAGCGGTGACAAAGGATGAAAGAGCACACGAAGACAGCGGAGATACAGGATGAAAGAGCATGAGGAGAGCGGTGGAGGCACAAGATAAAACAGCGCAAGGAGAGTAGAGACACAGGATAAAAGAGCATGAAGAGAGCAGCGGAGACACAGGATAAAAGAGTGTGTGGAGAGCGGCGGAGACAAGGCATAAAGGAGCGCGAGAAGAGCGGAGACACAGGATAAAATAGCGTGAGGAGAGCAGTGGAGGCAGAGGATAAAAGTGCACAAGGAGATCGGAGACACAGGATAAAAGAGCGCGAGGAGAGAGACGGAGACACAGGATAAAAGAGCGCGAGGTAAACGGTGGTTGCACTGGATAAAAGAGGGCATGGAGCGCGGAAACACAGGATAAAAGGGAATGAGGAGAGCAGAGAGACAGGTTAATGGCACACGAAGACAGCGGAGACACAGGATAAAAGAGCGTGAGGAGAGCGGCGGTGACAATGGATTAAAGAGCACGTGGAGTGCAGCGGAGACACAGGATAAAAAAGCGCGAGGAGAGCGGCGATGACAATGGATTAAGGAGCACGTGGAGTGCAGCGGTGACACAGGATAAAAGAGTGCGAGGAGATCGGCGGAGAGACAGGATAAAAGAGCAAGAGGAGAGCACAGACATAGGATAAAAGAGTGCGAGGAGAGCGGCGGAGAGACAAGATAAAAGAGCGCGAGGAGAGTGGAGACACAGGATAAAGAGCACAAGGAGAGCGTAGACACAGGATAAAAGAGCACGAGGAGAGCGGAGACACAGGATGAAAGACCATGAGGAGAGCGGAGACACAGGGTAAAAGAGCGTGAGGAGAGTGGAGACACAGGATAAAAGAGCAGGAGGAGATCTTAGTCACAGGATAAAAGAGCTCGAGGAGAATTGTGGAGACACAGGATAAAAGAGCACGATGAGAGAGACAGAGACATAGGATGAAAGAGCGTGAGGAGAGCGGTGGATGCACACGATAAAACAGTGCAAGGAGAGAAGAGACACAGGATAAAAGAGCATGAGGATAGCGGTGGAAAGACAGGATTGAAGAGCTCAAGGAGACCGGCGACACAGGATAAGAGTGTGAGGAGAGCGGTGGAGAGACAGGATAAAAGAGCGTGAGGAAAGCAGAGACACAGGATAAAAGAGCATGAAGATAGCAGCGGAGACACAGGATAAAAGAGCATGAGGAGAGCGAAGACACAGGATAAAAGAGCATGAGGAGAGTGGCAGAGACACATGATAAAAGAGGGTGAGGAGAGCAGAGACACAGGATAAAAGAGCGCGAGGAGAGAGACGGAGACACAGGATAAAAGAGCGCCAGGAGAGCGGCGGAGACACAGCGTAAAAGAGCGTGAGGAGAGCGGTGGAGAGACAGGATAAAAGAGCGTGAGGAGAGCAGAGACACAGGATAAAAGAGCATGAAGATAGCAGCGGAGACAAGGCATAAAGGAGCGTAAGGAGACCGGAGACACAGAATAAAAGAGTGTGAGGAGAGCGGAGACACAGGATAAAAGAGCTTGAGGAGAGTGGAGACACAGGATTAAAGAGTGCGAGGAGAGAGACGGAGATACAGGACAAAAGAGCATGAGGAGAGTGGAGTCACACGATAAAGGAGCGCGAGAAGAGCGGAGACACAGGATAAAAGAGCGTGAAGAGAGCAGTGGAGGCAGAGGATAAAAGAGCGCAAGGAGAGAGACGGAGACACAGGATTAAAGTGCGCGAGGAGAGCGGCGGAGAGACAGGATAAAAGAGCGCGAGGTAAATGGTGGTTGCACTGGATAAAAGAGGGCGTGGAGCGCGGAAGCACAGGATAAACGGGAATGAGGAGAGCAGAGAGAGAGGATAATGGCACACGAAGACAGCGGAGACACAGGATAAAAGAGCGCGAGGAGAGCGGCGATGACAATGGATTAAAGAGCACGTGGAGTGCAGCGGTGACACAGGATAAAAGAGTGCGAGGAGATCGGTGGAGAGACAGGACAAAAGAGCAAGAGGAGAGCAGAGACATAGGATAAAAAAGTGCGAGGAGAGCGGCGGAGAGACAAGATAAAAGAGCACGAGGAGAGTGGAGACACAGGATAAAAGAGCGTGAGGAGAGCGGAGTCACAGGATAAAAGAGCACAAGGAGAGCATAGACACAGAATAAAAGAGCATGAGGAGAACGTCAGAGACACAGGGTAAAAGAGCTCGAGGAGAATTGTGGAGACACAGGATAAAAGAGCACGATGAGAGAGAAGAGACACAGGATAAAAGAGCATGAGGAGATCGGTGGAGAGACAGGATAGAAGAGCGCAAGGAGACCGGCGACACAGGATAAGAGTGTGAGGAGAGCGGTGGAGAGACAGGATAAAAGAGCGTGAGGAAAGCAGAGACACAGGATAAAAGAGCATGAAGATAGCAGCGGAGACACAGGAGAAAAGAGCATGAGGAGAGTGGCAGAGACACATGATAAAAGAGGGTGAGGAGAGCGGAGACACAGGATAAAAGAGCGCGAGGAGAGAGACGGAGACACAGGATAAAAGAGCGCCAGGAGAGCGGCGGAGACACAGCGTAAAAGAGCGTGAGGAGAGCGGTGAAGAGACAGGATAAAAGAGCACAAGGAGACCGGAGACACAGGATAAAAGAGCGTGAGGAGAGCGGTGGAGACACAGGATAAAAGAGCGTGAGGAGAACAGAGACACAAGACAAAAGAGCGTGAGGAGAGCGGTGGAGAGACAGGATAAACGAATGCGAGGAGAGCAGAGACACAGGATAAAAGAGCATGAAGATAGCAGTGGAGACACAGGATGAAAGAGCGTGAGGAGAGCGGTGGAGGCACACGATAAAACAGCGCGAGGCGAGATGAGAGACAGGATAAAAGAGCATGAAGATAGCAGCGGAGACACAGGATAAAAGAGCGTGAGGAGAGCAGTGGAGCCAGAGGATAAAAGAGAACAAGGAGAGCACAGACATAGGATAACAGAGTCCGAGGAGAGCGGCGGAGAGACAAGATAAAAGAGCGCGAGGAGAGTGGAGACACAGGATAAAAGAGCGTGAGGAGTGCGGAGTCACAGGATAAAAGAGCAAAAGGAGAGTGTAGACACATGATAAAAGAGCATGAGGAGAGCGGAGACACAGGATAAAAGAGCATGAGGAGAGCGGCGGAGACACAGGATAAAAGAGCATGAGGAGAGCGAAGACACAGGATAAAAGAATGTGAGGAGAGCGGAGACACAGGATAAAAGAGCAAGAGGAGAGCGGCGGAGACACATGATAAAAGAGCGTGAGGAGAACAGAGACACAAGATAAAAGAGCATGAGGAGAGCGGAGACACAGGATAAAAGAGCACGAGGAGAGCAGAGAAACAGGATAAAAGAGCATGAGTAGAGCGGAGGGGACACAGGGTAAAAGAGAATGAGGAGAGCGGAGACACAGGAAAAAAGAGCACGAGGAGAGCGGAGAAGCAGGATAACAAAGCATGAGGAGAGCAGAGGGGACACAGGATAAGAGAGCGCAATGAGAGTGAAGACACAGGATAAAAGAGCGCGAGGAGAATGTAGACACAGGATAAAAGAACATGAAGAGAACAGAGCAGACGCAGGACAAAAGATCACGAGGAGAACGGCGGAGACACAAGATAAAAGAGCGCAAGGAGAGTGGAGACACAGGATAAAGGAGCGCGAGGAGAACAGAGACACAGGGTAAAAGATTCTGAGGAGAGCGGGGACACAGGATAAATGAGTGTGAGGAGTGCAATGGAGACAAGGATAAACAAGGGTGAGGAGAGCAAAGACACAGGGTAAAAGAGTCCAAGGAGAGCAGAGAGACAGGATAGAAGAGCGTGAGGAGAGTGGTGGAGACACAGGATAAAAGAGCGCGAGGAGGCCGGAGACACAGGATAAACGAGCGCGCGGAGAGTGTCAGAGACACAGTGTGAAAGAGCGTGAGGAGAGTGGAGACACAGGATAAAAGAGCAGGAGGAGAGCAGTGGAGGCAGAGGATAAAAGAGCTTGAGGAGAGTTTAGACACAGGATAAAAGAGCGCGAGGAGAGAGACGGAGACACAGGATAAAAGTGCGCGAGGAGAGCGGCGGAGAGACAGGATAAAAGAGCGCGAGGTAAACGGTGGTGGCACTGGATAAAAGAGGGCGTGGAGCGCGGAAACACAGGATAAAAGGGAATGAGGAGAGCAGAGAGACAGGATAATGGCACACGAAGACAGCGGCGACACAGGATAAAAGAGCGCGAGGAGATTGGCGGTGACAACGGATTAAAGAGCACGTGGAGTGCAGTGATGACACAGGATAAAAGAGTGCGAGGTGATCGGCGGAGAGACAGGATAAAAGAGGAAGAGGACAGCACAGACATAGGATAAAAGAGTGCGAGGAGAGTGGCGGAGAGACAAGATAAAAGAGCGCGAGGAGAGTGGAGGCAAAGGATAAAAGAGCATGAGGAGAGCAGAGTCACAGGATAAATGAGCACAAGGAGAGCATAGACACAGGATTATAGAGCACGAGGAGAGCGGAGACACAGGATGAAAGAGCATGAGGAGAGCAGAGACACAGGATAAAAGAGCATGAGGAGAGCGGCGGAGACAGAGGATAAAAGAGCATGAGGAGAGCGAAGACACAGGATAAAAGCGCATGAGGAGAGTGGCAGAGACACATGATAAAAGAGGGTGAGGAGAGCAGAGACACAGGATAAAAGAGCGCGAGGAGAGAGACGGAGACACAGGATAAAAGCGCACCAGGAGTGCGGCGGAGACACAGCGTAAAAGAGCGTGAGGAGAGCGGTGGAGAGACAGGATAAAAGAGCGCAAGGAGACCGGAGACACAGGATAAAAGAGCACGAGGAGAGCGGAGACACAGGATGAAAGAGCATGAGGAGAGCGGCGGAGACACAGGATAAAAGAGCATGAGGAGAGCGAAGACACAGGATAAAAGCGCATGAGGAGAGTGGCAGAGACACATGATAAAAGAGGGTGAGGAGAGCAGAGACACAGGATAAAAGAGCGCGAGGAGAGAGACGGAGACACAGGATAAAAGTGCGCCAGGAGAGCGGCGGAGACACAGCGTAAAAGAGCGTGAGGAGAGCGGTGGAGAGACAGGATAAAAGAGCGCAAGGAGACCAGAGACACAGGATAAAAGAGCGTGAGGAGTGCGGTGGAGAGACAGGATAAAAGAGTGCGAGGAGAGCAGAGACACAGGATAAAAGAGCATGAAGATAGCAGCGGAGACACAGGATGAAAGAGCGTGAGGAGAGCAGTGGAGGCACATGGTAATACAGCACGAGGCGAGAAGAGACACAGGATAACAGAGCACGAGGAGGGCGGTGGAGAGACAGGATAAAAGAGCGCAAGGAGACCGGAGACACAGGATGAAAGAGCGTGAGGAGAGCGGTGGAGAGACAGGATAAAAAAGCGCGAGGAGAGCAGAGAGACAGGATAAAAGAGCATGAAGATAGCAGCGGAGACACAGGATAAAAGAGCGTGAGGAGAGCAGTGGAGGCAGAGGATAAAAGAGCACAAGGAGAGCACAGACATAGGATAAAAGAGTGCGAGGAGAGCGGCGGAGAGACAAGATAAAAGAGCGCGAGTAGTGGAGACACAGGATAAAAGATCGTGAGGAGAGCGGAGTCACAGGATAAAAGAGCAAAAGGAGAGTGTAGACACAGGATAAAAGAGCACGAGGAGAGCGGAGACACAGGATAAAAGAGCATGAGGAGAGCGGCGGAGACACAGGATAAAAGAGCATGAAGAGAGCGAAGACACAGGATAAAAGAGCAAGAGGAGAGTGGCAGAGACACATGATAAAAGAGGGTGAGGAGTGCAGAGACACAGGATAAAAGAGCGGGAGGAGAGAGACGGAGACGCAGGATAAAAGAGCGCCAGGAGAGCGGCGGTGACACAGCTTAAAAGAGCATGAGGAGAGCGGTGGAGGCACAGGATAAACGAATGCAAGGAGCATGGAAACTCAGGATAAAAGGGATTGAGGAGAGGGGAGAGACAGGAAAAATGCACGCGAAGACAGTGGAAACACAGGATAAGAGAGCACGAGGAGAGCGCAGACATAGGATAAAAGAGCGCGAGGAGAGTGCAGACACAGGATAAAAGAACGTGAAGAGAATGGAGCAGACACAGGACAAAAGAGCACGAGGAAAGCGGCAGAGACACAAGAGAAAAGAGCGCGAGGAGAGCGGAGACACAGGATAAACGAGCACGAGGAGAACAGAGAGACAGGGTAAAAGATTCCGAGGAGAGAGGAGACACAGGATAAATGAGCGTGAGGAGAGCGACGGAGACAAAGGATGAATGAGCGTGAGGAGAGCGGAGACACAGGGTAAAAGAGTCCAAGGAGAGCAGAGAGACAGGATAGAAGAGCGTGAGGAGAGTGGAGACACAGGATAAGCGAGTGCGTGGAGAGTGGCAGAGTCACAGTGTAAAAGATCGTGAGGAGAGTGGAGACACAGGATTAAAGAGAAGGAGGAGAGTGGAGTCACAGGATAAAAGAACTCGAGGAGAGCGGTGGAGACACAAGATAAACAAGTGCGAGGAGAGTGGAGACACAGGATAAAAGAGCGTGAGGAGAGCGAAGACACTGGATTAAAGAGCACGAGGAGAGTGGCAGAGACACAGGATAAAAGAGCGCGAGGAGAGAGACGGAGACACAGGATAAAAGAGCGCCAGGAGAGCGGCGGAGACACAGCATAAAAGAGCGTGAGGAGAGCGGTGGAGAGACAGGATAAAAGAACGCAAGGAGACCGGAGACACAGGATAAAAGAGCGTGAGGAGTGCGGTGGAGAGACAGGATAAAAGAGTGCGAGGAGAGCAGAGACACAGGGTAAAAGAGCATGAAGATAGCAGCGGAGACACAGGATGAAAGAGCGTGAGGAGAGCAGCGGAGACAAGGCATAAAGGAGCGTAAGGAGACCGGAGACACAGAATAAAAGAGTGTGAGGAGAGCGGAGACACAGGATAAAAAGAGCTTGAGGAGAGCGGAGACACAGGATTAAAGAGTGCGAGGAGAGAGACGGAGACACAGGACAAAAGAGCATGAGGAGAGTGAAGACACCGGATAAAAGAACGTGAGGAGAACGGAGCAGACTCAGGACAAAAGAGCACGAGGAGAGCGGCAGAAACACAAGATAAAAGAGAGCGAGGAGAGTGGAGACACAGGATAAAAGAGCACGAGGAGAGCAGAGACACAGGGTAAAAGGGTCCGAGGAGAGCGGAGACACAGGATAAAAGAGCGTGAGGAGACTGGTGGAGACACAGGATAAAAGAGCGCGAGGAGAGCGGTGGAGAGACAGGATAAAAGAACGCAAGGAGACCGGAGACACAGGATAAAAGAGCGTGAGGAGTGCGGTGGAGAGACAGGATAAAAGAGTGCGAGGAGAGCAGAGACACAGGATAAAAGAGCATGAAGATAGCAGCGGAGACACAGGATGAAAGAGCGTGAGGAGAGCAGTGGAGGCACATGATAAAACAGCGCGAGGCGAGAAGAGACACAGGAAATCAGAGCACGAGGAGAGCGGTGGAGAGACAGGATAAAAGAGCGCGAGGAGACCGGAGACACAGGATAAAAGAGCGTGAGGAAAGCGGTGGAGAGACAGGATAAAAGAGCGCGAGAGAGCAGAGAGACAGGATAAAAGAGCATGAAGATAGCTGCAGAGACACAGGATAAAAGAGCGTGAGGAGAGCAGCGGAGACAAGGCATAAAGGAGCGTAAGGAGACCGGAGACACAGAATAAAAGAGTGTGAGGAGAGCGGAGACACAGGATAAAAAGAGCTTGAGGAGAGCGGAGACACAGGATTAAAGAGTGCGAGGAGAGAGACGGAGACACAGGACAAAAGAGCATGAGGAGAGTGAAGACACCGGATAAAAGAACGTGAGGAGAACGGAGCAGACTCAGGACAAAAGAGCACGAGGAGAGCGGCAGAAACACAAGATAAAAGAGAGCGAGGAGAGTGGAGACACAGGATAAAAGAGCACGAGGAGAGCAGAGACACAGGGTAAAAGGGTCCGAGGAGAGCGGAGACACAGGATAAAAGAGCGTGAGGAGACTGGTGGAGACACAGGATAAAAGAGCGCGAGGAGAGCGGAGACGCAGGATAAACGAGAGCACGGAGAGCGGCAGAGACAAGGGGTAAAAGAGCACGAGGAGCGTGGAGACACAGGATAAAAGAGCATGAGGAGAACAGAGACACAGGACAAAAGAGCGTGAGGAGAGCGGTGACACAGCATAAAAGAGCACGAGGAGACCGGCAGAGACACATGATAAAAGAGGGCGAGGAGAGTGGAGACACAGGATAAAAGAGCGCGAGGAGAGAGACGGAGACACAGGGTAAAAGAGGGCGAGGAGAGTGGTGGAGGCACATGATAAAAGAGCACAAGGAGCGCGGAAACATAGGATAAAAGGGAATGAGGAGAGCAGGGAGACAGGATAAAGGCATGTGAAGACAGCGGAGACACAGGATAAAAGAGCGCGAGGAGAGAGGTGGAGACAAAGCATTAAAGAGCGCGAGGTGAGAATCAGAGAGACAGAGTAAAAGAGCGCGAGGAGAGTGGAGACACAGGATAAAAGAGCATGAGGAGAGCGGAGACACAGGATAAAAGAGAATGAGGAGAGCGGAGGCACAGGATAAAAGCATGAGGAGAGCGGAGAAACAGGATAACAAAGCATGAGGAGAGCAGAGGGGACACAGGATAAGAGAGCGCAATGAGAATGAAGACACAGGATAAAAGAGCGCGAGGAGAATGTAGACACAGGATAAAAGAACATGAATAGAACGGAGCAGACACAGGACAAAAGAGCACGAGGAGAGCGGCGGAGACACAAGATAAAAGAGCACGAGGAGAGCGGAGACACAGGATAAAGGAGTGTGAGGAGAACAGAGACACAGGGTAAAAGATTCCGAGGAGAGCGGGGACACAGGATAAATGAGTGTGAGGAGAGCAATGGAGACAAAGGATAAACGAGCATGAGTAGAGCAGAGACACAGGGTAAAAGAGTCCAAGGAGAGCAGAGAGACAGGATAGAAGAGCGTGAGGAGAGTGGTGGAGACACAGGATAAAAGAACGCGAGGAGAGCGGAGACACAGAATAAACGAGCGCGCAGAGAGTGTCAGAGACACAGGGTGAAAGAGCATGAGGGGAGTGGAGACACAGGATAAAAGAGCAGGAGGAGATCGGAGTCACAGGATAAAAGAGCTTGAGGAGAATTGTGGAGACACAGGATAAAAGAGCACGATGAGAGAGACAGAGACACAGGATGAAAGAGCGTGAGGAGAGCGGTGGAGGCACACGATAAAACAATGCAAGGAGAGAAGAGAAACAGGATAAAAGAGCATGAAGATAGCAGCGGAGACACAGGATAAAAGAGCGTGAGTAGAGCAGTGGAGGCAGAGGATAAAAGAGCACAAGGAGAACGGAGACACAGGATAAAAGAGCGCGAGGAGAGAGACGGAGACACAGGATAAAAGTGCGCGAGGAGAGCGGCGGAGTGACAGGATAAAAGAGCACGAGGTAAACGGTGGTGGCACTGGATAAAAGAGGGTGTGGAGTGCGGAAACACAGGATAAAAGGGAATGAGGAGAGCAGAGAGACAGGATAATGGCACACGAAGACAGCGGAGACACAGGATAAAAGAGCGCGAGGAGAGCGGCGGTGACAACGGATTAAAGAGCACATGGAGTGCAGCGGTGACACAGGATGAAAGAGCACACGAAGATAGCGGAGACACAGGATGAAAGAGCGTGAGGAGAGCGGTGGAGGCACAAGATAAAACAGCGCAAGGAGAGTAGAGATACAGGATAAAAGAGCATGAGGAGAGCGGTGGAGAGACAGGATAGAAGAGCGCAAGGAGACCGGCGACACAGGATAAGAGCGTGAGGAGAGCGGTGGAGAGACAGGATAAAAGAGTGTGAGGAAAGCAGAGACACAGGATAGAAGAGCATGAAGAGAGCAGCGGAGACACAGGATAAAAGAGTGTGAGGAGAGCGGCGGAGACAAGGCATAAAGGAGTGCGAGAAGAGCGGAGACACAGGATAAAATAGCGTGAGGAGAGCAGTGGAGGCAGAGGATAAAAGAGCACAAGGAGATCGGAGACACAGGATAAAAGAGCGCGAGGAGAGAGAAGGAGACACAGGATAAAAGTGCGCGAGCAGAGCGGCGGAGAGACAGGATAAAAGAGCGCGAGGTAAACGGTGGTTGCACTGGATAAAAGAGGGCGTGGAGCGCGGAAACACAGGATAAAAGGGAATGAGGAGAGCAGAGAGACAGGATAATGGCACACGAAGACAGCGGAGACACAGGATAAAAGAGCGCGAGGAGAGCGGCGGTGACAATGGATTAAGGAGCACCAGGAGTGCAGCAGTGACACAGGATAAAAGAGTGCGAGGAGATCGCCGGAGAGACAGGATAAAAGAGCAAGAGGAGAGCACAGACATAGGATAAAAGAGTGCGAGGAGAGCGGCGGAGAGACAAGATAAAAGAGTGCGAGGAGAGTGGAGGCACAGGATAAAAGAGCATGAGGAGAACAGAGTCACAGGATAAATGAGCACAAGGAGAGCGTAGACACAGGATTATAGAGCACGAGGAGAGCGGGGACACAGGATGAAAGAGCATGAGGAGAGCGGAGACACAGGATAAAAGAGCATGAGGAGAGCGGCGGAGACACAGGATAAAAGAGCATGAGGAGAACGTCAGAGACACAGGGTAAAAGAGCGTGAGGAGAGTGGAGACACAGGATAAAAGAGCAGGAGGAGATCTTAGTCACAGGATAAAAGAGCTCGAGGAGAATTGTGGAGACACAGGATAAAAGAGCACGATGAGAGAAACAGAGACACAGGATGAAAGAGCGTGAGGAGAGCGGTGGATGCACACGATAAAACAGTGCAAGGAGAGAAGAGACACAGGATAAAAGAGCATGAGGAGAGCGGTGGAAAGACAGGATAGAAGAGCTCAAGGAGACCGGCGACACAGGATAAGAGTGTGAGGAGAGCGGTGGAGAGACAAGATAAAAGAGCGTGAGGAAAGCAGAGACACAGGATAAAAGAGCATGAAGATAGCAGCGGAGACACAGGATAAAAGAGCATGAGGAGAGCGAAGACACAGGATAAAAGAGCATGAGGAGAGTGGCAGAGACACAGGATAAAAGAGCGCGAGGAGAGAGACGGAGACACAGGATAAAAGAGCGCCAGGAGAGCGGCAGAGACACAGCGTAAAAGAGCGTGAGGAGAGCGGTGGAGAGACAGGATAAAAGAGCGCAAGGAGACCGGAGACACAGGATAAAAGAGCATGAAGATAGCAGCGGAGACACAGGATGAAAGAGCGTGAAGATAGCAGCGGAGACACAGGATGAAAGAGCGTGAGGAGAGCGGTGGAGGCACACGATAAAACAGCGCGAGGCGAGAAGAGACACAGGATAACAGAGCACGAGGAGAGCGGTGGAGAGACAGGATAAAAGAGCGTGAGGAGACCGGAGACACAGGATAAAAGAGCATGAAGATAGCAGCGGAGACAAGGCATAAAGGAGCGTAAGGAGACTGGAGACACAGAATAAAAGAGTGTGAGGAGAGCGGAGACACAGGATAAAAGAGCTTGAGGAGAGCGGAGACACAGGATTAAAGAGTGCGAGGAGAGAGACGGAGATACAGGACAAAAGAGCATGAGGAGAGTGGAGTCACAGGATAAAGGAGCGCGAGAAGAGCGGAGACACAGGATAAAAGAGCGTGAAGAGAGCAGTGGAGGCAGAGGATAAAAGAGCGCAAGGAGAGAGACGGAGACATAGGATAAAAGTGCGCGAGGAGAGCGGCGGAGAGACAGGATAAAAGAGCGCGAGGTAAGCGGTGGTTGCACTGGATAAAGGAGGGCATGGAGCGCGGAAGCACAGGATAAACGGGAATGAGGAGAGCAGAGAGACAGGATAATGGCACACGAAGACAGCGGAGACACAGGATAAAAGAGCGTGAGGAGAGCGGCGGTGACAATGGATTAAAGAGCACGTGGAGTGCAGCGGTGACACAGGATAAAAGAGTGCGAGGAGATCAGCGGAGAGACAGGATAAAAGAGCAAGAGGAGAGCAGAGACATAGGACAAAAGAGTGCGAGGAGGGCGGCGGAGAGACAAGATAAAAGAGCACGAGGAGAGTGGAGACACAGGATAAAAGAGCGTGAGGAGAGCGGAGTCACAGGATAAAAGAGCACAAGGAGAGCGTAGACACAGGATAAAAGAGCACGAGGAGAGCGGAGACACAGGATGAAAGACCATGAGGAGAGCGGAGACACAGGATAAAAGAGCATGAGGAGATCATCAGAGACACAGGGTAAAAGAGCTCGAGGAGAATTGTGGAGACACAGGATAAAAGAGCACGATGAGAGAGAAGAGACACAGGATAAAAGAGCATGAGGAGAGCGGTGGAGAGACAGGATAGAAGAGCGCAAGGAGACCGGCGACACAGGATAAGAGTGTGAGGAGAGCGGTGGAGAGACAGGATAAAAGAGTGTGAGGAAAGCAGAGACACAGGATAAAAGAGCATGAAGATAGCAGCGGAGACACAGGAGAAAAGAGCATGAGGAGAGTGGCAGAGACACATGATAAAAGAGGGTGAGGAGAGCGGAGACACAGGATAAAAGAGCGCGAGGAGAGAGACGGAGACACAGGATAAAAGAGCGCCAGGAGAGCGGCGGAGACACAGCGTAAAAGAGCGTGAGGAGAGCGGTGAAGAGACAGGATAAAAGAGCACAAGGAGACCGGAGACGCAGGATAAAAGAGCGTGAGGAGAGTGGTGGAGACACAGGATAAAAGAACACGTGGAGAGCGGAGACGCAGGATAAACGAGCGCGTGGAGAGCGGCAGAGACACAGGGTAAAAGAGCGCGAGGAGAGTGAAGACACAGGATAAAAGAGCAGAAGGAGAGCCGAGACACAGGATAAAAGAATGTGAGGAGAGCGGAGACACAGGATAAAAGAGCATGAGGAGAGCGGCGGAGACACATGCTAAAAGAGCATGAGGAGAACAGAGACACAGGACAAAAGAGCTTGAGGAAAGCAGAGACACAGGATAAAAGAGAATGAAGAGAGCAGCGGAGACACAGGATAAAAGAGTGCGAGGATAGCGGCGGAGACAAGGCATAAAGGAGCGCGAGATGAGCAGAGACACAGGATAAAAGAGCGTGAGGAGAGCAGTGGAGGCAGAGGATAAAAGAGCTTGAGGAGAGTGGAGACACAGGATAAAAGAACGTGAAGAGAATGGAGCAAACACAGGACAAAAGAGCACGAGGAGAGCGGCAGAGACACAAGAGAAAAGAGCGCGAGCAGAGCGGCGACACATGATAAATGAGCACGAGGAGAACAGAGACACAGGGTAAAAGATTCCGAGGAGAGAGGAGACACAGGATAAATGAGCGTGAGGAGATTGTAGACACAGGATAAAAGAATGTGAAGAGAACGGAGCAGACACAGGACAAAAGAGCACGAGGAGAGCGGCAGAGTCACAAGATAAAAGAGTGCGAGGAGAGTGGAGACACAGGATAAATGAGTGTGAGGAGAGCAGAGACACAGGGTAAAAGAGCACAAGGAGAGCAGAGAGACAGGATAGAAGAGCATGAGGAGAGTGGTGGAGACACAGGATAAAAGAGAGCGAGGAGAGCGGAGATACAGGATAAAAGAGCACGAAGAGAGCAGTGGAGGCATAGGATAAAAGAGTCTGAGGAGAGCTGAGACACAAGATAAAAGAGCGTGAGGAGAGAGACGGAGACACAGGATAAAAGAGCGCGAGGTGAACGCTGGTGGCACAGGATAAAAGAGCACGTGGAGCGCGGAAACACAGGATAAAAGGGAATGAGGAGAGCGGAGAGACAGGATAAAAAAGTGTGAGGAGAGCGGAGACACAGGACAAAAGAGCGTGAGGAGAGCGGTGACACAGCATAAAAGAGCACGAGGAGACCGGCAGAGACACACGATAAAAGAGTGCGAGGAGAGTGGAGACACAGGATAAAAGAGCGCGAGGAGAGAGACGGAGACACAGGGTAAAAGAGGGCGAGGAGAGTGGTGGAGGCACACGATAAAAGAGCACAAGGAGCGTGGAAACATAGGATAAAAGGGAATGAGGAGAGCAGGGAGACAGGATAAAGGCATGTGAAGACAGCGGAGACACAGGATAAAAGAGCGCGAGGAGAGAGGTGGAGACAAAGCATTAAAGAGCGCGAGGTGAGAATCAGAGAGACAGAGTAAAAGAGCGCGAGGAGAGTGGAGACACAGGATAAAAGAGCATGAGGAGAGCGGAGACACAGGATAAAAGAGAATGAGGAGAGCGGAGGCACAGGATAAAAGCATGAGGAGAGCGGAGAAACAGGATAACAAAGCATGAGGAGAGCAGAGGGGACACAGGATAAGAGAGCGCAATGAGAATGAAGACACAGGATAAAAGAGCGCGAGGAGAATGTAGACACAGGATAAAAGAACATGAAGAGAACGGAGCAGACACAGGACAAAAGAGCACGAGGACAGCGGCGGAGACACAAGATAAAAGAGCACGAGGAGAGCGGAGACACAGGATAAAGGAGTGTGAGGAGAACAGAGACACAGGGTAAAAGATTCCGAGGAGAGCGGGGACACAGGATAAATGAGTGTGAGGAGAGCAATGGAGACAAAGGATAAACGAGCATGAGTAGAGCAGAGACACAGGGTAAAAGAGTCCAAGGAGAGCAGAGAGACAGGATAGAAGAGCGTGAGGAGAGTGGTGGAGACACAGGATAAAAGAACGCGAGGAGAGCGGAGACACAGAATAAACGAGCGCGCGGAGAGTGTCAGAGACACAGGGTGAAAGAGCATGAGGGGAGTGGAGACACAGGATAAAAGAGCAGGAGGAGATCGGAGTCACAGGATAAAAGAGCTCGAGGAGAATTGTGGAGACACAGGATAAAAGAGCACGATGAGAGAGACGGAGACACAGGATGAAAGAGCGTGAGGAGAGCGGTGGAGGCACACGATAAAACAATGCAAGGAGAGAATAGAAACAGGATAAAAGAGCATGAAGATAGCAGCGGAGACACAGGATAAAAGAGCGTGAGTAGAGCAGTGGAGGCAGAGGATAAAAGAGCACAAGGAGAACGGAGACACAGGATAAAAGAGCGCGAGGAGAGAGATGGAGACACAGGATAAAAGTGCGCGAGGAGAGCGGCGGAGTGACAGGATAAAAGAGCATGAGGTAAACGGTGGTGGCACTGGATAAAAGAGGGCGTGGAGTGCGGAAACACAGGATAAAAGGGAATGAGGAGAACAGAGAGACAGGATAATGGCACACGAAGACAGCGGAGACACAGGATAAAAGAGCGCGAGGAGAGCGGCGGTGACAACGGATTAAAGAGCACGTGGAGTGCAGCGGTGACACAGGATGAAAGAGCACACGAAGACAGCGGAGACACAGGATGAAAGAGCGTGAGGAGAGCGGTGGAGGCACAAGATAAAACAGCGCAAGGAGAGTAGAGATACAGGATAAAAGAGCATGAGGAGAGCGGTGGAGAGACAGGATAGAAGAGCGCAAGGAGACCGGCGACACAGGATAAGAGCGTGAGGAGAGCGGTGGAGAGACAGGATGAAAGAGTGAGAGGAAAGCAGAGACACAGGATAAAAGAGCATGAAGAGAGCAGCGGAGACACAGGATAAAAGAGTGTGAGGAGAGCGGCGGAGACAAGGAATAAAGGAGCGCGAGAAGAGCGGAGACACAGGATAAAAGAGCGCGAGGAGAGAGATGGAGACACAGGATAAAAGTGCGCGAGGAGAGCGGCGGAGAGACAGGATAAAAGAGCGCGAGGTAAACGGTGGTTGCACTGGATAAAAGAGGGCATGGAGCGCGGAAACACAGGATAAAAGGGAATGAGGAGAGCAGAGAGACAGGATAATGGCACACGAAGACAGCGGAGACACAGGATAAAAGAACGCGAGGAGAGCGGCGGTGACAATGGATTAAGGAGCACGAGGAGTGCAGCGGTGACACAGGATAAAAGAGTGCGAGGAGATCGGCGGAGAGACAGAATAAAAGAGCAAGAGGAGAGCACAGACATAGGATAAAAGAGTGCGAGGAGAGCGGCGGAGAGACAAGGTAAAAGAGCGCGAAGAGAGTGGAGACACAGGATAAAGAGCACAAGGAGAGCATAGACACAGGATAAAAGAGCATGAGGAGAGCGGAGACACAGGATGAAAGACCATGAGGAGAGCGGAGACACAGGATAAAAGAGCATGAGGAGAACGTCAGAGACACAGGGTAAAAGAGTGTGAGGAGAGTGGAGACACAGGATAAAAGAGCAGGAGGAGATCTTAGTCACAGGATAAAAGAGCTCGAGGAGAATTGTGGAGACACAGGATAAAAGAGCACGATGAGAGAGACAGAGACACAGGATGAAAGAGCGTGAGGAGAGCGGTGGATGCACACGATAAAACAGTGCAAGGAGAGAAGAGACACAGGATAAAAGAGCATGAGGAAAGCGGTGAAAAGACAGGATAGAAGAGCTCAAGGAGACCGGCGACACAGGATAAGAGTGTGAGGAGAGCGGTGGAGAGACAGGATAAAAGAGCGTGAGGAAAGCAGAGACACAGGATAAAAGAGCATGAAGATAGCAGCGGAGACACAGGATAAAAGAGCATGAGGAGAGCGAAGACACAGGATAAAAGAGCATGAGGAGAGTGGCAGAGACACATGATAAAAGAGGGTGAGGAGAGCAGAGACACAGGATAAAAGAGCGCGAGGAGAGAGACGGAGACACAGGATAAAAGAGCGCCAGGAGAGCGGCGGAGACACAGCGTAAAAGAGCGTGAGGAGAGCGGTGGAGAGACAGGATAAAAGAGCGCAACGAGACCGGAGACACAGGATTAAAGAGCGTGAGGAGTGCGGTGGAGAGACAGGATAAAAGAGTGCGAGGAGAGCAGAGACACAGGATAAAACAGCATGAAGATAGCAGCGGAGACACAGGATGAAAGAGCGTGAGGAGAGCGGTGGAGGCACACGATAAAACAGCGCGAGGCGAGAAGAGACACAGGATAACAGAGCACGAGGAGAGTGGTGGAGAGACAGGATAAAAGAGCGCGAGGAGACCGGAGACACAGGATAGAAGAGCGTGAGGAGAGCGGTGGAGAGACAGGATAAAAGAGCGCGAGGAGAGCAGAGACACAGGATAAAAGAGCATGAAGATAGCAGCGGAGACAAGGCATAAAGGAGCGTAAGGAGAGCGGTGGAGGCACACGATAAAACAGCGCGAGGCGAGAAGAGACACAGGATAACAGAGCACGAGGAGAGCGGTGGAGAGACAGGATAAAAGAGCGCGAGGAGACCGGAGACACAGGATAAAAGAGCGTAAGGAGAGCGGTGGAGAGACAGGATAAAAGAGCGCGAGGAGAGCAGAGACACAGGATAAAAGAGCATGAAGATAGCTGCGGAGACAAGGCATAAAGGAGCTTAAGGAGACCGGAGACACAGAATAAAAGAGTATGAGGAGAGCGGAGACACAGGATAAAAGAGCTTGAGGAGAGCGGAGACACAGGATTAAAGAGTGCGAGGAGAGAGATGGAGATACAGGACAAAAGAGCATGAGGAGAGTGGAGTCACAGGATAAAGGAGCGCGAGAAGAGTGGAGACACAGGATAAAAGAGCGTGAGAAGAGCAGTGGAGGCAGAGGATAAAAGAGCGCAAGGAGAGAGACGGAAACATAGGATAAAAGTGCGCGAGGAGAGCGGCGGAGAGACAGGATAAAAGAGCGCGAGGTAAGCGATGGTTGCACTGGATAAAAGAGGGCGTGGAACGCGGAAGCACAGGATAAACGGGAATGAGGAGAGCAGAGAGACAGGATAATGGCACACGAAGACAGCGGAGACACAGGATAAAAGAGCGCGAGGAGAGCGGCGGTGACAATGGATTAAAGAGCACGTGGAGTGCAGCGGTGACACAGGATAAAAGAGTGCGAGGAGATCAGCGGAGAGACAGGATAAAAGAGCAAGAGGAGAGCAGAGACATAGGACAAAAGAGTGCGAGGAGGGCGGCGGAGAGACAAGATAAAAGAGCACGAGGAGAGTGGAGACACAGGATAAAAGAGCGTGAGGAGAGCGGAGTCACAGGATAAAAGAGCACAAGGAGAGCGTAGACACAGGATAAAAGAGCACGAGGAGAGCGGAGACACAGGATGAAAGACCATGAGGAGAGTGGAGACACAGGATAAAAGAGCATGAGGAGAACATCAGATACACAGGGTAAAAGAGCTCGAGGAGAATTGTGGAGACACAGGATAAAAGAGCACGATGAGAGAGAAGAGACACAGGATAAAAGAGCATGAGGAGAGCGGTGGAGAGACAGGATAGAAGAGCGCAAGGAGACCGGCGACACAGGATAAGAGTGTGAGGAGAGCGGTGGAGAGACAGGATAAAAGAGCGTGAGGAAAGCAGAGACACAGGATAAAAGAGCATGAAGATAGCAGCGGAGACGCAGGAGAAAAGAGCATGAGGAGAGTGGCAGAGACACATGATAAAAGAGGGTGAGGAGAGCGGAGACACAGGATAAAAGAGTGCGAGGATAGAGACGGAGACACAGGATAAAAGAGCGCCAGGAGAGCGGCGGAGACACAGCGTAAAAGAGCGTGAGGAGAGCGGTGAAGAGACAGGATAAAAGAGCACAAGGAGACCGGAGACACAGGATAAAAGAGCGTGAGGAGAGCGGTGGAGACACAGGATAAAAGAGCGTGAGGAGTGCAGCGGAGACAAGGCATAAAGGAGCGTGAGGAGAGCGGAGACACAGAATAAAAGAGCGTGAGGAGATCGGAGACACAGGATAAAAGAGTGCGAGGAGAGAGACGGAGATGCAGGACAAAAGAGCATGAGGATTGTGGAGTCACAGGATAAAAGAGTGTGAGGAGAGTGAAGACACAGGATAAAAGAACGTGAGGAGAACGGAGCAGACTCAGGACAAAAGCGCACGAGGAGAGCGGCGGAGACACCAGATAAAAGAGCGCGAGGAGAGCGGAGACACAGGATAAAAGCACGAGGAGAGCAGAGACACAGGGTAAAAGAGTCCGAGGATTGCGGAGACGCAGGATAAAAGAGCGTGAGGAGAGTGGTGGAGACACAGGATAAAAGAGCACGTGGAGAGCGGAGACGCAGGATAAACGAGCGCGCGGAGAGCGGCAGAGACACAGGGTAAAAGAGCGCGAGGAGAGTGGAGACACAGGATAAAAGAGCAGAAGGAGAGCCGAGACACAGGATAAAAGAATGTGAGGAGAGCGGAGACACAGGATAAAAGAGCATGAGGAGAGCGGCGGAGACACATGCTAAAAGAGCATGAGGAGAACAGAGACACAGGACAAAAGAGCTTGAGGAAAGCAGAGACACAGGATAAAAGAGAATGAAGAGAGCAGCGGAGACTCAGGATAAAAGAGCGCGAGGATAGCGGCGGAGACAAGGCATAAAGGAGCGCGAGATGAGCAGAGACACAGGATAAAAGAGCATGAGGAGAGCAGTGGAGGCAGAGGATAAAAGAGCTTGAGGAGAGTGGAGACACAGGATAAAAGAACGTGAAGAGAATGGAGCAAACACAGGACAAAAGAGCACGAGGAGAGCGGCGGAGACACAAGAGAAAAGAGCGCGAGCAGAGCGGCGACACATGATAAATGAGCACGAGGAGAACAGAGACACAGGGTAAAAGATTCCGAGGAGAGAGGAGACACAGGATAAATGAGCGTGAGGAGATTGTAGACACAGGATAAAAGAATGTGAAGAGAACGGAGCAGACACAGGACAAAAGAGCACGAGGAGAGCGGCGGAGTCACAAGATAAAAGAGTGCGAGGAGAGTGGAGACACAGGATAAATGAGTGCGAGGAAAATAGAGACACAGTGTAAAAGATTTCGATGAGAGCAGAGACACAGGATAAATGAGTGTGAGGAGAGCAGAGACACAGGGTAAAAGAGTCCAAGGAGAGCAGAGAGACAGGATAGAAGAGCATGTGGAGAGTGGTGGAGACACAGGATAAAAGAGAGCGAGGAGAGCGGAGATACAGGATAAAAGAGCATGAAGAGAGCAGCGGAGGCATAGGATAAAAGAGTTTGAGGAGAGCAGAGACACAAGATAAAAGAGCGTGAGGAGAGAGACGGAGACACAGGATAAAAGAGCGCGAGGAGAGCAGCGGAGAGACAGGATAAAAGAGCGCGAGGAGAGCGGCGGTGACAATGGATTAAGGAGCACGAGGAGTGCAGCAGTGACACAGGATAAAAGAGTGCGAGGAGATCGGTGGAGAGACAGGATAAAAGAGCAAGAGGAGAGCACAGACATAGGATAAAAGAGTGCGAGGAGAGCGGCGGAGAGACAAGATAAAAGAGCGCGAGGAGAGTGGAGGCACAGGATAAAAGAGCATGAGGAGAACAGAGTCACAGGATAAATGAGCACAAGGAGAGCGTAGACACAGGATTATAGAGCACGAGGAGAGCGGGGACACAGGATGAAAGAGCATGAGGAGAGCGGAGACACAGGATAAAAGAGCATGAGGAGAGCGGCGGAGACACAGGATAAAAGAGCATGAGGAGAACGTCAGAGACACAGGGTAAAAGAGCGTGAGGAGAGTGGAGACACAGGATAAAAGAGCAGGAGGAGATCTTAGTCACAGGATAAAAGAGCTCGAGGAGAATTGTGGTGACACAGGATAAAAGAGCACGATGAGAGAAACAGAGACACAGGATGAAAGAGCGTGAGGAGAGCGGTGGATGCACACGATAAAACAGTGCAAGGAGAGAAGAGACACAGGATAAAAGAGCATGAGGAGAGCGGTGGAAAGACAGGATAGAAGAGCTCAAGGAGACCGGCGACACAGGATAAGAGTGTGAGGAGAGCGGTGGAGAGACAGGATAAAAGAGCGTGAGGAAAGCAGAGACACAGGATAAAAGAGCATGAAGATAGCAGCGGAGACACAGGATAAAAGAGCATGAGGAGAGCGAAGACACAGGATAAAAGAGCATGAGGAGAGTGGCAGAGACACAGGATAAAAGAGCGCGAGGAGAGAGACGGAGACACAGGATAAAAGAGCGCCAGGAGAGCGGCAGAGACACAGCGTAAAAGAGCGTGAGGAGAGCGGTGGAGAGACAGGATAAAAGAGCGCAAGGAGACCGGAGACACAGGATAAAAGAGCATGAAGATAGCAGCGGAGACACAGGATGAAAGAGCGTGAAGATAGCAGCGGAGACACAGGATGAAAGAGCGTGAGGAGAGCGGTGGAGGCACACGATAAAACAGCGCGAGGCGAGAAGAGACACAGGATAACAGAGCACGAGGAGAGCGGTGGAGAGACAGGATAAAAGAGCGTGAGGAGACCGGAGACACAGGATAAAAGAGCGTGAGGAGAGCGGTGGAGAGACAGGATAAAAGAGCGCGAGGAGAGCAGAGACACAGGATAAAAGAGCATGAAGATAGCAGCGGAGACAAGGCATAAAGGAGCGTAAGGAGACTGGAGACACAGAATAAAAGAGTGTGAGGAGAGCGGAGACACAGGATAAAAGAGCTTGAGGAGAGCGGAGACACAGGATTAAAGAGTGCGAGGAGAGAGACGGAGATACAGGACAAAAGAGCATGAGGAGAGTGGAGTCACAGGATAAAGGAGCGCGATAAGAGCGGAGACACAGGATAAAAGAGCGTGAAGAGAGCAGTGGAGGCAGAGGATAAAAGAGCGCAAGGAGAGAGACGGAGACATAGGATAAAAGTGTGCGAGGAGAGCGGCGGAGAGACAGGATAAAAGAGCGCGAGGTAAGCGGTGGTTGCACTGGATAAAGGAGGGCATGGAGCGCGGAAGCACAGGATAAACGGGAATGAGGAGAGCAGAGAGACAGGATAATGGCACACGAAGACAGCGGAGACACAGGATAAAAGAGCGTGAGGAGAGCGGCGGTGACAATGGATTAAAGAGCACGTGGAGTGCAGCGGTGACACAGGATAAAAGAGTGCGAGGAGATCAGCGGAGAGACAGGATAAAAGAGCAAGAGGAGAGCAGAGACATAGGACAAAAGAGTGCGAGGAGGGCGGCGGAGAGACAAGATAAAAGAGCACGAGGAGAGTGGAGACACAGGATAAAAGAGCGTGAGGAGAGCGGAGTCACAGGATAAAAGAGCACAAGGAGAGCGTAGACACAGGATAAAAGAGCACGAGGAGAGCGGAGACACAGGATGAAAGACCATGAGGAGAGCGGAGACACAGGATAAAAGAGCATGAGGAGATCATCAGAGACACAGGGTAAAAGAGCTCGAGGAGAATTGTGGAGACACAGGATAAAAGAGCACGATGAGAGAGAAGAGACACAGGATAAAAGAGCATGAGGAGAGCGGTGGAGAGACAGGATAGAAGAGCGCAAGGAGACCGGCGACACAGGATAAGAGTGTGAGGAGAGCGGTGGAGAGACAGGATAAAAGAGTGTGAGGAAAGCAGAGACACAGGATAAAAGAGCATGAAGATAGCAGCGGAGACACAGGAGAAAAGAGCATGAGGAGAGTGGCAGAGACACATGATAAAAGAGGGTGAGGAGAGCGGAGACACAGGATAAAAGAGCGCGAGGAGAGAGACGGAGACACAGGATAAAAGAGCGCCAGGAGAGCGGCGGAGACACAGCGTAAAAGAGCGTGAGGAGAGCGGTGAAGAGACAGGATAAAAGAGCACAAGGAGACCGGAGACGCAGGATAAAAGAGCGTGAGGAGAGTGGTGGAGACACAGGATAAAAGAACACGTGGAGAGCGGAGACGCAGGATAAACGAGCGCGTGGAGAGCGGCAGAGACACAGGGTAAAAGAGCGCGAGGAGAGTGAAGACACAGGATAAAAGAGCAGAAGGAGAGCCGAGACACAGGATAAAAGAATGTGAGGAGAGCGGAGACACAGGATAAAAGAGCATGAGGAGAGCGGCGGAGACACATGCTAAAAGAGCATGAGGAGAACAGAGACACAGGACAAAAGAGCTTGAGGAAAGCAGAGACACAGGATAAAAGAGAATGAAGAGAGCAGCGGAGACACAGGATAAAAGAGTGCGAGGATAGCGGCGGAGACAAGGCATAAAGGAGCGCGAGATGAGCAGAGACACAGGATAAAAGAGCGTGAGGAGAGCAGTGGAGGCAGAGGATAAAAGAGCTTGAGGAGAGTGGAGACACAGGATAAAAGAACGTGAAGAGAATGGAGCAAACACAGGACAAAAGAGCACGAGGAGAGCGGCAGAGACACAAGAGAAAAGAGCGCGAGCAGAGCGGCGACACATGATAAATGAGCACGAGGAGAACAGAGACACAGGGTAAAAGATTCCGAGGAGAGAGGAGACACAGGATAAATGAGCGTGAGGAGATTGTAGACACAGGATAAAAGAATGTGAAGAGAACGGAGCAGACACAGGACAAAAGAGCACGAGGAGAGCGGCGGAGTCACAAGATAAAAGAGTGCGAGGAGAGTGGAGACACAGGATAAATGAGTGTGAGGAGAGCAGAGACACAGGGTAAAAGAGCACAAGGAGAGCAGAGAGACAGGATAGAAGAGCATGAGGAGAGTGGTGGAGACACAGGATAAAAGAGAGCGAGGAGAGCGGAGATACAGGATAAAAGAGCACGAAGAGAGCAGTGGAGGCATAGGATAAAAGAGTCTGAGGAGAGCGGAGACACAAGATAAAAGAGCGTGAGGAGAGAGACGGAGACACAGGATAAAAGAGCGCGAGGTGAACGCTGGTGGCACAGGATAAAAGAGCACGTGGAGCGCGGAAACACAGGATAAAAGGGAATGAGGAGAGCGGTGAGACAGGATAAAAAAGTGTGAGGAGAGCGGAGACACAGGACAAAAGAGCGTGAGGAGAGCGGTGACACAGCATAAAAGAGCACGAGGAGACCGGCAGAGACACACGATAAAAGAGTGCGAGGAGAGTGGAGACACAGGATAAAAGAGCGCGAGGAGAGAGACGGAGACACAGGGTAAAAGAGGGCGAGGAGAGTGGTGGAGGCACACGATAAAAGAGCACAAGGAGCGTGGAAACATAGGATAAAAGGGAATGAGGAGAGCAGGGAGACAGGATAAAGGCATGTGAAGACAGCGGAGACACAGGATAAAAGAGCGCGAGGAGAGAGGTGGAGACAAAGCATTAAAGAGCGCGAGGTGAGAATCAGAGAGACAGAGTAAAAGAGCGCGAGGAGAGTGGAGACACAGGATAAAAGAGCATGAGGAGAGCGGAGACACAGGATAAAAGAGAATGAGGAGAGCGGAGGCACAGGATAAAAGCATGAGGAGAGCGGAGAAACAGGATAACAAAGCATGAGGAGAGCAGAGGGGACACAGGATAAGAGAGCGCAATGAGAATGAAGACACAGGATAAAAGAGCGCGAGGAGAATGTAGACACAGGATAAAAGAACATGAAGAGAACGGAGCAGACACAGGACAAAAGAGCACGAGGACAGCGGCGGAGACACAAGATAAAAGAGCACGAGGAGAGCGGAGACACAGGATAAAGGAGTGTGAGGAGAACAGAGACACAGGGTAAAAGATTCCGAGGAGAGCGGGGACACAGGATAAATGAGTGTGAGGAGAGCAATGGAGACAAAGGATAAACGAGCATGAGTAGAGCAGAGACACAGGGTAAAAGAGTCCAAGGAGAGCAGAGAGACAGGATAGAAGAGCGTGAGGAGAGTGGTGGAGACACAGGATAAAAGAACGCGAGGAGAGCGGAGACACAGAATAAATGAGCGCGCGGAGAGTGTCAGAGACACAGGGTGAAAGAGCATGAGGGGAGTGGAGACACAGGATAAAAGAGCAGGAGGAGATCGGAGTCACAGGATAAAAGAGCTCGAGGAGAATTGTGGAGACACAGGATAAAAGAGCACGATGAGAGAGACGGAGACACAGGATGAAAGAGCGTGAGGAGAGCGGTGGAGGCACACGATAAAACAATGCAAGGAGAGAATAGAAACAGGATAAAAGAGCATGAAGATAGCAGCGGAGACACAGGATAAAAGAGCGTGAGTAGAGCAGTGGAGGCAGAGGATAAAAGAGCACAAGGAGAACGGAGACACAGGATAAAAGAGCGCGAGGAGAGAGATGGAGACACAGGATAAAAGTGCGCGAGGAGAGCGGCGGAGTGACAGGATAAAAGAGCACGAGGTAAACGGTGGTGGCACTGGATAAAAGAGGGCGTGGAGTGCGGAAACACAGGATAAAAGGGAATGAGGAGAACAGAGAGACAGGATAATGGCACACGAAGACAGCGGAGACACAGGATAAAAGAGCGCGAGGAGAGCGGCGGTGACAACGGATTAAAGAGCACGTGGAGTGCAGCGGTAACACAGGATGAAAGAGCACACGAAGACAGCGGAGACACAGGATGAAAGAGCGTGAGGAGAGCGGTGGAGGCACAAGATAAAACAGCGCAAGGAGAGTAGAGATACAGGATAAAAGAGCATGAGGAGAGCGGTGGAGAGACAGGATAGAAGAGCGCAAGGAGACCGGCGACACAGGATAAGAGCGTGAGGAGAGCGGTGGAGAGACAGGATGAAAGAGTGAGAGGAAAGCAGAGACACAGGATAAAAGAGCATGAAGAGAGCAGCGGAGACACAGGATAAAAGAGTGTGAGGAGAGCGGCGGAGACAAGGAATAAAGGAGCGCGAGAAGAGCGGAGACACAGGATAAAAGAGCGCGAGGAGAGAGATGGAGACACAGGATAAAAGTGCGCGAGGAGAGCGGCGGAGAGACAGGATAAAAGAGCGCGAGGTAAACGGTGGTTGCACTGGATAAAAGAGGGCATGGAGCGCGGAAACACAGGATAAAAGGGAATGAGGAGAGCAGAGAGACAGGATAATGGCACACGAAGACAGCGGAGACACAGGATAAAAGAGCATGAGGAGAACGTCAGAGACACAGGGTAAAAGAGCGTGAGGAGAGTGGAGACACAGGATAAAAGAGCAGGAGGAGATCTTAGTCACAGGATAAAAGAGCTCGAGGAGAATTGTGGAGACACAGGATAAAAGAGCACGATGAGAGAGACAGAGACACAGGATGAAAGAGCGTGAGGAGAGCGGTGGATGCACACGATAAAACAGTGCAAGGAGAGAAGAGACACAGGATAAAAGAGCATGAGGAAAGCGGTGGAAAGACAGGATAGAAGAGCTCAAGGAGACCGGCGACACAGGATAAGAGTGTGAGGAGAGCGGTGGAGAGACAGGATAAAAGAGCGTGAGGAAAGCAGAGACACAGGATAAAAGAGCATGAAGATAGCAGCGGAGACACAGGATAAAAGAGCATGAGGAGAGCGAAGACACAGGATAAAAGAGCATGAGGAGAGTGGCAGAGACACATGATAAAAGAGGGTGAGGAGAGCAGAGACACAGGATAAAAGAGCGCGAGGAGAGATACGGAGACACAGGATAAAAGAGCGCCAGGAGAGCGGCGGAGACACAGCGTAAAAGAACGTGAGGAGAGCGGTGGAGAGACAGGATAAAAGAGCGCAACGAGACCGGAGACACAGGATTAAAGAGCGTGAGGAGTGCGGTGGAGAGACAGGATAAAAGAGTGCGAGGAGAGCAGAGACACAGGATAAAACAGCATGAAGATAGCAGCGGAGACACAGGATGAAAGAGCGTGAGGAGAGCGGTGGAGGCACACGATAAAACAGCGCGAGGCGAGAAGAGACACAGGATAACAGAGCACGAGGAGAGTGGTGGAGAGACAGGATAAAAGAGCGCGAGGAGACCGGAGACACAGGATAAAAGAGCGTGAGGAGAGCGGTGGAGAGACAGGATAAAAGAGCGCGAGGAGAGCAGAGACACAGGATAAAAGAGCATGAAGATAGCAGCGGAGACAAGGCATAAAGGAGCGTAAGGAGAGCGGTGGAGGCACACGATAAAACAGCGCGAGGCGAGAAGAGACACAGGATAACAGAGCACGAGGAGAGCGGTGGAGAGACAGGATAAAAGAGCTCGAGGAGAATTGTGGAGACACAGGATAAAAGAGCACGATGAGAGAAACAGAGACACAGGATGAAAGAGCGTGAGGAGAGCGGTGGATGCACACGATAAAACAGTGCAAGGAGAGAAGAGACACAGGATAAAAGAGCATGAGGAGAGCGGTGGAAAGACAGGATAGAAGAGCTCAAGGAGACCGGCGACACAGGATAAGAGTGTGAGGAGAGCGGTGGAGAGACAAGATAAAAGAGCGTGAGGAAAGCAGAGACACAGGATAAAAGAGCATGAAGATAGCAGCGGAGACACAGGATAAAAGAGCATGAGGAGAGCGAAGACACAGGATAAAAGAGCATGAGGAGAGTGGCAGAGACACAGGATAAAAGAGCGCGAGGAGAGAGACGGAGACACAGGATAAAAGAGCGCCAGGAGAGCGGCAGAGACACAGCGTAAAAGAGCGTGAGGAGAGCGGTGGAGAGACAGGATAAAAGAGCGCAAGGAGACCGGAGACACAGGATAAAAGAGCATGAAGATAGCAGCGGAGACACAGGATGAAAGAGCGTGAAGATAGCAGCGGAGACACAGGATGAAAGAGCGTGAGGAGAGCGGTGGAGGCACACGATAAAACAGCGCGAGGCGAGAAGAGACTCAGGATAACAGAGCACGAGGAGAGCGGTGGAGAGACAGGATAAAAGAGCGTGAGGAGACCGGAGACACAGGATAAAAGAGCATGAAGATAGCAGCGGAGACAAGGCATAAAGGAGCGTAAGGAGACTGGAGACACAGAATAAAAGAGTGTGAGGAGAGCGGAGACACAGGATAAAAGAGCTTGAGGAGAGCGGAGACACAGGATTAAAGAGTGCGAGGAGAGAGACGGAGATACAGGACAAAAGAGCATGAGGAGAGTGGAGTCACAGGATAAAGGAGCGCGAGAAGAGCGGAGACACAGGATAAAAGAGCGTGAAGAGAGCAGTGGAGGCAGAGGATAAAAGAGCGCAAGGAGAGAGACGGAGACATAGGATAAAAGTGCGCGAGGAGAGCGGCGGAGAGACAGGATAAAAGAGCGCGAGGTAAGCGGTGGTTGCACTGGATAAAGGAGGGCATGGAGCGCGGAAGCACAGGATAAACGGGAATGAGGAGAGCAGAGAGAGAGGATAATGGCACACGAAGACAGTGGAGACACAGGATAAAAGAGCGTGAGGAGAGCGGCGGTGACAATGGATTAAAGAGCACGTGGAGTGCAGCGGTGACACAGGATAAAAGAGTGCGAGGAGATCAGCGGAGAGACAGGATAAAAGAGCAAGAGGAGAGCAGAGACATAGGACAAAAGAGTGCGAGGAGGGCGGCGGAGAGACAAGATAAAAGAGCACGAGGAGAGTGGAGACACAGGATAAAAGAGCGTGAGGAGAGCGGAGTCACAGGATAAAAGAGCACAAGGAGAGCGTAGACACAGGATAAAAGAGCACGAGGAGAGCGGAGACACAGGATGAAAGACCATGAGGAGAGCGGAGACACAGGATAAAAGAGCATGAGGAGATCATCAGAGACACAGGGTAAAAGAGCTCGAGGAGAATTGTGGAGACACAGGATAAAAGAGCACGATGAGAGAGAAGAGACACAGGATAAAAGAGCATGAGGAGAGCGGTGGAGAGACAGGATAGAAGAGCGCAAGGAGACCGGCGACACAGGATAAGAGTGTGAGGAGAGAGGTGGAGAGACAGGATAAAAGAGTGTGAGGAAAGCAGAGACACAGGATAAAAGAGCATGAAGATAGCAGCGGAGACACAGGAGAAAAGAGCATGAGGAGAGTGGCAGAGACACATGATAAAAGAGGGTGAGGAGAGCGGAGACACAGGATAAAAGAGCGCGAGGAGAGAGACGGAGACACAGGATAAAAGAGCGCCAGGAGAGCGGCGGAGACACAGCGTAAAAGAGCGTGAGGAGAGCGGTGAAGAGACAGGATAAAAGAGCACAAGGAGACCGGAGACGCAGGATAAAAGAGCGTGAGGAGAGTGGTGGAGACACAGGATAAAAGAACACGTGGAGAGCGGAGACGCAGGATAAACGAGCGCGTGGAGAGCGGCAGAGACACAGGGTAAAAGAGCGCGAGGAGAGTGAAGACACAGGATAAAAGAGCAGAAGGAGAGCCGAGACACAGGATAAAAGAATGTGAGGAGAGCGGAGACACAGGATAAAAGAGCATGAGGAGAGCGGCGGAGACACATGCTAAAAGAGCATGAGGAGAACAGAGACACAGGACAAAAGAGCTTGAGGAAAGCAGAGACACAGGATAAAAGAGAATGAAGAGAGCAGCGGAGACACAGGATAAAAGAGTGCGAGGATAGCGGCGGAGACAAGGCATAAAGGAGCGCGAGATGAGCAGAGACACAGGATAAAAGAGCGTGAGGAGAGCAGTGGAGGCAGAGGATAAAAGAGCTTGAGGAGAGTGGAGACACAGGATAAAAGAACGTGAAGAGAATGGAGCAAACACAGGACAAAAGAGCACGAGGAGAGCGGCAGAGACACAAGAGAAAAGAGCGCGAGCAGAGCGGCGACACATGATAAATGAGCACGAGGAGAACAGAGACACAGGGTAAAAGATTCCGAGGAGAGAGGAGACACAGGATAAATGAGCGTGAGGAGATTGTAGACACAGGATAAAAGAATGTGAAGAGAACGGAGCAGACACAGGACAAAAGAGCACGAGGAGAGCGGCGGAGTCACAAGATAAAAGAGTGCGAGGAGAGTGGAGACACAGGATAAATGAGTGTGAGGAGAGCAGAGACACAGGGTAAAAGAGCACAAGGAGAGCAGAGAGACAGGATAGAAGAGCATGAGGAGAGTGGTGGAGACACAGGATAAAAGAGAGCGAGGAGAGCGGAGATACAGGATAAAAGAGCACGAAGAGAGCAGTGGAGGCATAGGATAAAAGAGTCTGAGGAGAGCCGAGACACAAGATAAAAGAGCGTGAGGAGAGAGACGGAGACACAGGATAAAAGAGCGCGAGGTGAACGCTGGTGGCACAGGATAAAAGAGCACGTGGAGCGCGGAAACACAGGATAAAAGGGAATGAGGAGAGCGGAGAGACAGGATAAAAAAGTGTGAGGAGAGCGGAGACACAGGACAAAAGAGCGTGAGGAGAGCGGTGACACAGCATAAAAGAGCACGAGGAGACCGGCAGAGACACACGATAAAAGAGTGCGAGGAGAGTGGAGACACAGGATAAAAGAGCGCGAGGAGAGAGACGGAGACACAGGGTAAAAGAGGGCGAGGAGAGTGGTGGAGGCACACGATAAAAGAGCACAAGGAGCGTGGAAACATAGGATAAAAGGGAATGAGGAGAGCAGGGAGACAGGATAAAGGCATGTGAAGACAGCGGAGACACAGGATAAAAGAGCGCGAGGAGAGAGGTGGAGACAAAGCATTAAAGAGCGCGAGGTGAGAATCAGAGAGACAGAGTAAAAGAGCGCGAGGAGAGTGGAGACACAGGATAAAAGAGCATGAGGAGAGCGGAGACACAGGATAAAAGAGCATGAGGAGAGCGGCGGAGACACAGGATAAAAGAGCATGAGGAGAACGTCAGAGACACAGGGTAAAAGAGCGTGAGGAGAGTGGAGACACAGGATAAAAGAGCAGGAGGAGATCTTAGTCACAGGATAAAAGAGCTCGAGGAGAATTGTGGAGACACAGGATAAAAGAGCACGATGAGAGAAACAGAGACACAGGATGAAAGAGCGTGAGGAGAGCGGTGGATGCACACGATAAAACAGTGCAAGGAGAGAAGAGACACAGGATAAAAGAGCATGAGGAGAGCGGTGGAAAGACAGGATAGAAGAGCTCAAGGAGACCGGCGACACAGGATAAGAGTGTGAGGAGAGCGGTGGAGAGACAAGATAAAAGAGCGTGAGGAAAGCAGAGACACAGGATAAAAGAGCATGAAGATAGCAGCGGAGACACAGGATAAAAGAGCATGAGGAGAGCGAAGACACAGGATAAAAGAGCATGAGGAGAGTGGCAGAGACACAGGATAAAAGAGCGCGAGGAGAGAGACGGAGACACAGGATAAAAGAGCGCCAGGAGAGCGGCAGAGACACAGCGTAAAAGAGCGTGAGGAGAGCGGTGGAGAGACAGGATAAAAGAGCGCAAGGAGACCGGAGACACAGGATAAAAGAGCATGAAGATAGCAGCGGAGACACAGGATGAAAGAGCGTGAAGATAGCAGCGGAGACACAGGATGAAAGAGCGTGAGGAGAGCGGTGGAGGCACACGATAAAACAGCGCGAGGCGAGAAGAGACACAGGATAACAGAGCACGAGGAGAGCGGTGGAGAGACAGGATAAAAGAGCGTGAGGAGACCGGAGACACAGGATAAAAGAGCATGAAGATAGCAGCGGAGACAAGGCATAAAGGAGCGTAAGGAGACTGGAGACACAGAATAAAAGAGTGTGAGGAGAGCAGAGACACAGGATAAAAGAGCTTGAGGAGAGCGGAGACACAGGATTAAAGAGTGCGAGGAGAGAGACGGAGATACAGGACAAAAGAGCATGAGGAGAGTGGAGTCACAGGATAAAGGAGCGCGAGAAGAGCGGAGACACAGGATAAAAGAGCGTGAAGAGAGCAGTGGAGGCAGAGGATAAAAGAGCGCAAGGAGAGAGACGGAGACATAGGATAAAAGTGCGCGAGGAGAGCGGCGGAGAGACAGGATAAAAGAGCGCGAGGTAAGCGGTGGTTGCACTGGATAAAGGAGGGCATGGAGCGCGGAAGCACAGGATAAACGGGAATGAGGAGAGCAGAGAGACAGGATAATGGCACACGAAGACAGCGGAGACACAGGATAAAAGAGCGTGAGGAGAGCGGCGGTGACAATGGATTAAAGAGCACGTGGAGTGCAGCGGTGACACAGGATAAAAGAGTGCGAGGAGATCAGCGGAGAGACAGGATAAAAGAGCAAGAGGAGAGCAGAGACATAGGACAAAAGAGTGCGAGGAGGGCGGCGGAGAGACAAGATAAAAGAGCACGAGGAGAGTGGAGACACAGGATAAAAGAGCGTGAGGAGAGCGGAGTCACAGGATAAAAGAGCACAAGGAGAGCGTAGACACAGGATAAAAGAGCACGAGGAGAGCGGAGACACAGGATGAAAGACCATGAGGAGAGCGGAGACACAGGATAAAAGAGCATGAGGAGATCATCAGAGACACAGGGTAAAAGAGCTCGAGGAGAATTGTGGAGACACAGGATAAAAGAGCACGATGAGAGAGAAGAGACACAGGATAAAAGAGCATGAGGAGAGCGGTGGAGAGACAGGATAGAAGAGCGCAAGGAGACCGGCGACACAGGATAAGAGTGTGAGGAGAGCGGTGGAGAGACAGGATAAAAGAGTGTGAGGAAAGCAGAGACACAGGATAAAAGAGCATGAAGATAGCAGCGGAGACACAGGAGAAAAGAGCATGAGGAGAGTGGCAGAGACACATGATAAAAGAGGGTGAGGAGAGCGGAGACACAGGATAAAAGAGCGCGAGGAGAGAGACGGAGACACAGGATAAAAGAGCGCCAGGAGAGCGGCGGAGACACAGCGTAAAAGAGCGTGAGGAGAGCGGTGAAGAGACAGGATAAAAGAGCACAAGGAGACCGGAGACGCAGGATAAAAGAGCGTGAGGAGAGTGGTGGAGACACAGGATAAAAGAACACGTGGAGAGCGGAGACGCAGGATAAACGAGCGCGTGGAGAGCGGCAGAGACACAGGGTAAAAGAGCGCGAGGAGAGTGAAGACACAGGATAAAAGAGCAGAAGGAGAGCCGAGACACAGGATAAAAGAATGTGAGGAGAGCGGAGACACAGGATAAAAGAGCATGAGGAGAGCGGCGGAGACACATGCTAAAAGAGCATGAGGAGAACAGAGACACAGGACAAAAGAGCTTGAGGAAAGCAGAGACACAGGATAAAAGAGAATGAAGAGAGCAGCGGAGACACAGGATAAAAGAGTGCGAGGATAGCGGCGGAGACAAGGCATAAAGGAGCGCGAGATGAGCAGAGACACAGGATAAAAGAGCGTGAGGAGAGCAGTGGAGGCAGAGGATAAAAGAGCTTGAGGAGAGTGGAGACACAGGATAAAAGAACGTGAAGAGAATGGAGCAAACACAGGACAAAAGAGCACGAGGAGAGCGGCAGAGACACAAGAGAAAAGAGCGCGAGCAGAGCGGCGACACATGATAAATGAGCACGAGGAGAACAGAGACACAGGGTAAAAGATTCCGAGGAGAGAGGAGACACAGGATAAATGAGCGTGAGGAGATTGTAGACACAGGATAAAAGAATGTGAAGAGAACGGAGCAGACACAGGACAAAAGAGCACGAGGAGAGCGGCAGAGTCACAAGATAAAAGAGTGCGAGGAGAGTGGAGACACAGGATAAATGAGTGTGAGGAGAGCAGAGACACAGGGTAAAAGAGCACAAGGAGAGCAGAGAGACAGGATAGAAGAGCATGAGGAGAGTGGTGGAGACACAGGATAAAAGAGAGCGAGGAGAGCGGAGATACAGGATAAAAGAGCACGAAGAGAGCAGTGGAGGCATAGGATAAAAGAGTCTGAGGAGAGCTGAGACACAAGATAAAAGAGCGTGAGGAGAGAGACGGAGACACAGGATAAAAGAGCGCGAGGTGAACGCTGGTGGCACAGGATAAAAGAGCACGTGGAGCGCGGAAACACAGGATAAAAGGGAATGAGGAGAGCGGAGAGACAGGATAAAAAAGTGTGAGGAGAGCGGAGACACAGGACAAAAGAGCGTGAGGAGAGCGGTGACACAGCATAAAAGAGCACGAGGAGACCGGCAGAGACACACGATAAAAGAGTGCGAGGAGAGTGGAGACACAGGATAAAAGAGCGCGAGGAGAGAGACGGAGACACAGGGTAAAAGAGGGCGAGGAGAGTGGTGGAGGCACACGATAAAAGAGCACAAGGAGCGTGGAAACATAGGATAAAAGGGAATGAGGAGAGCAGGGAGACAGGATAAAGGCATGTGAAGACAGCGGAGACACAGGATAAAAGAGCGCGAGGAGAGAGGTGGAGACAAAGCATTAAAGAGCGCGAGGTGAGAATCAGAGAGACAGAGTAAAAGAGCGCGAGGAGAGTGGAGACACAGGATAAAAGAGCATGAGGAGAGCGGAGACACAGGATAAAAGAGAATGAGGAGAGCGGAGGCACAGGATAAAAGCATGAGGAGAGCGGAGAAACAGGATAACAAAGCATGAGGAGAGCAGAGGGGACACAGGATAAGAGAGCGCAATGAGAATGAAGACACAGGATAAAAGAGCGCGAGGAGAATGTAGACACAGGATAAAAGAACATGAAGAGAACGGAGCAGACACAGGACAAAAGAGCACGAGGACAGCGGCGGAGACACAAGATAAAAGAGCACGAGGAGAGCGGAGACACAGGATAAAGGAGTGTGAGGAGAACAGAGACACAGGGTAAAAGATTCCGAGGAGAGCGGGGACACAGGATAAATGAGTGTGAGGAGAGCAATGGAGACAAAGGATAAACGAGCATGAGTAGAGCAGAGACACAGGGTAAAAGAGTCCAAGGAGAGCAGAGAGACAGGATAGAAGAGCGTGAGGAGAGTGGTGGAGACACAGGATAAAAGAACGCGAGGAGAGCGGAGACACAGAATAAACGAGCGCGCGGAGAGTGTCAGAGACACAGGGTGAAAGAGCATGAGGGGAGTGGAGACACAGGATAAAAGAGCAGGAGGAGATCGGAGTCACAGGATAAAAGAGCTCGAGGAGAATTGTGGAGACACAGGATAAAAGAGCACGATGAGAGAGACGGAGACACAGGATGAAAGAGCGTGAGGAGAGCGGTGGAGGCACACGATAAAACAATGCAAGGAGAGAATAGAAACAGGATAAAAGAGCATGAAGATAGCAGCGGAGACACAGGATAAAAGAGCGTGAGTAGAGCAGTGGAGGCAGAGGATAAAAGAGCACAAGGAGAACGGAGACACAGGATAAAAGAGCGCGAGGAGAGAGATGGAGACACAGGATAAAAGTGCGCGAGGAGAGCGGCGGAGTGACAGGATAAAAGAGCATGAGGTAAACGGTGGTGGCACTGGATAAAAGAGGGCGTGGAGTGCGGAAACACAGGATAAAAGGGAATGAGGAGAACAGAGAGACAGGATAATGGCACACGAAGACAGCGGAGACACAGGATAAAAGAGCGCGAGGAGAGCGGCGGTGACAACGGATTAAAGAGCACGTGGAGTGCAGCGGTGACACAGGATGAAAGAGCACACGAAGACAGCGGAGACACAGGATGAAAGAGCGTGAGGAGAGCGGTGGAGGCACAAGATAAAACAGCGCAAGGAGAGTAGAGATACAGGATAAAAGAGCATGAGGAGAGCGGTGGAGAGACAGGATAGAAGAGCGCAAGGAGACCGGCGACACAGGATAAGAGCGTGAGGAGAGCGGTGGAGAGACAGGATGAAAGAGTGAGAGGAAAGCAGAGACACAGGATAAAAGAGCATGAAGAGAGCAGCGGAGACACAGGATAAAAGAGTGTGAGGAGAGCGGCGGAGACAAGGAATAAAGGAGCGCGAGAAGAGCGGAGACACAGGATAAAAGAGCGCGAGGAGAGAGATGGAGACACAGGATAAAAGTGCGCGAGGAGAGCGGCGGAGAGACAGGATAAAAGAGCGCGAGGTAAACGGTGGTTGCACTGGATAAAAGAGGGCATGGAGCGCGGAAACACAGGATAAAAGGGAATGAGGAGAGCAGAGAGACAGGATAATGGCACACGAAGACAGCGGAGACACAGGATAAAAGAACGCGAGGAGAGCGGCGGTGACAATGGATTAAGGAGCACGAGGAGTGCAGCGGTGACACAGGATAAAAGAGTGCGAGGAGATCGGCGGAGAGACAGAATAAAAGAGCAAGAGGAGAGCACAGACATAGGATAAAAGAGTGCGAGGAGAGCGGCGGAGAGACAAGGTAAAAGAGCGCGAAGAGAGTGGAGACACAGGATAAAGAGCACAAGGAGAGCATAGACACAGGATAAAAGAGCATGAGGAGAGCGGAGACACAGGATGAAAGACCATGAGGAGAGCGGAGACACAGGATAAAAGAGCATGAGGAGAACGTCAGAGACACAGGGTAAAAGAGTGTGAGGAGAGTGGAGACACAGGATAAAAGAGCAGGAGGAGATCTTAGTCACAGGATAAAAGAGCTCGAGGAGAATTGTGGAGACACAGGATAAAAGAGCACGATGAGAGAGACAGAGACACAGGATGAAAGAGCGTGAGGAGAGCGGTGGATGCACACGATAAAACAGTGCAAGGAGAGAAGAGACACAGGATAAAAGAGCATGAGGAAAGCGGTGAAAAGACAGGATAGAAGAGCTCAAGGAGACCGGCGACACAGGATAAGAGTGTGAGGAGAGCGGTGGAGAGACAGGATAAAAGAGCGTGAGGAAAGCAGAGACACAGGATAAAAGAGCATGAAGATAGCAGCGGAGACACAGGATAAAAGAGCATGAGGAGAGCGAAGACACAGGATAAAAGAGCATGAGGAGAGTGGCAGAGACACATGATAAAAGAGGGTGAGGAGAGCAGAGACACAGGATAAAAGAGCGCGAGGAGAGAGACGGAGACACAGGATAAAAGAGCGCCAGGAGAGCGGCGGAGACACAGCGTAAAAGAGCGTGAGGAGAGCGGTGGAGAGACAGGATAAAAGAGCGCAACGAGACCGGAGACACAGGATTAAAGAGCGTGAGGAGTGCGGTGGAGAGACAGGATAAAAGAGTGCGAGGAGAGCAGAGACACAGGATAAAACAGCATGAAGATAGCAGCGGAGACACAGGATGAAAGAGCGTGAGGAGAGCGGTGGAGGCACACGATAAAACAGCGCGAGGCGAGAAGAGACACAGGATAACAGAGCACGAGGAGAGTGGTGGAGAGACAGGATAAAAGAGCGCGAGGAGACCGGAGACACAGGATAGAAGAGCGTGAGGAGAGCGGTGGAGAGACAGGATAAAAGAGCGCGAGGAGAGCAGAGACACAGGATAAAAGAGCATGAAGATAGCAGCGGAGACAAGGCATAAAGGAGCGTAAGGAGAGCGGTGGAGGCACACGATAAAACAGCGCGAGGCGAGAAGAGACACAGGATAACAGAGCACGAGGAGAGCGGTGGAGAGACAGGATAAAAGAGCGCGAGGAGACCGGAGACACAGGATAAAAGAGCGTAAGGAGAGCGGTGGAGAGACAGGATAAAAGAGCGCGAGGAGAGCAGAGACACAGGATAAAAGAGCATGAAGATAGCTGCGGAGACAAGGCATAAAGGAGCTTAAGGAGACCGGAGACACAGAATAAAAGAGTATGAGGAGAGCGGAGACACAGGATAAAAGAGCTTGAGGAGAGCGGAGACACAGGATTAAAGAGTGCGAGGAGAGAGATGGAGATACAGGACAAAAGAGCATGAGGAGAGTGGAGTCACAGGATAAAGGAGCGCGAGAAGAGTGGAGACACAGGATAAAAGAGCGTGAGAAGAGCAGTGGAGGCAGAGGATAAAAGAGCGCAAGGAGAGAGACGGAAACATAGGATAAAAGTGCGCGAGGAGAGCGGCGGAGAGACAGGATAAAAGAGCGCGAGGTAAGCGATGGTTGCACTGGATAAAAGAGGGCGTGGAACGCGGAAGCACAGGATAAACGGGAATGAGGAGAGCAGAGAGACAGGATAATGGCACACGAAGACAGCGGAGACACAGGATAAAAGAGCGCGAGGAGAGCGGCGGTGACAATGGATTAAAGAGCACGTGGAGTGCAGCGGTGACACAGGATAAAAGAGTGCGAGGAGATCAGCGGAGAGACAGGATAAAAGAGCAAGAGGAGAGCAGAGACATAGGACAAAAGAGTGCGAGGAGGGCGGCGGAGAGACAAGATAAAAGAGCACGAGGAGAGTGGAGACACAGGATAAAAGAGCGTGAGGAGAGCGGAGTCACAGGATAAAAGAGCACAAGGAGAGCGTAGACACAGGATAAAAGAGCACGAGGAGAGCGGAGACACAGGATGAAAGACCATGAGGAGAGTGGAGACACAGGATAAAAGAGCATGAGGAGAACATCAGATACACAGGGTAAAAGAGCTCGAGGAGAATTGTGGAGACACAGGATAAAAGAGCACGATGAGAGAGAAGAGACACAGGATAAAAGAGCATGAGGAGAGCGGTGGAGAGACAGGATAGAAGAGCGCAAGGAGACCGGCGACACAGGATAAGAGTGTGAGGAGAGCGGTGGAGAGACAGGATAAAAGAGCGTGAGGAAAGCAGAGACACAGGATAAAAGAGCATGAAGATAGCAGCGGAGACGCAGGAGAAAAGAGCATGAGGAGAGTGGCAGAGACACATGATAAAAGAGGGTGAGGAGAGCGGAGACACAGGATAAAAGAGTGCGAGGATAGAGACGGAGACACAGGATAAAAGAGCGCCAGGAGAGCGGCGGAGACACAGCGTAAAAGAGCGTGAGGAGAGCGGTGAAGAGACAGGATAAAAGAGCACAAGGAGACCGGAGACACAGGATAAAAGAGCGTGAGGAGAGCGGTGGAGACACAGGATAAAAGAGCGTGAGGAGTGCAGCGGAGACAAGGCATAAAGGAGCGTGAGGAGAGCGGAGACACAGAATAAAAGAGCGTGAGGAGATCGGAGACACAGGATAAAAGAGTGCGAGGAGAGAGACGGAGATGCAGGACAAAAGAGCATGAGGATTGTGGAGTCACAGGATAAAAGAGTGTGAGGAGAGTGAAGACACAGGATAAAAGAACGTGAGGAGAACGGAGCAGACTCAGGACAAAAGCGCACGAGGAGAGCGGCGGAGACACCAGATAAAAGAGCGCGAGGAGAGCGGAGACACAGGATAAAAGCACGAGGAGAGCAGAGACACAGGGTAAAAGAGTCCGAGGATTGCGGAGACGCAGGATAAAAGAGCGTGAGGAGAGTGGTGGAGACACAGGATAAAAGAGCACGTGGAGAGCGGAGACGCAGGATAAACGAGCGCGCGGAGAGCGGCAGAGACACAGGGTAAAAGAGCGCGAGGAGAGTGGAGACACAGGATAAAAGAGCAGAAGGAGAGCCGAGACACAGGATAAAAGAATGTGAGGAGAGCGGAGACACAGGATAAAAGAGCATGAGGAGAGCGGCGGAGACACATGCTAAAAGAGCATGAGGAGAACAGAGACACAGGACAAAAGAGCTTGAGGAAAGCAGAGACACAGGATAAAAGAGAATGAAGAGAGCAGCGGAGACTCAGGATAAAAGAGCGCGAGGATAGCGGCGGAGACAAGGCATAAAGGAGCGCGAGATGAGCAGAGACACAGGATAAAAGAGCATGAGGAGAGCAGTGGAGGCAGAGGATAAAAGAGCTTGAGGAGAGTGGAGACACAGGATAAAAGAACGTGAAGAGAATGGAGCAAACACAGGACAAAAGAGCACGAGGAGAGCGGCGGAGACACAAGAGAAAAGAGCGCGAGCAGAGCGGCGACACATGATAAATGAGCACGAGGAGAACAGAGACACAGGGTAAAAGATTCCGAGGAGAGAGGAGACACAGGATAAATGAGCGTGAGGAGATTGTAGACACAGGATAAAAGAATGTGAAGAGAACGGAGCAGACACAGGACAAAAGAGCACGAGGAGAGCGGCGGAGTCACAAGATAAAAGAGTGCGAGGAGAGTGGAGACACAGGATAAATGAGTGCGAGGAAAATAGAGACACAGTGTAAAAGATTTCGATGAGAGCAGAGACACAGGATAAATGAGTGTGAGGAGAGCAGAGACACAGGGTAAAAGAGTCCAAGGAGAGCAGAGAGACAGGATAGAAGAGCATGTGGAGAGTGGTGGAGACACAGGATAAAAGAGAGCGAGGAGAGCGGAGATACAGGATAAAAGAGCATGAAGAGAGCAGCGGAGGCATAGGATAAAAGAGTTTGAGGAGAGCAGAGACACAAGATAAAAGAGCGTGAGGAGAGAGACGGAGACACAGGATAAAAGAGCGCGAGGAGAGCAGCGGAGAGACAGGATAAAAGAGCGCGAGGAGAGCGGCGGTGACAATGGATTAAGGAGCACGAGGAGTGCAGCAGTGACACAGGATAAAAGAGTGCGAGGAGATCGGTGGAGAGACAGGATAAAAGAGCAAGAGGAGAGCACAGACATAGGATAAAAGAGTGCGAGGAGAGCGGCGGAGAGACAAGATAAAAGAGCGCGAGGAGAGTGGAGGCACAGGATAAAAGAGCATGAGGAGAACAGAGTCACAGGATAAATGAGCACAAGGAGAGCGTAGACACAGGATTATAGAGCACGAGGAGAGCGGGGACACAGGATGAAAGAGCATGAGGAGAGCGGAGACACAGGATAAAAGAGCATGAGGAGAGCGGCGGAGACACAGGATAAAAGAGCATGAGGAGAACGTCAGAGACACAGGGTAAAAGAGCGTGAGGAGAGTGGAGACACAGGATAAAAGAGCAGGAGGAGATCTTAGTCACAGGATAAAAGAGCTCGAGGAGAATTGTGGTGACACAGGATAAAAGAGCACGATGAGAGAAACAGAGACACAGGATGAAAGAGCGTGAGGAGAGCGGTGGATGCACACGATAAAACAGTGCAAGGAGAGAAGAGACACAGGATAAAAGAGCATGAGGAGAGCGGTGGAAAGACAGGATAGAAGAGCTCAAGGAGACCGGCGACACAGGATAAGAGTGTGAGGAGAGCGGTGGAGAGACAGGATAAAAGAGCGTGAGGAAAGCAGAGACACAGGATAAAAGAGCATGAAGATAGCAGCGGAGACACAGGATAAAAGAGCATGAGGAGAGCGAAGACACAGGATAAAAGAGCATGAGGAGAGTGGCAGAGACACAGGATAAAAGAGCGCGAGGAGAGAGACGGAGACACAGGATAAAAGAGCGCCAGGAGAGCGGCAGAGACACAGCGTAAAAGAGCGTGAGGAGAGCGGTGGAGAGACAGGATAAAAGAGCGCAAGGAGACCGGAGACACAGGATAAAAGAGCATGAAGATAGCAGCGGAGACACAGGATGAAAGAGCGTGAAGATAGCAGCGGAGACACAGGATGAAAGAGCGTGAGGAGAGCGGTGGAGGCACACGATAAAACAGCGCGAGGCGAGAAGAGACACAGGATAACAGAGCACGAGGAGAGCGGTGGAGAGACAGGATAAAAGAGCGTGAGGAGACCGGAGACACAGGATAAAAGAGCGTGAGGAGAGCGGTGGAGAGACAGGATAAAAGAGCGCGAGGAGAGCAGAGACACAGGATAAAAGAGCATGAAGATAGCAGCGGAGACAAGGCATAAAGGAGCGTAAGGAGACTGGAGACACAGAATAAAAGAGTGTGAGGAGAGCGGAGACACAGGATAAAAGAGCTTGAGGAGAGCGGAGACACAGGATTAAAGAGTGCGAGGAGAGAGACGGAGATACAGGACAAAAGAGCATGAGGAGAGTGGAGTCACAGGATAAAGGAGCGCGATAAGAGCGGAGACACAGGATAAAAGAGCGTGAAGAGAGCAGTGGAGGCAGAGGATAAAAGAGCGCAAGGAGAGAGACGGAGACATAGGATAAAAGTGTGCGAGGAGAGCGGCGGAGAGACAGGATAAAAGAGCGCGAGGTAAGCGGTGGTTGCACTGGATAAAGGAGGGCATGGAGCGCGGAAGCACAGGATAAACGGGAATGAGGAGAGCAGAGAGACAGGATAATGGCACACGAAGACAGCGGAGACACAGGATAAAAGAGCGTGAGGAGAGCGGCGGTGACAATGGATTAAAGAGCACGTGGAGTGCAGCGGTGACACAGGATAAAAGAGTGCGAGGAGATCAGCGGAGAGACAGGATAAAAGAGCAAGAGGAGAGCAGAGACATAGGACAAAAGAGTGCGAGGAGGGCGGCGGAGAGACAAGATAAAAGAGCACGAGGAGAGTGGAGACACAGGATAAAAGAGCGTGAGGAGAGCGGAGTCACAGGATAAAAGAGCACAAGGAGAGCGTAGACACAGGATAAAAGAGCACGAGGAGAGCGGAGACACAGGATGAAAGACCATGAGGAGAGCGGAGACACAGGATAAAAGAGCATGAGGAGATCATCAGAGACACAGGGTAAAAGAGCTCGAGGAGAATTGTGGAGACACAGGATAAAAGAGCACGATGAGAGAGAAGAGACACAGGATAAAAGAGCATGAGGAGAGCGGTGGAGAGACAGGATAGAAGAGCGCAAGGAGACCGGCGACACAGGATAAGAGTGTGAGGAGAGCGGTGGAGAGACAGGATAAAAGAGTGTGAGGAAAGCAGAGACACAGGATAAAAGAGCATGAAGATAGCAGCGGAGACACAGGAGAAAAGAGCATGAGGAGAGTGGCAGAGACACATGATAAAAGAGGGTGAGGAGAGCGGAGACACAGGATAAAAGAGCGCGAGGAGAGAGACGGAGACACAGGATAAAAGAGCGCCAGGAGAGCGGCGGAGACACAGCGTAAAAGAGCGTGAGGAGAGCGGTGAAGAGACAGGATAAAAGAGCACAAGGAGACCGGAGACGCAGGATAAAAGAGCGTGAGGAGAGTGGTGGAGACACAGGATAAAAGAACACGTGGAGAGCGGAGACGCAGGATAAACGAGCGCGTGGAGAGCGGCAGAGACACAGGGTAAAAGAGCGCGAGGAGAGTGAAGACACAGGATAAAAGAGCAGAAGGAGAGCCGAGACACAGGATAAAAGAATGTGAGGAGAGCGGAGACACAGGATAAAAGAGCATGAGGAGAGCGGCGGAGACACATGCTAAAAGAGCATGAGGAGAACAGAGACACAGGACAAAAGAGCTTGAGGAAAGCAGAGACACAGGATAAAAGAGAATGAAGAGAGCAGCGGAGACACAGGATAAAAGAGTGCGAGGATAGCGGCGGAGACAAGGCATAAAGGAGCGCGAGATGAGCAGAGACACAGGATAAAAGAGCGTGAGGAGAGCAGTGGAGGCAGAGGATAAAAGAGCTTGAGGAGAGTGGAGACACAGGATAAAAGAACGTGAAGAGAATGGAGCAAACACAGGACAAAAGAGCACGAGGAGAGCGGCAGAGACACAAGAGAAAAGAGCGCGAGCAGAGCGGCGACACATGATAAATGAGCACGAGGAGAACAGAGACACAGGGTAAAAGATTCCGAGGAGAGAGGAGACACAGGATAAATGAGCGTGAGGAGATTGTAGACACAGGATAAAAGAATGTGAAGAGAACGGAGCAGACACAGGACAAAAGAGCACGAGGAGAGCGGCGGAGTCACAAGATAAAAGAGTGCGAGGAGAGTGGAGACACAGGATAAATGAGTGTGAGGAGAGCAGAGACACAGGGTAAAAGAGCACAAGGAGAGCAGAGAGACAGGATAGAAGAGCATGAGGAGAGTGGTGGAGACACAGGATAAAAGAGAGCGAGGAGAGCGGAGATACAGGATAAAAGAGCACGAAGAGAGCAGTGGAGGCATAGGATAAAAGAGTCTGAGGAGAGCGGAGACACAAGATAAAAGAGCGTGAGGAGAGAGACGGAGACACAGGATAAAAGAGCGCGAGGTGAACGCTGGTGGCACAGGATAAAAGAGCACGTGGAGCGCGGAAACACAGGATAAAAGGGAATGAGGAGAGCGGTGAGACAGGATAAAAAAGTGTGAGGAGAGCGGAGACACAGGACAAAAGAGCGTGAGGAGAGCGGTGACACAGCATAAAAGAGCACGAGGAGACCGGCAGAGACACACGATAAAAGAGTGCGAGGAGAGTGGAGACACAGGATAAAAGAGCGCGAGGAGAGAGACGGAGACACAGGGTAAAAGAGGGCGAGGAGAGTGGTGGAGGCACACGATAAAAGAGCACAAGGAGCGTGGAAACATAGGATAAAAGGGAATGAGGAGAGCAGGGAGACAGGATAAAGGCATGTGAAGACAGCGGAGACACAGGATAAAAGAGCGCGAGGAGAGAGGTGGAGACAAAGCATTAAAGAGCGCGAGGTGAGAATCAGAGAGACAGAGTAAAAGAGCGCGAGGAGAGTGGAGACACAGGATAAAAGAGCATGAGGAGAGCGGAGACACAGGATAAAAGAGAATGAGGAGAGCGGAGGCACAGGATAAAAGCATGAGGAGAGCGGAGAAACAGGATAACAAAGCATGAGGAGAGCAGAGGGGACACAGGATAAGAGAGCGCAATGAGAATGAAGACACAGGATAAAAGAGCGCGAGGAGAATGTAGACACAGGATAAAAGAACATGAAGAGAACGGAGCAGACACAGGACAAAAGAGCACGAGGACAGCGGCGGAGACACAAGATAAAAGAGCACGAGGAGAGCGGAGACACAGGATAAAGGAGTGTGAGGAGAACAGAGACACAGGGTAAAAGATTCCGAGGAGAGCGGGGACACAGGATAAATGAGTGTGAGGAGAGCAATGGAGACAAAGGATAAACGAGCATGAGTAGAGCAGAGACACAGGGTAAAAGAGTCCAAGGAGAGCAGAGAGACAGGATAGAAGAGCGTGAGGAGAGTGGTGGAGACACAGGATAAAAGAACGCGAGGAGAGCGGAGACACAGAATAAACGAGCGCGCGGAGAGTGTCAGAGACACAGGGTGAAAGAGCATGAGGGGAGTGGAGACACAGGATAAAAGAGCAGGAGGAGATCGGAGTCACAGGATAAAAGAGCTCGAGGAGAATTGTGGAGACACAGGATAAAAGAGCACGATGAGAGAGACGGAGACACAGGATGAAAGAGCGTGAGGAGAGCGGTGGAGGCACACGATAAAACAATGCAAGGAGAGAATAGAAACAGGATAAAAGAGCATGAAGATAGCAGCGGAGACACAGGATAAAAGAGCGTGAGTAGAGCAGTGGAGGCAGAGGATAAAAGAGCACAAGGAGAACGGAGACACAGGATAAAAGAGCGCGAGGAGAGAGATGGAGACACAGGATAAAAGTGCGCGAGGAGAGCGGCGGAGTGACAGGATAAAAGAGCACGAGGTAAACGGTGGTGGCACTGGATAAAAGAGGGCGTGGAGTGCGGAAACACAGGATAAAAGGGAATGAGGAGAACAGAGAGACAGGATAATGGCACACGAAGACAGCGGAGACACAGGATAAAAGAGCGCGAGGAGAGCGGCGGTGACAACGGATTAAAGAGCACGTGGAGTGCAGCGGTAACACAGGATGAAAGAGCACACGAAGACAGCGGAGACACAGGATGAAAGAGCGTGAGGAGAGCGGTGGAGGCACAAGATAAAACAGCGCAAGGAGAGTAGAGATACAGGATAAAAGAGCATGAGGAGAGCGGTGGAGAGACAGGATAGAAGAGCGCAAGGAGACCGGCGACACAGGATAAGAGCGTGAGGAGAGCGGTGGAGAGACAGGATGAAAGAGTGAGAGGAAAGCAGAGACACAGGATAAAAGAGCATGAAGAGAGCAGCGGAGACACAGGATAAAAGAGTGTGAGGAGAGCGGCGGAGACAAGGAATAAAGGAGCGCGAGAAGAGCGGAGACACAGGATAAAAGAGCGCGAGGAGAGAGATGGAGACACAGGATAAAAGTGCGCGAGGAGAGCGGCGGAGAGACAGGATAAAAGAGCGCGAGGTAAACGGTGGTTGCACTGGATAAAAGAGGGCATGGAGCGCGGAAACACAGGATAAAAGGGAATGAGGAGAGCAGAGAGACAGGATAATGGCACACGAAGACAGCGGAGACACAGGATAAAAGAGCGCGAGGAGAGCGGCGGTGACAATGGATTAAGGAGCACGAGGAGTGCAGCGGTGACACAGGATAAAAGAGTGCGAGGAGATCGGCGGAGAGACAGAATAAAAGAGCAAGAGGAGAGCACAGACATAGGATAAAAGACTGCGAGGAGAGCGGCGGAGAGACAAGGTAAAAGAGCGCGAAGAGAGTGGAGACACAGGATAAAGAGCACAAGGAGAGCATAGACACAGGATAAAAGAGCATGAGGAGAGCGGAGACACAGGATGAAAGACCATGAGGAGAGCGGAGACACAGGATAAAAGAGCATGAGGAGAACGTCAGAGACACAGGGTAAAAGAGCGTGAGGAGAGTGGAGACACAGGATAAAAGAGCAGGAGGAGATCTTAGTCACAGGATAAAAGAGCTCGAGGAGAATTGTGGAGACACAGGATAAAAGAGCACGATGAGAGAGACAGAGACACAGGATGAAAGAGCGTGAGGAGAGCGGTGGATGCACACGATAAAACAGTGCAAGGAGAGAAGAGACACAGGATAAAAGAGCATGAGGAAAGCGGTGGAAAGACAGGATAGAAGAGCTCAAGGAGACCGGCGACACAGGATAAGAGTGTGAGGAGAGCGGTGGAGAGAAAGGATAAAAGAGCGTGAGGAAAGCAGAGACACAGGATAAAAGAGCATGAAGATAGCAGCGGAGACACAGGATAAAAGAGCATGAGGAGAGCGAAGACACAGGATAAAAGAGCATGAGGAGAGTGGCAGAGACACATGATAAAAGAGGGTGAGGAGAGCAGAGACACAGGATAAAAGAGCGCGAGGAGAGATACGGAGACACAGGATAAAAGAGCGCCAGGAGAGCGGCGGAGACACAGCGTAAAAGAACGTGAGGAGAGCGGTGGAGAGACAGGATAAAAGAGCGCAACGAGACCGGAGACACAGGATTAAAGAGCGTGAGGAGTGCGGTGGAGAGACAGGATAAAAGAGTGCGAGGAGAGCAGAGACACAGGATAAAACAGCATGAAGATAGCAGCGGAGACACAGGATGAAAGAGCGTGAGGAGAGCGGTGGAGGCACACGATAAAACAGCGCGAGGCGAGAAGAGACACAGGATAACAGAGCACGAGGAGAGTGGTGGAGAGACAGGATAAAAGAGCGCGAGGAGACCGGAGACACAGGATAAAAGAGCGTGAGGAGAGCGGTGGAGAGACAGGATAAAAGAGCGCGAGGAGAGCAGAGACACAGGATAAAAGAGCATGAAGATAGCAGCGGAGACAAGGCATAAAGGAGCGTAAGGAGAGCGGTGGAGGCACACGATAAAACAGCGCGAGGCGAGAAGAGACACAGGATAACAGAGCACGAGGAGAGCGGTGGAGAGACAGGATAAAAGAGCGCGAGGAGACCGGAGACACAGGATAAAAGAGCGTAAGGAGAGCGGTGGAGAGACAGGATAAAAGAGCGCGAGGAGAGTTCAGACACAGGATAAAAGAGCATGAAGATAGCTGCGGAGACAAGGCATAAAGGAGCTTAAGGAGACCGGAGACACAGAATAAAAGAGTATGAGGAGAGCGGAGACACAGGATAAAAGAGCTTGAGGAGAGCGGTGACACAGGATTAAAGAGTGCGAGGAGAGAGATGGAGATACAGGACAAAAGAGCATGAGGAGAGTGGAGTCACAGGATAAAGGAGCGCGAGAAGAGTGGAGACACAGGATAAAAGAGCGTGAGAAGAGCAGTGGAGGCAGAGGATAAAAGAGCGCAAGGAGAGAGACGGAAACATAGGATAAAAGTGCGCGAGGAGAGCGGCGGAGAGACAGGATAAAAGAGCGCGAGGTAAGCGATGGTTGCACTGGATAAAAGAGGGCGTGGAGCGCGGAAGCACAGGATAAACGGGAATGAGGAGAGCAGAGAGACAGGATAATGGCACACGAAGACAGCGGAGACACAGGATAAAAGAGCGCGAGGAGAGCGGCGGTGACAATGGATTAAAGAGCACGTGGAGTGCAGCGGTGACACAGGATAAAAGAGTGCGAGGAGATCAGCGGAGAGACAGGATAAAAGAGCAAGAGGAGAGCAGAGACATAGGACAAAAGAGTGCGAGGAGGGCGGCGGAGAGACAAGATAAAAGAGCACGAGGAGAGTGGAGACACAGGATAAAAGAGCGTGAGGAGAGCGGAGTCACAGGATAAAAGAGCACAAGGAGAGCGTAGACACAGGATAAAAGAGCACGAGGAGAGCGGAGACACAGGATGAAAGACCATGAGGAGAGCGGAGACACAGGATAAAAGAGCATGAGGAGAACATCAGATACACAGGGTAAAAGAGCTCGAGGAGAATTGTGGAGACACAGGATAAAAGAGCACGATGAGAGAGAAGAGACACAGGATAAAAGAGCATGAGGAGAGCGGTGGAGAGACAGGATAGAAGAGCGCAAGGAGACCGGCGACACAGGATAAGAGTGTGAGGAGAGCGGTGGAGAGACAGGATAAAAGAGCGTGAGGAAAGCAGAGACACAGGATAAAAGAGCATGAAGATAGCAGCGGAGACGCAGGAGAAAAGAGCATGAGGAGAGTGGCAGAGACACATGATAAAAGAGGGTGAGGAGAGCGGAGACACAGGATAAAAGAGCGCGAGGATAGAGACGGAGACACAGGATAAAAGAGCGCCAGGAGAGCGGCGGAGACACAGCGTAAAAGAGCGTGAGGAGAGCGGTGAAGAGACAGGATAAAAGAGCACAAGGAGACCGGAGACACAGGATAAAAGAGCGTGAGGAGAGTGGTGGAGACACAGGATAAAAGAGCGTGAGGAGTGCAGCGGAGACAAGGCATAAAGGAGCGTGAGGAGAGCGGAGACACAGAATAAAAGAGCGTGAGGAGATCGGAGACACAGGATAAAAGAGTGCGAGGAGAGAGACGGAGATGCAGGACAAAAGAGCATGAGGATTGTGGAGTCCCAGGATAAAAGAGTGTGAGGAGAGTGAAGACACAGGATAAAAGAACGTGAGGAGAACGGAGCAGACTCAGGACAAAAGCGCACGAGGAGAGCGGCGGAGACACCAGATAAAAGAGCGCGAGGAGAGCGGAGACACAGGATAAAAGCACGAGGAGAGCAGAGACACAGGGTAAAAGAGTCCGAGGATTGCGGAGACACAGGATAAAAGAGCGTGAGGAGAGTGGTGGAGACACAGGATAAAAGAGCACGTGGAGAGCGGAGACGCAGGATAAACGAGCGCGCGGAGAGCGGCAGAGACACAGGGTAAAAGAGCGCGAGGAGAGTGAAGACACAGGATAAAAGAGCAGAAGGAGAGCCGAGACACAGGATAAAAGAATGTGAGGAGAGCGGAGACACAGGATAAAAGAGCATGAGGAGAGCGGCGGAGACACATGCTAAAAGAGCATGAGGAGAACAGAGACACAGGACAAAAGAGCTTGAGGAAAGCAGAGACACAGGATAAAAGAGAATGAAGAGAGCAGCGGAGACTCAGGATAAAAGAGCGCGAGGATAGCGGCGGAGACAAGGCATAAAGGAGCGCGAGATGAGCAGAGACACAGGATAAAAGAGCATGAGGAGAGCAGTGGAGGCAGAGGATAAAAGAGCTTGAGGAGAGTGGAGACACAGGATAAAAGAACGTGAAGAGAATGGAGCAAACACAGGACAAAAGAGCACGAGGAGAGCGGCGGAGACACAAGAGAAAAGAGCGCGAGCAGAGCGGCGACACATGATAAATGAGCACGAGGAGAACAGAGACACAGGGTAAAAGATTCCGAGGAGAGAGGAGACACAGGATAAATGAGCGTGAGGAGATTGTAGACACAGGATAAAAGAATGTGAAGAGAACGGAGCAGACACAGGACAAAAGAGCACGAGGAGAGCGGCGGAGTCACAAGATAAAAGAGTGCAAGGAGAGTGGAGACACAGGATAAATGAGTGTGAGGAGAGCAGAGACACAGGGTAAAAGAGCACAAGGAGAGCAGAGAGACAGGATAGAAGAGCATGAGGAGAGTGGTGGAGACACAGGATAAAAGAGAGCGAGGAGAGCGGAGATACAGGATAAAAGAGCATGAAGAGAGCAGCGGAGGCATAGGATAAAAGAGTTTGAGGAGAGCGGAGACACAAGATAAAAGAGCGTGAGGAGAGAGACGGAGACACAGGATAAAAGAGCGCGAGGAGAGCAGCGGAGAGACAGGATAAAA